>NW_006159523.1:94225-109224 GCF_000334495.1 Tupaia belangeri chinensis | reverse complement strand
CACTCTTTCTAAAATACCATACTATTGGCTTCTTCCCACTGTGCAGTGGTTAAGCCACTGCATAGGGAACCAGATCCCACATGGCTCACCATGGCTTAAATCATGGCCCAAGTAGCTTGAAAAACAGGCCCAGCATGTGTATATCTTTGCCCAAAATCCTGACAGGGAGGGAGGAATGGAAGAAAAAGTGCCATGGCAAGACCACATGTCATTGAAGGGTGTTCTCTCGCTCTCATTCTCTCTCTCTCTCCCCCGCCATCTCTGGTAAGCACATATGCCCTTGGAAATATGGTATTGATAATTCAATAAATACCTTAGTATTATTATACTGGCACACATACATGGTAACTAAAAATAATTCACTGTATTTTTATTCTAATTTCTTTAACTTTCATATATATGCATATGTAGTATTCTATCTATAGTTTTATATGCATAACAGTGATATTTATTAATACAGAATGTCTAACTTCCATATAAAAAGTGTATGTGTGTGCATGTGTGGGCATATGTAGATGAACATGTATTATACATATATGTACTTACACTTTCGATGAAGCAGATCCAAAGAAAAAGTTCACATATTATATTTGATTGATTTTTTTAAGTGACTTTTAGGTCTCCTTTAGCATAAAGATTTTCTTGCTCTCCTTTATTTTCCTTGCCTTTTATTTGTTGAAGTAGTTAGATTATTTACTCGGGAGAATTTTTCAAGTTCTGGATATTGATTACTGCATTCCAATAGTGCTGTTAACACATCTTGCCAATCTCAGCATTACCTGAAAACCAGTAGTCAAGTCTTTCCTAGAAGTGTGACTAGATTCCTGTTGCATATTTCAACATGTGTACTTCACAGGCAGTATACTTGTGTCACATTAGGAGGGCATGTGTACATGTGTGTTTGTGTGTGTGCATGTGTGTGTGCATACATGTCCATGTGTGTGCATGGGTGCATATTCATGTGCACGTGTGTGTGCATGTGTGTATACGTGTTTGTGTTTTTCCCTTCTTTGATGTTAAGATTCAGCAGAGGCTCACATCTTGTTTAATCTGACCCACTGAATATAAGATTATCCACAAAACTTGAACTTAATGGTTTTAGCTGTTACTGATTTTATTTACTAGATTCATTATTTTATTAAGGATTTTAAAAAGGAAATATACTAAATCTTTATTTATTACTCGGAATTTTCATAAAGAAAAACTTTCCGGGACCAGCAGTTAGCGTAATGGCTATGTTGCTGGACTCCCATGTAGTCAACCACAGTTCGAGTCCCAGACTCAGTGACTTAAACTCACGCCGAGTGTGGGTGCATGCGTGCCCAAGATCCCAAGAGGAGAATGGAGAAGGGATTGCTGCGTGGCCAACCCCCCTGGGGGGTGATTTCTCGCTTTCTGTCTGTCTCTCTCTGTCTTCCTGGCGAGCACACGCACCCTATAGCAAAGACCACTCCAAAATAAAAAAAAGAAAGAAAAACTTTCCTTCTAAATGACATAGTTATGCTCAAATTCATATAGAAAAATCAGAATAAATACTTGAGACTTTCCCTTTATTTACCATACTTTTGAGAAACTGCATCTTTTAAGTTACAGATTAGGTATACATAAGCCAAAATATTTTTAAAATGGGAATGTATTCAGAGTCTGCACATAGATTTTAATATTTCATGATAAAGTATAACACAGAAAATGCATTCAAAGGTCTAAATATAAGATGCATTTCAATAGGTGTGTTTACATTTATATGTAAATAAGTAATTCTCAAGAAAACCACAGGAAGATTTGTCATGACTTTCCCAATGCCCTAATAGTTTGGATGTATGAAAATTGACTCTGAAACATATTTTTTAGTACAATTTAGTTCCAGGTGGTGGTGCAGCACAATTTTAGTACACTGAATTGTGAGTAAATTTCATCTTTTAGAATAAGACCCAGAATTTTTCCAGTAATGAACCATGAAAAAAAAAAGGTAAATTTAGATATATTTCTTTGCTCTGATTAGTTTTCTATTAGCTGCTAGACACTTCACGCCTAGTAACCATAATGTAAGACTCACTCAGAGAAAGTCTTATAGTGGGTACACAGAATTATGATTTTTCAGAAAAATGCAGCCAGCCCTCTATATCTGGGGTTCCACATTTACAGATTCAACTTAACCACAGATGGAAAATATTCGGGGAAACAGAAAACACTGGAAAAATCTGCACAACACTAAAAAAACACAAAAATACAGATATAGTATAAGGACTATTTACTTAGCATTTATGTTCTATTAGGTATTTTAAGTAATCTACAGATGACTTAAAGGATGTGAGAGGGTGTGTGATCGTTTATATGCAAACACCCCGTCATCTCTTGTGCAAAGAACTTGAGTGTCTGTGGATCTGTATTCCTAACGGTGCTGGAGCCAGTCCTTTCTAGCTACTGAGGGCCAGCTATATAAACTACCACTGTAGCTTACCAAGTTTTAAATAATATCACAATGTCTCTTTCAAAAGGCAGATTGAACCACTATTCTTTGAATAATTAACACATAACAGTGCTTGGCCAGCAGTAGGCTATGAACATGGCTGATCGAAGGAAAGCCAGAGAATTAGAAAAAGTTTGAGAAATCAATATTTTCGGACAAAACAAGGCAAATTAGAGTGCCCTGAGATCATTTGGAAAAAAAAAATCCATTCTTTAAAAAGCAATTTAGAGTTAAAGTTCGATTTCTTTAAAGACATGTTTCCTAAAAGACTATTTTGATGAGTATAGACAGGTTTTTAATTACGCTTTTTTTTCTTTATAATCATAGCCCTCAGGGACTCACTTGGAACTACTATATTCTATTGACTCAATGATTTACAAAGTAAAATGACTTGTGTGTGTGTTTTCATAGCAATTTTTACAAAATACAATATTTTGCAATAATTCAAGGAGCAATATCCCACTAAAGTAGACCTTTCCTTGACAAATATACCCCGCAACAAAATATGACTCCATAATACAGGATTTCCCAGTCCATTTTACCATTTTGACTTTTATTTATTTATTTATGTATTTTACCAGAGGGTGGAAATGCTCACCAGAGAGAGATGGAGAGAGAGAGAGGGAGAGAGCACACTCTCAATGGTGTGTGGTCTCACTGCAATTCTTTCTCTTCCACTTCTCCATCCTGTGGAGACTTTGGGCATGCATGCACCCACACACCTGGAAATAAACACACGTTCAAGCTGTGGGCTGAGCCCCCAACCACAGCCAATCATGTGAGATATGATCCCCTTTTACATCGGGCTCTGAGGCTAACCGCAGCCTCTTACCATTTTTTAAAAATAATTATTTAATTAAATTAATTAATTTATTTGTTTTAATTTGACCAGAGAGGGATACACTTGAGAGAGAAAGAGAGAAAGTGAAGAAGCAATCGGCAAGGTCCGGGACTGGAGCCACAGCCAGCCATGTGGGAGTGGAGTCCAGCACTCTTAACCACCATGCCACCTGCCGGCCCCAAGCCTCTCACCATTTTCAAGCAAACAAGTCACAGTGGTCTTTATGTCCTTAGCAATGGACCCAACTTGGAAACATCAGGGCAGATTACCGATGGTTCTGTTTGCTCGAATATGTCTGTGTTCCCTCAGAAAATGTACAGAAGACTCTGTGGGATCTGTAGTTACCATGTCCATTGAATACCAGGCTTCAGCTCACTTAAAAAAATGATGTATATGTTTTCAGAACCACTATATTCTTTTTGTAAAAACGTATTTCTTTAAATCTGGAAACTTGCTGCTTAAAGAGTGCTAATAGTTCCTCCAGAGAGTACCAGGAACAAGAGAAGTAAAATGTACTCTGTAAGTCACGGAGAGTTATGGATACTAGGCATATCCTAGCAGCAGATTTCAAACAAAGTTCCCTGGTACTGAGAAATAGGACACGCATTTCACAGGGTAGATAATGCTAAAACTTAACGAGGTTAACATTCAAATCCTCATACCCGTGTGTTCATTTAGAAAGTCGGACACTCTGTGGTTGCTTTAAAATGTCACAATTGAACGAAAGATGGAGGGGCCATATAAGTCCAGCCATAACACAATGCTTTGCAAAGCTGACTCACATGGGAGGATTCTGGGGTCATGTTTAGTGACCTCCCAGAGCATCTATCTGTGATCTGTGGGTGGACGGGCATGAAGACCCAGTCAAAGGAGCATCACGCTCTCTCATAATATATAATAAACATTAAAAAAAAATCTGATAGGAAACAAAGGTGAAATCCATTTTATCAAACAAATGGTTTTTATGAATAAGGAAAGTACCCAGGAAATACAGAACCATTTCTCTCTTTTCATTTTGAATATTCAGGCAATTTTAAAAGATGTGATTGCCCAAAGTTTTAATTACTTCATGATGCATATTACCAAGATACTTTCATATATAGGGTAGCCTAATTTTATTTGTTAAGATATGCTAAATGTGCCCCAGATTGCAAACACATCCCATCAGTAATAGTGCTGTCTGTATGTAGAAGACATGTTCCCAGGGAGCACATGTGAAGGTCTCAATAGCTTACATTAATCCACCTGCTTGGTGAGTGATCTGATTAATAAATAACTTATAGTTCTATTGCCAAACAATAAATTTTAAAAAGTGTGTTCTGTTCTTCAGAGAATTATGTGAGACTTTAATGCCTCCATAATGAAAATGTGTTATAGTAAACATCTTAACTCTATCCCATATAAATTGCACATGAAAAGAAGAAAAAAAGTGGATTATCTCTTTTCAGATAACAGAGTATCAAAGTCATTTAAGAATTATCCTGGTTTTAAGCAATGAGGGCATTAATGATTGTATCATTAATGATTACATCATTTTCCTAAAATGATACAATGATTGTATCATTTTTCATGGAAAAACATTCATTTGTACATATATTTTATAGTTAAAAATGATATTAATATCAATGTTAACAATAAAGCTCAGAATACACTTCTTTTTCTGATCTTTCTCAGTGAGCTACTGTGTGTGTCTGGCTACGCTGTTTAAACTTAATTGTACCCTAATTAATTTCTCATAAATATGTCATGTGATATGTTTTCAGCTTGGATGAGATCATTGTAAGCATTGCAGCTTAATTCTTGTCAGAGATAATACGAACACACAAGTCAATTTTTGAAATCTCTCTATAGACTCGTACACTTCTTAGACATGTTTATCAATTTGCTGGAGAGCACACATACAGGTTGGAGTAAAGAGAAGTCTGACATAGACAATCCTGCAACAGAAAAATCGGTCCCAGGTTTTGGCAACAGTGGTGCTACAAGAAACACCCTTGTGTGAGAGCGAGTGCACATACTGAGACAGACATGCTTCCTTTCTGACTTCATGCTTTCAGAATCTGCTACAGACTCTTACCAAGTGGGTGCTTCATTTTGTCATTCTAGCTCTAGTCGCCAAAATTAAAGCATTTTTCCTTAAGGAAATGAGAGAAAACAATGAACAACCTACCTCCCCTCTGGCTCTGGTACCTTGGCTCGTGCACCTTTCTTCCTGTTTTGTTGTTGTTGTTGTTTGTTTGTTTGTTTGTTTGTTTTTCAGTTGCAAACCAGAATGAAAGCACCTGAGCCAATTTCCTGCCCAGGGTCAAGATTCACAGGTTCAGTTCGAGATTTCAAACCACAGGTTATATAGAGGCTTGTAACCCCACCACAGCTTGAGATAATAAATATATATTTGATGGCAAGAAATAAACTACATATTTCTAAGGATGGTCAAAAACAGTGTGGCTATAAGCCTATATTTATTTTCCGTCTTTCACTGTTTTCAAAGGTGCCCATATTACTAGGCTTTCTCTTGTTTTGCTAGATTCTATTGGCACTTGTTGAATTCACTGACAAAGCCGTGGTCAATCACAGTGTTATAATTGTTTAGATTTTTGAACTTGGATTTTCTTTGGGCCAGCAGGTGGCAGTGTGGTTAAGGGCACTGGACTCCCACATGGCTTACCATGGTTTGAGTCCCAGGGCCTGTTGGTTTGCTCTATCACTTTTGCTTTCTCTCTCTCTCTCATTCTGTCCCTCTCTGGTCAAATGAAAATAAATAAATAAGTAAATAAAGTAAAAAAAAAAATTCTTTAAAAAAAGACATACTTTCAATTAAAATAAAAGAACTTGGTCTTTCTTGTTTAAGATTTATTCAGGGACCAAAAGGTGGTGTGGTACTGGATTCCCACATGGCCTACTGTGGTTTGAGTCCCAGGCATGGCACCTTACTTTTTCACCTTCCCTTTCACTCTCTCTGTCTCTCTCAGGTCAAATTCAATAAATATATAATAATAATTAATAAAACATAATAAATAATTCTTTAAAAATGTAATTTATTGGTTTAATGATTACTTTGGTGAACCAAATAATGGTTTGAACATCTGTTCTAAGTATTGCATTCTATTCTTAAGACTAGACTTCCATAAAGTCAAATCTTAAGAAATTTAATACAGAAGAATTTTCAAAAATCCATGTCAAACATTGCAGTCAATTTGCTAATTTTGATTTTCAGTTATTGTTATCACCAAGTTAATTTTAAAGACAGATTTTTTAATCTACTCTAAAGATAGATTATAAAGAGATAATAGTTATTTAAAATTGTGATATTTTGTCCTGTATAGATACTTGCATGAATTTAGATTTTTAGAATTTAGAATTTATTAAAATATAATTTACCTTGATTACTGAGTATTTGATGCCCCTTGATATTTTGTAGGAAAGATGTGCAGCGTATTCCCCTCACCCTAACCCCAACCTGAGGTTAATAGCTACTTCCAGTGTAGGTACAATTGGTTTGAATTAAAAAAAAAAAAAATGACACTTGATTGCTGCCAGAGAATGGTTTGATTTAGGTTGCAGGTGGCATAAATCAGTATTTGATGAAAGCTAGGTTTACATAGAAAGGAGCACAGTAATTGGCACTTAGTTAACGTCGGCGATAGGATGAAGTCCGGACCATCCTTGAGAGCAGAATGCTGGCGTTCACATACACTGCTGCTGTTCCTTCGCTTCTCATCCAACACCCTTGAATAACACTTTATCTGCTTAATTTCCACTGGTATATTGTCTTTCCGGCTCTGTTCTAGAATTACATTCACCCAAATCTATTCAATTGTTCATTTGCAAATGATTCATGAGAACTACCTTCAAGTATTATCAACAGCTATCCTGCAATCGCTTCTATACCTCAATTTTTATTGGCAAAATATATTCATGAAGAATGAAAAAAATTTTTTATGATGATGTAGCTTTTACTAAATTCTCATGATTCAGCAAAATTTTTTCTGATGTTTTCTCATATGGAAGTCCAAGCAGCATTTCTGGATTATGAATACTTCTTTTATTAATAAATATCAGCTATTTTGTGAGTACTTAAAACTTTCCTGATCTCATTTAGCTTTCCAATAGATAAGCCAAATAAAATAAAACTGCCGTTAATTATAGTAGTGAAATTCCTTTATATATAAACAATGTATATTTATTTCTTCTTTTGGGGGGAATACTATGCATAAGAAGAAATAGAATAATGGATGCATAAATCTCCAAACCCAAAGAGAACAATGTTTAGTATTTTAACAACCCTTATACAAAAGAAAAGAGTAATTACATGTTTTTGGTAATGATTCTTTTATAGCACTTTCTAAATATGTAATAAAAATCATAATTAGAAAATCATAGTCCACTTATTGTATCATATTTCAATTAAACTACCTATGCCAACTATATTTTATCCTTTATTTTGCTGTTTAAACAATGTGCAAGATTCAAATCTTTGAGATTCTTTCAAAGTTTAGAAGTTCTAAAATAGAGTAAAAGCACATGCTCACTTTTAAACATTCCAAATTATTTTTTAAAATTCCAAATTATTTTTCTTGAAATTTATACTAGAAAATTTAAATTATCTTGTAGTTTTACTTTCTTTCCATTTTATAAATGAATTATTGTACCTAATGACTGTTCTATGAACACTTATTTGTTGATTTAATTAACTTTTTTTTATATGCTTAAAAGCAATTTCTTTGACTTCATTAGAAAATGCTTTTCCAGGTACTTTGTATAGTTTCCTGTTGGCAATATATATTTTTAACAGTTTTAAAAATCTTAATGAGTTAATTATATTAATCCTTGCATACATTTTTTTTAATATTTCTTTTGCTTTTCTATGTTAGTGTTATTTCCTGTACAAGCTTTTTATCTTGGACATAAGTCTTATATATTAGCATTTTCTTTAGTTTCTGCTTTTAGGTCTTATACAAAAAATGTATTCATGCATTTTTTTTCTGATTTTACACTGAATCTTTTGCTATTTCCCTGAAATTTTAGAGTGCTGATATTATCTTAATTCACAAATTTGTCATTTAATTATTTTATGACTATTCCTTTCAACATTTAAACTCGTCACCCTGTCATAAATTCTTGCTCAGGTCTAGAAAGCAAAGTGCATAGGATCCCAGCCTCAGGAGTATCACTAGGCTCAAATCCTGATACTCCCCTTACTTATTATGTGACCGTGGACACTTAGCTTCTCTAAGCCCTAATCTCCTTGTTGATAAAATTGGAAATGTTATAATCTAGGTGCTTATTAAATTGAAAATATCAGTTGAATCACTAATCATTAAAGAAATGTAAATTAAAATCACAATAAAATGTCATTATATCCCAGCTGGAATGACTGCTCTCAAAAAGTACAATGAGTAACAAATGCCAGCAAGGATGTGAAAAAGTGGCACTCCATTACTGTTGGTGAGAATGTAAACTAGAACAGCCATTGTGGAAAACAGTGTGAGTTTCTTCCAAAACACTAGAAATAGAACTGCTGTGTGATCCAGCGACTCGCTGGTAGGCATATACCCCAAGGAAAGACTATCAGTAGGTCCTGGAGATAGCTGCTGTCCAATATTTACTATAGCACTGTTCAGAAGAGTCAAGATATGGACATATCCAAAGCTTCTGTCAACAGGCAAATGGACAAGGAAACTGGTATGTGAGTGTGCGTGTGTGTAACATTACTCGGTGGTTAACGAGGATAGAATGCTGTCATTTGAGAAATAGAGATAGATTGTTTAGTGGATACAAAGCTACATATAGATGACAAAATAATTTCTAAGGTTATAAGGTATAGTAGGGTGGATAGAGTTAACAATTCACTGTATATCTCAGCCTAACTAAAATAGAAGTTTTTTAATATTGTAAATACACAGCTATGGCAAATGACTATAAGGCTAAATATCCTAGTTACCCTTACCTAACCATTACACACATTGCATTCTTATACTGGAATATCGCTTTTGCCCCACAACCATGTATAGCTATTTTATGTCAGTAAAAAACTGAGGTGAGAAAACCAAGACAAAGAAAAAAGAAATAATAAATCTAACTTTTTAGCACTCTTTAGATATCTTATAAATCATCAATTAGTAGCTGTTATTAATATGGTCATTCATATTAATAGTAATTTCATGTTTTATTATAATTTGCAGATAAATAACTAACATGTTTACTTTTCTGAATGAAAAATGTATAATCATTTCTAGTGACTAAATTTTATTTTTTAGGGCAATTTATAGCAAAATTGAGCAGAGAGTACAATGTTTCCACATATTCCTTGTCCCTACACATACAATGTCCCCCATCCACATCACAATGCTAAGTGTGACATTTGTTATAACCCATGACCCTACAGACCATCATTATCCTCCAGAGTTTATAGTTAAAAGAAGGGTTCTCTCAGTATTCTACATGCTTTGGGTTTTGGCAAAGATCATACATCACAACCAGGTAGGCTTTATTCCAGGGATGCAAGGGTGGTTCGGCATAGGCAAAACCATAAATATAATACACCATACTGGCAGAAAGACAGATAAAAACCAAATGATCAGAAAAATCATTCAACAAAATCCAATATCCCCTTATGATTAGGACTCTCAGCAAAATTGGCATAGAAGGGTCATTTCTCAACACAATAAAATCTATCTATGAAAAACCCATAGCTGACACCATACTGAATGGGCAAAAGCTTAAACCTTTTTCACTAAAAACTGGAACAAGACAAGGCTGTTCACTATCTCCACCCCTTTGCAATACAGTGCTGAAAGTCCTACCCAACGAAATCAGAAAAAAGAATAAATAAGAGGCTTTCAAATAGGAAAAGAAGAAGTGAAATTATCTCTATTTGTGGATGACATGATTATATACATAAAAGACTCAAAGATATTCATAAAAAAAACTCCTGAAAGTAATAAATGAATACAGTAAGGTGGCAGTATACAAAATCAACACCGACAATTTCATAATGACATGTGTTTGTTGTATTATCGAGCAGAGTACTTTTTACTGCTTCGTTTCCCATGTGCCTTCTCCTGTAGCAACCAAGATGTTGTTACAGTTTCTATATTTTTGTCTTTTCCAGAAAGTCATATACTGTAGTTGGAATCATATGATATGTAGCATTTTAAGACTGGCTTCTTTTACTCAATATAATGCATTTAAGTTTCCACCATGTTTCGTAAGGGCTTAATCCCTAATTTTTCTCTCATATGAAATAACATTCCATTCTCTAGATGTAGCACAATTTATTCATTCATTTACTTACAGGACTACTTGGTTGTGTCCAAGTTTTGACAATTATGAATAAAGTGTCTGCAAACATCCATTTTCAGATTTTTGTGTGGATGTAAGTTTGCAATTCATTTGAATTAAATACCAAGGAATATAATTGCTGAATAGATGATAATAGTATGTTTAATTTTTAATAGTGTGTTTAATTTTGTAAAAAATTTGCCAAGCTGTCTTGCGAAGTGGCTATACCATTTTGCATTCCCAGCAGCAATGATTGAGTGCTCCTGTTGTCCCACATCCTTGCCAGCATTTGCATTGTCAGTGTTTTGGATTTTTGAACATCCAAAGAGGTGTGCAATAATAAAAAAAAGAAGATTTAAAAAATATTTCGAGATTGTGTTTTAATTGCTTTACTTTTATATCTCATTTTGAGATTGCCCTGTATACTTCTTATATTAAATTATGTAATATTATATACCTTTCTCCCTTTATTTATGCTTTACATTAAATTTATTTTAGGTTTGTTGTATATTTGTTTCTAATAATGAAATATTTTTTTCTGCTTTATTTTTCTACTGAGTTGTGAGAAATTCAAAGATAAATTTTGTTTATTTACTTACTTATAACTGACCACTAGACTATTTTTACCTCTAAGAGTTTTGCATCATTTCTTCAAGGAAGCAATTTTATTTTCTAATAACAAATTATCTCCTTCATTTCTACTGATAGTTACATGGTTTCCACTTCCAGAATAATGTTGATTAATAGCAAGGAATTTCATTATCATTTTAATGTTAAGTATTATATAATCCTTTTCATAGTATTTGATTTAATTTATCAGCACTTCCCCCCCCATAACACTAGGTCAATGGGCTCAGCTTAGTCTTCTGACATTTATTTCATCAATTTCTGCTGATACATCAACCCCATGCTTTTCCTCTTTCAGGTCGATATTCATCATCAATTCTGTAGTATTGCTGTTCTGGTGATTCAAGAATATATGTAGTTCCTTCTCAATTTTCTCATCTCTGAACTGAACAAATGAACCACGTGATAGTTAAGACTGCCTCTTATAAGAAAGGGTAGTCTAGTCACAGTCATCCTCACCCAGATGAAGCATGTCAAGCTCCAAGCATTGCTCTTTCCTCATCAGCTCACACGTCTTTCATTGCATGAAATACACCCCTTATCTCAAGCCTACTAAGAGCACCCCAAATGGACATGGCTACTCTGAGTTAGACGTGCTCAAAATGTATTTAGCAGGGAAAACTCATACTGTGGAATGTGTGACTGTATTACAGTAAGCAGATTGTTAGTCATTTAAGTATATTTTATTTATTTCATGAGAGAACATGAGCTCATCTGTGTGGGGAAGGGGAACACCCCAAAGAGATCTCATCACCCTGTCATCTCCTTCCCCCAACCCTCCAGCTAGTCAAAATCTTTTTCACCCTCCCAGTGTGGTTTTTGGTTGACCCAGGATCGCAACCTGAAATGGGCCATGTGGGTTCTAGCACAATAGATCAGTGTACACCAGCGAATGGCATCAGAAGGGCCAAAAGGCTAAAATTTTCTATTGTGCTTGCTAAATTAGAAAACAACATGTGAAATGTACATTTGAAAGTTTCACCCTATGGAGTTAAATGCCTGAAAATAAGCCTTCCTCTACAGGAGAAAAACCATCTCCAGACTACAGCTTTTCTAGCAATCATCCCATGGCCAGTGAAAAATATATCTGGAAAAAGATGACTTCAGAGCACCACGAAGACATTGACTATCTGGCAAATGTCCAAATGTTGTTTAACCATGGTGGCTACAGATTATTTATTATCATAAGTAGAAAATAAAACAATGCCTGTAATTTACTCGTTACAATCATTCTTAGTAAGTGCAATTTTTTTCCCATTTTAAGACTGTGAATTTGTAGTAAATATTAAAGGCATTGATGCATGTTAACTCCAAAAAATATGACCATATTTCTGATTCAGGACTCAGTTTTGAGGTAATCGTACATTGTATTCAACTTGCTTTTAAGTAATGGTCATTTTGGTCACACAAGAAATTAATGATGATCCCAAAAGAAGAAAGGATGCTGTTATGAGTAGAGACAACTGAAATATTACTGATATTTAGATGAAAATCTATAGCTGTGTAATAACGATCATTTTAAACATTCTATAAATTCTCTAACTATTCCTATTATCTTCAATTGCTTAAAGATATTACATACAAGGGACCAGCAGTTAGTGTAATGGCTATGTTGTTGGACTCCCATGTAGTCGGCTGTGGTTTGCATCCCGTACCCAGTGCCTTAAAACTCATGCTGGGCACGTGTGCATGCGTGCCCAAGATCCAGAGAGGAGAATGGAGGAGAAGGGATTGCGGCATGGCCATCTCCCCCTGGGGGGTGATTTCTCGCATTCTGTCTCTCTGTCTCTCTCTGTCTGTCTGGTGAGCGCACATGCCCTGTAGCAAAAACCTCTTAAAAAACTAAAATAAAACAAAAAATTAAAAAATTAAGATATTATATACAAGATGATTTAAAAAAAAAACATAGGAACTTGAAGAACAAGTTTATTTTAATATCAAGAAATGGAAATCCATGAATAGTTATTTCATAGCACACATTTCCCATGAACTTTTTAAACCACCATATATGCCATTCCTAGATACTTTGTCTTCTCTTCTCTATCACATTCCTTTTTTTTTTTTTTTTTTTGGGAGAGGTTTTCATTTTAGGGCGCCTGCGTTCGCCAGACAGACAGAGAGAGACATAGAGACAGAAAGCGAGAAATCACCCCCCAGGGGGGATGGTCACGCCGCAATCCCTTCTCCTCCATTCTCCTCTCGGGATCCTGGGCACGCACACACACGTGCCCGGCGTGAGTTTTAAGCCACCAGGTCCAGGACGCGAACCGCGGTCAACTACGTGGGAGTCCAGCGACATAGCCATTACACTAACTGCTGGTTCCCTCACATTCCTTTTGAGATAGTAAAAATACTGCATTATTGATTTTTTTATTTCTTTGTGTTAAAGAGGTCCTTTCAGTCAGCAAGTTCCTCTTCCCTCTCCTATTTGAAAGCTAAAAACCTACAGTTATCAAACCGCCAACATCTTACTGTCATTTGCTCTGTTTGTGTAGCCTCATCCTACAAATCACCCTTGTAGGGCAGAACAAGAAATTGTAGCAATGTGACGCGACATTTCCACCCTTACTCACTTCGCATGTTTTGACTTTCCAGGTTACTCAATAGTCTTCAGTCTCTAAAGAACAATAACAAAAAAGGCAAAAAACTTTGTACTTTCTTTCCATAATTCACTTGAGTTACAAAAATATGGATTTCTAATGCTTCATTCAGTGAAAAGATTTTCTGTATCAAAGAAGAATGAATATGCAACACAGGCAGTACTTCTTATCACGGTGGTTACCAAGCAACTGAGAGCCATCCATGACACAGCGTTCATGAGTCTCCTGGGACCAGACTGGGCACTTCTCTCCCCAACAAGACACCCACAGATTATTGCTGTTGGATTTTGCATGTTATTTGTTTGGGCCAGTACAGCAGCAGACACTGACACTGGGGAATGTTACTGTTTAGAATAAAATACCAGGTCTTTGAGTTGGAAATGAAAATTTCATTAGTAAAATAATTATTTCAGGTTTGAAATGAACAGCCAGAAAGTGTACTTATCTCTGCTTTCATGTGCGTGTTGGACCCTGAAACTGTCTAAAATTCTGAATAAGAATTCGAATTAGACATGCTATTGAACAAATTTACAGAATAAAAAATTATTGGTATCATTAAAATTTTCAAGTCACAAGTCTCTGGTTGAGAATGATAATGTATTGTATTAGCAGAGAGGTCCTCAGAGGGAACAAAGTGTATTTGCTGAGAAACGTAACTCACTTCACACTAGAACCTTTTGTGGTCTGTTCCAGAAAGAGAACGTTATCCAGAAAATGAAAGAAAGTGAACAGAGGGACTGAAAGTGGGGAGATAGAAAATAGTTATGGAAGCGAGCAGGGTCGTCCCTGAGGTTCCACTAAGACATGAACCCTCTTCAGGTTCATGAAAAATGTTTTGTGTAAAGTCTACAAAATTCCAAAATGCTTGTTGTGAGTGATTTTTGTAGCTATCCTTGAAATTGATCAAGGCCTGAGCTCCATATTGGAGCATCATATTTAGATTCAAGGAAAAGACATGCCCAGAAAACAGGATGCAGAGGAGGACAGAATGCAACCTATTTCTTTTTTTTCTTTCTCTTTAAATTAAAAAAAAATTAATATGCAATAGTTGTACATGCTTGCGAGCATATGATGTGATTTTCAGTACATGAATACAATGTGCAAAGTGCAATGATTAAATGAGAGTGATTAGTATCCCCACCACCTACCCATTTCTAATTAAATAAACAGGTCAGGT
>NW_006159523.1:86221-94137 GCF_000334495.1 Tupaia belangeri chinensis | reverse complement strand
GGAAAGCTCTCCATGGAGGTCGTGTGGACATAGGGTTGCACTACTTACATCTCTTTCAAGGGAATCTGCTTCTGGGAGCACAACTGACTGAAGGCCTTTGGCTAAAAACTGATGCTCAGGCTCCCCCCAGCTACTGACTGAGGCAGGAGGCTGCTAGCACTGATCCCCTCTGAGGCAACATGAAACTCTTCCAATAAACACCCCAGGTGTTCCCCATAGGTGAGAATTGTCAAACGCAATTGCATGAATGCTGCCCTGCCTGCTGCTAATTCCTTTTGAAGTGAGAGGATTCCCTTGCCAATATTTCAGTCAACCTTCCACCTACCCATTATAACCACCAGTACTTACATTTAACTTGGGAGTCAAAAAGTTTCCAACACCCTTCAGAATAAATAGCTAAACAGATGAGCAACTATACTGCAAGGGAACAGATAGAAAACTGTAGCCACTAAAAGGCATTACTTTGGCTCAGTTGAGAGCTGAGAATGTGAGGAGTTTAATTCTTGCTATGGAAGAACGGCATTGGGTAGTTTATTACAGCTCATTGACTCTTACAGTCCATCATGCCAACGGTAAACTGATTCGCCAGCAACAGCAAAATGTCTTGTGTTTGAAGTGAGTCCTGGAGAGTATAGGAAACGTTAGGCCTCACAGGGAGATTCTGTGCAGACAGACATCTAAGCTGTGGGATGAGCAGATATGACATGCCATCCATGAGGTCTTAACCACTATTCTGGCTTTTAGTGCCCTCTGTGGTGTTTATAATGCTGATAATGATGACCATGGACAAATGAGAAACTAATCCCCCAAAAGATAGATAAAATGCTGCAGTTATTCCCATCTGTCTTGGGAACCTCACCTAGGACTTAAATTGAAAACAAGCATGGATTTCTGAGATTCATCATGCTAATGGGATAGCAGATGTCTTAGATGATGGTGGCCCCTCCATAAAAGGGGTGACAGGCAGGCACAAAAGCCAGAGAGAGCGCACTCTACGGCCCCAGGGGAAAGCACGGTGTCTTCGCCTGTGTCTGCTGCATTAAGCGGCTCCCCAGATGGAATATATGGAGTCTGGAATAATGATGTTGCTGCCCACTTCCCAATGTATGGTTTGGGGTGAAATAAAAGCATTAAAATATTGTCCGGCTGATCTACAAGCGGCTGCCACAGTGTTAGCAAGTAAAAGCAAATCTATGTTGCTAAGGCACCAAGCTGCTCTCTCCCTCTGGGCCCAGGGCCCAGAGTAGGAGGTGATTAAAGGTAGGTCTGAGGTTTCTCTCTCCCAGCTAGGGAATGACGGCCATATCCATCCTGCAAGCTGGAGGACCTAGAGGTGGGGAGAATTAAAATGTGCGGCTTATCTGGATAGAGGGGCCATCATTCTGTCTACTCCTGTAGCAGACCAGCTCTCCCACATTCAGCTCCCTAGGGACTGCCAGTTGTGATGGGGGAAGACAAGCCAGTGTGGCACGTGAGCCCGCTCCTTGGCTAATTCAATGTGCAGTTGTTTCTGTGTCTGATGGATCATAGGAATGGATGGATTATGTGCTCATAGTTCCATATCCCACAGGTTAGATGTAAGACTTAATTGTTTGGTCAAATCATTCTGTTATATCACACTAATGCAAACCATTCCTTGGGAAAGGCCTAGTTTATTTGAAAAAAAAAAAAAAAAAACACATTTTTTTTTTTGAGAGATTTTCACTGTAGGGCGGGTGCGCTCGCCAGACAGAGAGAGACATAGAGACAGAAAGCGAGAAATCACCCCCCAGGGGGGATGGTCACGCCGCAATCCCTTCTCCTCCATTCTCCTCTCGGGATCTTGGGCACGCACGCACACGCGCCCGGCATGAGTTTTAAGCCACCGGGTCCGGGACACGAACCGCGGTCGACTACGTGGGAGTCCAGCGACATAGCCATTATACTAACTGCTGGTTCCCAAAAAACACATATTTTTATATAAATGTATATATAAACTCAATACAAAATAAAATAAAAAGGGTCTCATTTAATTGAAAAAGTACACTTATGCACTGCTACCCAATAAAATATTACTTTCAATATAGAAACTGAACAAAAAAGTGTGATCAACTCCAAGAGAGTCTTGTTAACTAGCTGGCCAGACTTGTTTTTCCAATAGCTAAATATGTACTCTTTTCAAAAACAAACTCAAAAGGCAATCCCAAGAAAATGTTGTGTGACAACGGTTTTTGTTGTTTCCTAAGTTACAGATAATTAGGTTGTCAAAATGCAGCAGATAAATCAAGGAGCATTCAATAGTTATTTTCACAACTATTTGTCAGCAAAGCTCATGACCACCCTGTAACCCTGGGATCACTCACTGTAGGAAACTCCCTCACACACCACAGAAGTTGGATGCTTCTCCTCGGTGCTCCCACATGCACCTGTTAAGAATTTATTAACCGACATTGTGACAACGTTTTCCTTAAACAAACAGCAAGCCTCTGAAAGACGGGGACTTCATCTTACATTATATTTCGTACATACAAAGCTTAACATATAGCAAGTGACTGTATTTTTTTCTGGATTAATAAGCAAACAAGCAAACACCTTAGGAGAAATGAATTTCAAACCACCTTGAAAGTCATCCTTTGCCAAAGGACTTAACCTACTATCTCCTTACATCAGTTAAATCAGAATTACATGTGTGCCTCTGTTTAGGCCAGTATTTCATGTGCATGCTAAATACAATAACATTTGTATTCCCCGAAGATTCAACTGTATACTTTACTTTTGTGAAAATATGTGTAATACAAATTCAATAGGTTCGTTTGGACTTGACTCAATGGAAAAAAAAAGGATGTTCTGCAAGTCTTCGTAGGCCACATAGTTGAATTTTTTCTGCCATGTTTTACAGTAGGAAGCTTGCTCCTTGTCACCTTCAATTTGATATTTTAAAAGAACTAGAAACAGAAGTTAGTAGGGAAACACGTTACAGGTTGTTTTTTCCTCTCTAGATGATGAAGAATAATCTTAGAAGTCAGCAATGTCAGATTTCAATTTTGTTGTTCACAGAATTAACACATGCTGGATTGAAATCTGATCTCTACTACTTTGATTGTTCTAAACTTTTCCTCTGTCCCGATTAAAAGGGAAAAAAAAATATGAACACTTGATTTGCTTGACAGTTTTTTTTGCTTTTGTTTTTCCAAAGAGAAACAGATTTTTAAGATAGGGTGCATGTGCTCTCTAGAGAGACAGAGACAAAAGACAGAAATCTAGAAATCCCCTCACCAGGGGGGATGGCCACACCATAATCCCGTCTCTTCCACTCTCCTCTCTAGATCTTGGGTACACACACACAAACCTGCACAGCGTTTTTGGCCTCTGGGTCCAGGACTCGAACTACTATCAACTACGTGTGAGTCCAACAATGAAACCATTACACCATCTGCAGGTCTTGACTTCTGGTTTTATTTTACCTCTATTTAACATAATGCCTTAAATTTCTTATTCAATCAGGCAGATAGAGTGAAGTAATTACCATCTTAATAAAATATGTATTAACTAAGAAGAAAATCAGTTCTCTGATCGGCCTCAGCATTTATTTAGCATTTTTTTTTGGGGGGTGAGGAGCTAAGTTCCTAATAAATGAAATATATCACATGAGCTATGGGTTATTTGCAAATACCTATTTTGAGAGATTTCAGTGGGCCCCAAGTCTAGAGAAATATTCACTATGTTATAGTTCATGATAAAAGAATAAGAATTTTTTTCACCAAAATATGTTGATTTCTATTTTTGGAATTTATCTGTCTTTATAAGTTCATAGAACAAAATACAGGGTTTTTTTCTTGCACTTAATTTGTAAGGTTAATCTTTTTCATATGTTTGAGCACATCTTTACCTATATGAACAGCAAAGACTTAACAAATCTCTATAAATATTCTTAACTTATATCCAACAGCTAAATGCGTATTTAGATTTAAATATAGTGCAATGCCTTGTTGATTCCTTGAACGAGGGATGATAAATTCTCCAGAGAGTGACTGTGATGACAAAACCCCCCCACCCATAACTTTGCCTATAATTCATTGTAACCACCAGATAGCAGTAGAGTTCTGATAGAGAGCAATGGACAGGAATGCTAAGAAAAGAAATGCAGCTTCGTTTACTAAAAAAAAAAAAAAAAAAAAAGTGAAATTAACTACTCTTGTATTCAAAAGAGTAATTATAAGAATAGCTAGACTAACATATTTAGAAGCCAAACCACTAAAGCTCCTCTACAAATTGGTTTTAAAATAGAAATATAAATGGAAGTGCTTCTTTCATTTAAGCAGCCATGTGTTTGTTACCTGGTAGGTCTTCAGGTACCTCTTTGGAAGCTGGGAAGGGTTAAGAATAAGAGAGAATGGTTTCTATGTCACAATGGTTTCTTTCCTCCTAGACTTTATATTGCAGACAGACAGAAAGAAAGACAGGTATGTTGTATTTGTGCATGCAGAGGGTCATTAGCTTATGATTATTAATATCTTTGTCAGTGCACACCTGTTCTTGCCAGAGACAGAGAAGCAGAGAGTGAGAGAGAGAGAAAGCATCTCTTAATGGCCGTGATCACAGGGCAATTCCTTCTCATCCATTTCTCCATCCTGTGGGGATCTGGGCACGCATGTGCATATGCCCAGCATGTTTTTCAAGGTGCCACTGCTGGGATTCCAACTACAGTCAGCCATGTGGGATTCGGCTACTTTAAGCACTAGGCAACAGGACCAGCTCTGTGAAAATATGTTGTAACTCTAATTAATACTGAAAAAAGAGCAGAGTACCTGATAACATATGGTAATGAGGGCTCTCATAAAAGAGAGTGAAATTTAATTTGGACCTGAAAATAATAGAAAACGGCACCCAATAAAGGGTAATGAAAGAGCTTCCTCACAAGAATGTCCCATGGACCAGAAAGCAACAGGCCTTGTACTCAAAAATAATTTATATATGTTTAGAGGACAGCTTGCTCTGCAGCCATCGACTTCCTAACTAATCCTAGTCATTAGACAGTTTCTTTAAGAAGGACACAAAAGGCAGTTTTAAAAGGGTAATAAAGCTTTTAAAAGTGATTTATTCAGCATTGGGTGTGGTGTGCCTGGCTGTCCTTGCCTTCTGGAAATGTATAGGTAGCCCATGACCTTCCCAGGGGTTCTCCTGCTACCAGGGTTCTCAGAGTCCACAAATATCATCTATCAAGTGTGAAGACCCTCCTAGTCCCTGAAAATAGCCATGTTTATATATCACCACCACCTTATGACTCAGTCTAACATGTCACATACAAACTATAGCAGTTACCATACACAAGTTTCTCTCTAAATTAAACGCTTCACGTTCCTACCTGAGAATTTATTGGCTGTCACGCACGGCTCTGAGCCAGTATTGTTCTAGGGCCGTAGTTGCAGTATCACAGCAGGGAAACTCTCCCACTTCTTCTGCACTGCCACAGTCCACCATTGCTCCATCACAGTCCACCATTGCTCCATCACAGTCCACCATTGCTCCATCACAGTCCACCATTGCTCCATCACAGTCCACCATTGCTCCATCACAGTCCACCATTGCTCCATCACAGTCCACCATTGCTCCATCACAGTCCACCATTGCTCCATCACAGTCCACCATTGCTCCATCACAGTCCACCATTGCTCCATCACAGTCCACCATTGCTCCATCACAGTCCACCATTGCTCCATCACAGTCCACCATTGCTCCATCACAGTCCACCATTGCTCCATCACAGTCCACCATTGCTCCATCACAGTCCACCATTGCTCCATCACAGTCCACCATTGCTCCATCACAGTCCACCATTGCTCCATCACTGAATACAGAGCACTTTGTGATTTTCCACTAAAGCCTAAAAGTACCACCAAGGGCCCTGTTTTAGGTGTAAAATAAAATTTGCACTCACTTTTATTATTAGGTGACAATACTGAAATAAGTAAATTCAATCAAGAATGATGTGAAATGGAAAAAGCAGGAAAGTATGTATTGATTCATGACAAAAGTTTTTAAACTCGACCTCAATAAATCAGAAACATAACTTTTGTTATTTGCGTCACTTGTTCATGGATTTGTTATCTGTGTGTGTATACATTTCTATGATATTAGCTTTCATTGAGCGAAAATATCAGCAATTTTCACATCACCCGTGGTCCCACGAGTAGCTAGAGATACCAAGGTAACCGTTTTTTTGTTTGTTTTGTTTTTTTCATCTTTGCCATAAGGTGAATGTGCTTGCTGGAGAGAGACAAGAGATACACTATGATCCCTTCTCCTCCATTCTCCTCCCAGAATTCCAGCCAGGCATGCACGTGTGATTTTCAGGCCACCAAGTCTAAGACTCCCAGCTGTGGTTGGCTCTCAGCACCTTAAACACTATGCCACCTTCTGGCTCTTCAAATGCCCACTTTAAAATTTCCATTCTTGGGACCAGCAGTTAGAGTAATGACTATGTCGCTGGACTCCCACATGGTCAACTGCGGTTCGTGTCCCGGACCCGGTGGCTTGAAACTCACTCCAGGCGCGTGTTTGTGTGTGCCTAAGATCCCGAGAGGAGAATGGAGGAGAAGGGATTGCGGCGTGACCATCCCCCCTGGGGGGTGATTTCTCGCTTTCTGTCTCTCTGTCTCTCTCTGTCTGTCTGGCGAGCGCACATGCCCTATGGCAAAAACCTCTCCAAAAGAAAAAAAAAATTCCATTCTTGATGCCAGCTTCAGGTGTTATACTTTAAGTACTTGATAGTATGCTAATAATATTTCCAGGATCAAATTTGGCAGTTATTTAAAATAAAAACAATAAGTACTAGTTAGCTGTCCTTGTGTCCAATAATACCACACAGTGTTCATGACAAAAAATGTCATTCTGTGTTTCCAAGTTGCATGTACACATGGTATCACACCCTATACACACACTTCACTTCTATCCTATTTTCAGAAGCTCAAGCTAAAGCTTATTGTTAAATAATTTGCAACAGAAACATGGTGTATCATTTGCATTGGCTGACTTACTCCTGAAATCCTTATTTTAGGAACATTTCCTGAATTAGCTCAAGAGCATTTCTACTCTGGGCACATGAAGTTAAATAACATTGAGAATAAAACAATTTGCATTTGGCTTTTCGATCATTTGTATTTGACTATTACTATTTATCATCTATCATAATAATTATAACTCAGATCCAGATTCTAATTTGTTCCCCTTTTTGTATTTTGTAACCAGAGCAACATAACACAACAGAATTTGAAGAAATTCCCAGTGTGTCATTTATGAATTTTGAGTTAAAAGCAATTTAAACACAATGCAGTTAATGCAAAGGAAAAAAAAAGTGAAAAGAGGAGTCAACTTGTATTTATCGAAGTAACAGAATTATTTTACTAAAAAATGAAAGCTGGCCAATAACTTCACAGAAAGATCAGAAATAAAATAATTATTCTGGGTTTTCAGCACAGTAGGTAATAAATGTATTGAGAATGCCACCATCCAAAAGAATCAACTGTGGATTCTTAAATTACTAAGATGGTGATATAAGTTCTAGAAAGATAGTCATTTCTACCAAAAGTGAAAACAATATGACAAAAAATTGTAAACAAAAACCCTAGGTATTAATCAAGGTAACCAAGGTGTTAATCAAGGTGGGAATGAAATATCAACTGTCTGTTGCATAACCAAACTCACTCAATGTGATAAAAGAAGAAAAACTTGACATACCTGTGTTCTGCACCTATTACGGCTAATGTTTAATCATGTCTCTTTATATATTATTTAAAATTTAAGGTATAAATGTTTAGAAAATTAAATTGGGAAAAGAAAGCGCTATGTATTTATATTCCATTTATTTAGTATATATTTTAAATGAATGTAATGTATATTATATATATATATATATATATATATATAGTGATACTACG
>NW_006159523.1:56739-84850 GCF_000334495.1 Tupaia belangeri chinensis | reverse complement strand
GTGATTCTAATAAAACATTAGGAAAGTAATGACACATTTGTCTATGTTTATCTATGCAAAAATGAATTATAACTTTCCTGGCAGCCCAATAGATGGGATTCAATAGATATCCTTGACATCCAAAATCAAGAACATCAGGATTGTGGATCTATGACCCATTGTCAAAACTGAATGGTCTGTTACCTACCTGCAAGTTAAGGAGTTAGTGTATTATCCTTCCATGGATGATGACAGAAGACAGGAGACCACAGAATAAAGATAAAGACTAGGGTAACACTGACAACAATAGGAGTAGTTAGAATATCAGCACTCACATTATTGTCCTGAGTCACGTTCTGACAGAATAAAACCAATAGGGTCACATGATACCTACCCCACACAAGGGGTTGTATTATAGGACAAGAATCCTAAACTTGGAGAACCCAAATCTTTTTATAATCATCAGTAAATAGATCTGACCTTTGCCCTAGAGGGAAACAGTAGTTTTATTATACTGGATAACAGAAAAACCTTCTCTTTAGTTTAGATGGAGACACCATCTCTAACCTCCATGGTTGTTTGCTCTACAGACATAATTGAATAAGAGGTCTAGAACAAAGGCAGTAGGTGTCTCTGCTTGCAAGATAGCAGAAACTTGAGACACTCAAAGAGAATGATCTTTGGACATTTGTTTCTCCAGTCTTGAGAATGTGTGTCTTCCAAGTTGCATCTACACACAGTTTCATCCCCTACACACATGCTTCACCTCAATCCTATTTTCAGAAGCTCAAGCTAAACCTTGTTGTTAAATAGTTTGACCATCTTCTCTTCTCGATTTCATTTAGCATCCTGCCCATACACTCACCAAGTAAATCTTACGCACCATGTTGCAATTTTCTGTTTGTATGATTATAAATAACTATTACTAGCACTGCAACTATCACTCATATCTGTCTTCCCTATTTTCAGCAAAGACCTAGACATAAAATAGCCCCAGTATATGCTTTTGAATGTGTTAATTAAAAAATGAGTGATATGTTTATAACTGGCAGAAAAACAAAGCAAAACAATGCCAACATAAATCTATATTATCCACAAGGAGAAAATATTTTTTTAAAGGAAGCACAGGTTAGTAATGAGAAATTTAAACTATAAATTGTAGATAGTCTCAATAAAAGTATTTTTTAGTAGACAGTTTTCAGTGATGAAAGACAACCAACACTTTCAACCTCTTTTGATTACAAATATATTAGCAAGGGCTATGTTCAAAGATGCAAAAGTCTTCAAAGGCAAAATTCAACTTCAAAGCAGCATACAATGCATGCATAGATGGGGACTTTTTAAAGCATTTTTCAAGTTTTGGATGAATTTTTGTTATATAAAACCAGTCTTTGAAAGTTAGTGAATAAAAAATAAAAAGTCCCCGAAAAGAATATGTCCTTTGAAATGCCCCACAGGAGTATCACAAGGCAATACCAATAAAGTGTTAAAGAGGATATAACTCTAGAAGTTATTAAATGAAAATAATATTGAAAAATTAGATGAAAATCAGGAACTTTTTCCTTCGGGGAAAAAAAGTATTAGATACATCAACAGAAATAACAAGGCTATTAACACCCCAAAATTTTTATGCTAAGAATTTTTAGCATATGCCACATAGTGTAAGAGCTAGGTAGGTCACAGGTTAATAAGTGAAAAATTGCCATTATAAATGTATTAAATTGCCATGTATTAATTTGGGGCATAGATGATTCCATTTTCTATGGTTAAACATTACACCATCTCTTATGATATCTTATTTCCTTATCAGTGGCACTTACCTAAATATTGCATTCTTTATTTCTGAAGATACATCAATGGCTTTAACTTGAGGGAGGAAGTTATTTGCAAGTGTCAATTGCTATTAGAATGTATAATAATTGAGCAAAGGGGCCAGCAGGTGGCATGGTGGTTAAGACACTGGACTCCCACATAGCCAACTGCAGTTCATGTCCCAGATTTAGTGGCTTGCTTTCTCACTTCACCTCCCTCTCTCCTGTAGTGAATGTTATGCCTTGTAGCAAATGAAAAAATAAAGTAATGATAAAATTAAGTAAATAATGCTTAGATAAATAAATGAGCATAATTTAGATAATAGCAAAGGGTATTTGGGTGAGCATGGACCCAATTATCAGTGCCTAACTCAAGATTGCAAGATGACCCAGTTTTTGACTCACACTCACAAAGAATTAGAGATGTGGACAAAAAGTGGGGATAGTAAAGTGGAGTTTTATTGAAAGAGAGGAAAGCTCCTGAGCAGGAAGTGGTCCTCATAAAGGGTTGTCGATGTGATGCTCTCGTAAGGGATTTTTAATTCCAGGCAGGGGGCATTTGTGTATAAATTTCCATTGTGGTGGAGGTCATATGCCAGGACGGTTAGGCTATTCTCCTAATTTAGGAGAGTACATATGTCATGAGACCCTCTTCATCAAGAAGCTTTGGGCCATAAAGACCATTGCCTTGCTCTCAGAAGACCAGTGTCTTAGAATACAGGAATTCTCAGAATAAGAAGCCTCAATTGTAAGCAGTGACAGCCTGAAAAAAGTTAACTATTTTAAGGATCTGTAAGCAGTTCCTTGAATGAATAAACTGTGCAAGCAATCTTTTTGTGAATGATTTCTAAGGAAAGCTGAAAGCTAGTGTGCAATTAATTTCTGGTGAGTGATTCTTAAAGACAATGGTGTCTCCTTTTTGTGAGCCTCTACCTGACCCTCATATGTGTTTTCTACCTCCTATCTAAATCACAATAATCACAAGACTCTAGCACACAACACAGAAAGTGAAGGCAAGCTCATTTTCAAACCTGCCCATGCAAACGTACAAACGTGGTTAAGAGAGGATGAGGATATCCCTGACTTCCCTGTGACAGACTCATTCCCTTCCCAGGGCCATGGAATGGTATATTTCTCAGACTGGGGAGAATTAGGGAGGAGGGTTCACATTTTAGTTTTCCCTTAGAAAAAAAAAAAATAAGTAAGTCAAAAATAACTCTTTATATCCCCTCCCCTTAAATAACATTTTGTTCATTGCGTGTATCCTGGTTCCTGTTCTGATCAATTCACGTGAATGGCTAAAGAGAGTGAGATCTGAGCTATATAAAAAAGAAAAATTGTTTTGCGGGGGACTGTTAACCAAGTTTGTCCTAATTTGTGTTAAAATTTTTTAATAAGTCTAAGCTTCTGAAAGCCAGAAGGTTGTAACTGCACAATAAACCTGTGTACCAGGGGAGTGCTATACCAGGAAAACTAATGTTGGACATACAGAATAAGAGTACAAGGAACAACCAAGAGACTGGCCAGCCGAATGGTAGGGACAAGTCCAGAGTTGAATGTTAACTTCCAGAGTTTAAATGGAAAGATCAGACCACAGCAACACTGCAAATTCAATAGAAGAGGGGTTAATTACGTGAATCCGAACTAGTGAAATAGATTTTTTTAATTTTTACTTTATACTAAAATATTACTGATTTTCTTCAATGCTTTGATTTACATATTTAAAGATTTTTTTGTCTTCTATTGAACTGTTGATTGGTTCATCTACCTACTATTTGAATTGAATCCTAACATTTTTCCTGACTTTAAGTTTTAAGCAAATTTCTCTTAACATTTTGATCTGTTAAAACTAAAACTTTTCTTAATTAAAAAAATGCATTAAAAAAGAAAGGAAGAAACACCTGAGTGCCCACAGACATATTTGTCATTCAGTCACTTTGAGGCCTTCCAGGTCTGACTCACCCAATAACTCTCAGTCTCCACTCTGAGGTCTCTTTACTTTGACTCTTCCATATATTGTCACCTTTTGTCCTCACAGTCCATCAGACATGTCCTTGCCTTTAACATAGTAGTTTTACATTTAGTCACTCCTATAACTGTCCTCTTCCCATGTCACAAAGGCTATCCCTCAAAGCAAATTCAGCTTAATGCACCCCAGTATTCTCTAGGCTGTTCCTTCCTAGTGTTCAGAGAGAACTGAGGTTCAGGTATTCTGACTCTGTGGCACGCCTTAGATCCAGATAGAAGGATAGACTCTTTTCCCTTTGTCTTTGCATAAGGGTGAAAAAGATCTGAATGTTGTCTCCCAGATTTTTGTACTGATTTTTCAAGCTTCATAAAATCCAATCCTGATGTATGATATAGGCTTGCTTTCTTGTGAAAGTATAATTATGTGTGTGCGTGTGTGTGTGTGTGTGTGTGTGTCTGTGTGTGTGTGTGCATGCGTGTGTACCAAGGATATCAGAAGCTTGATGCTCAGCAATAGATGTAAATATCGTTGGTGGAATATCCTTTCTATTACCTGATTGAGTGATTAAAGACTTGGTATTATCAATTTCTTTCTGTTAATTGTCCAATATATGTGGAAGTATCCATCCCACCAAGAGTCATTATAAGTGTCATTACAGCCTTGTAGTCTGGTTCCCTAAGACAAAGATGCATTTGGTTCCCTATAACATTGGATTCATCAGATATTTTATCAAAATTAACTTGATAATTGTTCATCATAATGACAACACATTCTGAAAATTACCAGCATATCATTACAATTAGCAAAGGGCAGTGTGTTTAAGTCCAAAGTCACAAACAAATCAATCCTAGAATCCCATATTTTAAAACTGAGCATCTTTGAATAATTTCTGGCACTTGGTATTATGTCAGTCGAGATTAAGAAAGGAAAACTGAAACTATATGTTATTTATGCAGAGAAGATGTTAATACCTGGAATTGTTCAAACAAGTATAAGGAACACTAAAACAGGTGAAATGAGAATAGTGAAAATAAAAATGACAGTAGCTACAGAAAGCATGTAACAATAGGGGTGCTGAAAGGAAGGATGTGAACATTATGTCTAGGAGATTTGAGGTTGAGGAGTCCTGAAGTGTCAGAACTTCTAGCATCTCAGAGGTACAGAGTAGATACAAAGTAGACACTCAAACTTCTAAGAGAGAGTTGCCAGTCAGGTGATAGAGCCTCGGAGAGGAAGGGGGGAGGGGGACAATTCTTGGAGTGGGAATACAATCCTGGAACCTGGAAACACTGCTGTTGTAATCAACTGGTGCCCTCTGGGGAGACTGCAGGAAGGGACTGCTGGGAGAATTAAGCAGAGCAAAAGCTAGTGAACAGAAAGGAGCAAGTCCCTTCTCTATCCTACTGCCTTCCTGTCTCCTCTACTCAAAGATACCAAGAGGAGGTGTGAGTGCCCAGTGAAGGGTCTTAGCACTGATATCGCCTTATAGGAATACAGATTGCAAAAAAGTTGGTCTCTTAAAGGTTAATATCCTTCGAAAGATAAAATAATCTAGTCTTAATGGAAGAAGGAAAATTTAGTCATGCAGCCCCAGTATTTTAATCCTATTAGTTTCCTATAATGGTTGACTCCAAGTCATTTCATAAGCCAAATATACCATTAGAAGATGCACTAAAATGAGACCGTAAATGTAGAAAGGAAAACATTTTTAACCGGCTGCAGCACTCTGCACTGAGTGGCAGTGGCTTCAGGGAAAGGGGATTCCATATGGCTTAATAACTACATGTTATCAAACCAGAAAGTACTGAGAATTTCTTGGTGGAATTTCCAACATGTATACACAGCATGCGTCCTAAGTGCTTTGTGTTTTCTAAATGATGTTTTCTTATTCAAATCTATTATATCACCATTTGTTGAACTGGGAGCTCCAATGTTCTTCACCAAAGAAGTCTGATAGTTTGGCCACAGAGAATAAATGTACTATAGGTATTTATTTATTTATTTATTTATTTTTACCATGCTTGTCAGCCATTCTCATATGCGTATGCTTTAATCCAGCACAGAACTAGGCAATGATAAAATCAGTAATAACTGACTCCATCTGTCCCACTGCTAGTTTTCTTTATGGCTGATTACATGTTGTCATCAACATTATTTTTATGTTTATTTTGTTTATTTTATATTTTTATAAGTAGATGACTGTGTCTAAAATTAATTATGCAAAAATGAGCCATCTACCTCTTTTCTATTCACAGCTCAGGAAATTTTAAATATTTTAGTTCCTTTCGAACTCTTTTACTCTGCCAGACTTGGTTAAGCTTTTTTCTCTGACTTACTGATTTTTCTCTAGATTTACTAAGTAAAAAGACAGTCACTAAATTAAACCATTTTTAAACCAGCAAATACAGAATGGAGATCCTGATGGCCTTCAGTGAGACTTCATGTATGAAACAGAAAAATAACACTAAGATGGTGGAGAGAATGAGAAGTACGTCGTACTTCTTTTAAACACCAATAGCTAGTGCTATGCTCTGTGTTACCTGCAAAGCTTAGACTGTAATTAAAGTTATGTTGAATCTCCTGAGTTTTTCTTCTTACCTGGGAGATAGGTCTCATTTCTAGTACTGAGTACATACGAAACCAAAATTCTGAAACGTTATGTCGTTAGATTTGCTTTATTGACTTTCCTATCAGGAACATTAGCCCCAAATCTTTCTTTCTTTTTTATTTCTCTCTCTTTTTTATTTTATTATATTTTTTTTGAGAGAGAGAGATTTTTGCTATAGGGCAAGTGTGCTGACCAAAAAGACAGAGCGAGAGAGAAAGCGAGGAAACAGGGCCACACCTCAATCCCCTCTCCTCCATTCTCCTCTCAGGATCTTGGGCAGGCAAGTACACATGTCTGGTATGAGTTTAAGCCACTGGGTCCTGGATTTGAACTGCAGTTGACTACATGGGAGTCCAGTGACATAGCCATTACACCAACTGCTGGCCCCGCATTAGCCCCGCATCTAAGACCTAGAAAGCCAGGGAGGGTGAGAAGTCAAAATAAATGGGCAACAGATATCATGTGAAAAGTACCATCCTGGAAGTTTAAGAGAATACACATGAGTGTGTTTGGGTGCGTGCCTGTGTGTGTGTGTGTGTGTGTGTGTGTTTGGGTGCGTGCGCGTGTGTGTGTGTGTGTGTGTGTGTGTGTGTGTGTGTGTGTGTGTGTGTGTGTGTGTGTGTGTGTTCCTCCCACTACAGACCTTTAACAGTTGGAGAAAATAAAGCAGACGTACTGAGAACAGGATGAGCAAGATTCAGATACCGGGCCATAGAACAGTGCCCACTGCACCCTGTAGCTGACAGATTTGGTAACTGATTCAATAAAAGCATAACTATTGAAAAATCTAGGTTTCTGTGTTACTATTTAAGGTGAAATTGAATGCCGACTGTTCGCACCTTTCACTATTCTGTGCACAGTGATTTCCGAGATAGGATCTAACTCTAAAGCCAAGCAAGTGGGTGGAAGGAACCATCATTATCTGTCACTAGTTTCAAGAATAAACTCTGATTGAGAGACTTCCCGCATAATTCAGTGATAAATCATAAATTTAAATGCAAAGCCCAAGAGCTTTTCCCCAAAACTTGGAATTAGTACCTGCTGCAGGTGAGACTCTTCTGAATGACACACTGCATTCGTCACACAACTAAAATGAGGAATGGAATAACCAGAAAAACCAACCAGCATTGCTACGTTTAAATCTACTAGGAAGAACTAGCCTCTTGGATAAGCTCTAGCAGGTCAACAAATCATTTCCTTCTTTAAACCTCATCAATAAAATATATCTATATGATAGTGAGTCATTGGATTAGTTACAGTTGAAATGTATACTGTGCCCGGATACGTAGGAAATATTTAATATATATTGTTTGTAAAAATTATTTTTCAATGATTACGAATTCACAAGGATGGTACATTGAGTTATCAAATGCTTCTTGTATTAATATATAAATACTTATATATTTCAGAAGAGATACACATTATGTTCATCGTGAAATGAACACAGGTTCACATAAAAGAAGTGCAATTAAGTATCATTTACCAAATCATAGGCAAAAAAAAAAATAAAACCACAGGTACCTCTTAGGAATCTACAGCATGTCCACGACGTGCTAGAACTCGGCATGGATTATGTCCTTTATAGCTTGCTTTCTTTCTTTTTTTTTAGCAATTTTTTGCCTTAGGGCATGTGCACTCACCACAGAGAGAGGAACAGAGTCATTGAGAGGGAAAGTGAGAAATCACTCCCTGGGGGGATGATCCCAGAACACACACAGGTGCCCAGTGTGAACTACAAGTCACCAGGTCTGAGACTCTAACTGCAGTCAGCCATGTGTGAGTCCAGTGAGGTAATCATTATACCATCTGCTGACCCCGTCCTTTACATCTTCTAATGAATACATACTGATTTTTACTTTAATATGCATGTAAAGGCTATTTAAATAACTGGTGCAAACTCAATCTAAACCATTTTTGATGGAGTTACAAAAGTCAACATCTTTCTCATGATTATATTGACTCCCACAATTTACTAAGAAAGTGTATGTAAAACACCTCTACTTCTGGAGCAATAAATTATAAATAATAACAGTAGTGATTATTTAAGCAAATATAAAAAGTAAAAATATATAGTCTTAGACCAACTTGAGGCAACTGGATCCCACATGGCCGACTGCCTGGTTGGAATCCTGGACTGGAAGCTCGAAGGACTTGCTGGGCATGTATCCACCTTGCTCCAAATCCCAAGAGGAGAAACGGTTTAGAAAGGATTGTAACATGGCTATTTCCCGGGGGATGGGGTGCTTTCTCACTCTCCCTTTCTCTTTCTCTCACCAGCAAGTACATGCGTGGGTTTTAGTAAAATTTAAAAATTAAAATGTTATCTCATTTGATCAATATTCACGCCTAAGTTTAGAGATTCTACACAGTAACTACCACCATCATTTTAACAAGTTACATAGCATTTTTAAAAAGCAAGATAGCAAATGAGTTGAATATTTGTTTTTCCTCATGCCTCCTCACTTTAAAGAAAAAAAATCATCTGGGAATATTATTCTATTTTTCTAAATATTGTTTGTATTTGTGTGTTTCCCAGGAACAGAAAAGAGAAGTTTCAATAGCATATCTGGGAGGTCTTTGAGGAACAATTTCTTTCACCTTCATGTTTGAGCAAGTCGGAACTGGAAGTAAGATTACACGCAAGGCCACTGCAACACCCAGAGGCCCTTGGAGGCAGTGTGAGGAACTGAGTCTGCTGTTCTCTCACACCTGTGAATAACATGATTACCAGGTCACAGATCTTCCAAGCTGATTTGGGGAATATTTTTTTAGTATTCTTGGCTATTTCAGAGTGAAATCTTTTCCGTATAAAACAGGACTTATATCAACGTTATCCTCTGAGAAAAACCAATCTGAACAAAAATCTTCTTAATGTTTTATACTCAAAATGGTAACTGGCTAATTTCTTTTTTTTTTTTTTTTTCCTGCCATAGGGTATGTGTGCTTGCCAGAGGGATATAGAAAGAAGGAACATGAGAAAGCACCCCTGGGGAGATGGCCATGCAATCCCTCCTCCATTATCCTTTGGGGATTTGGGGCACACATGCACATGAGCCTGGAGGGATTTTCAAGCTGGCGGGCCCAGATTTCAAACAACTGCTTGTGGAAGTTCAACACCTTAATAACCATGCCTCCTGTTGGCCCCATATTACTGGATAATCTTACATAGGAACTCAAAGTGTAATAATGAATCTGGTAGCAGAAATAAGTGCTTTTAATGAAAATGCCATTACCATGTAAAAATAAGTTATAATGATCATCTCAGTGTGTGTGTGTGTGTGTGTGTGTGTTTACTTTGAGCTAGAATATACAATATACCTATCATATTTTGGAGACTCTTATTCAGAGACAGCATCAATAAAAATAATTTCTCCAGTTTTTATGAAAAGCAATGTCATTTTTTCCAAAGTAAAGAATAGAGGTATAGGAGCCAGCAGGTGGCATAGTAGTTAAGGCATTGGCCTCCCACATGGTCAATAGCGGTTTGAGTCCCAGACTTGGTGGCTTGAAATTCACACTGGGTGTTTGTGCATGAGTGCTCAAAATCTCAAGAGAGGAATGGATGAGAACAGATTGTGACAAGCTCATCCCCCTCTGGGTCGTGATTTCTCGCTTTCTTTATCTATCTCTTCTCTCTGGCAAACACATGCGCCCCATAGCAAAATTCTCCCCCCCTCCACAAATAAACAAAGAATAGAGGTACACTTTCTGAGACAATAATTAGAAACTAGAAAAATATGAACACTATATAAACTTTGTTATATAGAACAATTATCATCTCTAAAAATTGGATTTGAGCATAAATAAACCAAATATAGTAGATATTTTAATGACAGGCTCTATAGTCAGATAACTTATGAATCTGCCATATTTAATTATTGTTTTTTCATTTAGAAAAAGGAGTGTTTTTCCACATATGCACTGATACACACATAAACATACACACTCAAATGAGCAAACTAACATCCAAAGTCACATTGTACTCTCACACACACACACTTTTAGAAAGTGTATAAGTAAATGCATCCACATATATACATATAAATACCTGGCGCCAATCTCTGTAAGTGCACATATATACATATAAGCATGTTTATACGTATATAAAAAGATAATTCATGAAAAATAAATTAAGTATCTGAATATTTTTACATTCATAACATGTTGGATATATTGGGTTAAATATAATATATTAAAATTAATTTCACCTGTTAAAAAATTCATATGGTCCTATAGAAATTTATTAAGCTAACACACACACACACGCACACTCACACCCTAGAGGAACAGACACATAAAGCAAATTAGCAACACAGGACCAGAACTGTCGGTGGGAGCCACTTGTGACAATGGAGGAGCAGAGCGACAGCAGACAATTTCAAGCCAGGTTTCACTGTGAAGTAAGGAAGTAGCTGCAGATGAAGGCTGGGCAATAATTCTGTGCAACTCAGAGCAGCAGTCTGGCATGTTGACAGCCAGCTACTGCCATTGGAGCCCTTTCTAACATGTCCCTTCAGAAGTGTGTGTGTATCTTTGAAAGACGAGATGAAGGCAAATCTCAAGAACCGCCTCACTGAATTGTGTGTTCCGCAGGGCCCAGTAGCCTCGCTGTGGGCTCGTTCACGGAGAGACACAAAAGAGAGAGAATTATTTGACTCCTTATTTACTGCAGCTCTGGATAGTCGATGGTGCAATGAGGATGGGGAATCTTAGAAAGCAGGATGAACAACATCAACCTGTATTTTATACCTTTTGCTCAGAGTTCTGGAGTCTGCTGTGAGAGGGGAAACAGCAGCTGAGAAATAACAGGTAATCACCTACTCGGATGCTTAAACTCATGTGTGATTCCCGGAAGTACTAGGAAAGAGAGCCTTGAAACGCAGTTCTCCAGTGCAATCTGTTTATTAATTTTAATTGGCCTGCATGAGTTCCTGAGGATTAGTAAAACGTGAGTATTTATAAAGATGTATTCTCAATAGTGGAGAAGACCACAAGTTGGATCCCAAACTGTGATTTCTCACCATAAATTAGTATGTTGAAGTGACTTTGTAAAATAAAAAGTCCTTATAGCAGCATAAATGTAGAAATCATCAACCTTTTGTCCATGTCACTGTGGTATGTTTCGATATAGTCATCTCTTATTATAAAAAGAAGCAAAGCTAGAAAGCTGCGTGGACACTTATGTAAATGACAGACTCTCCTAGAAGCAGCTCTATTACTGAAGACTCACTGTTAGCAGGTTTGTGACCGAATAATCTTGCATATTAAGTACTACTTTAAGAAAAGTACTACTTAAATCCTAGCATTTTGAAATGAATAAATTATGAAACATTGTTATAAATTAGTAAAAACGTCAATATGATCCTAGTATTTAAATTATCTTCAAAACATTCACTAAGAAACACGCTTTTGAAGAATATTTTGCTTTCTTTTCTGAATTCTCAAATGTCCAAAATTCTATAAATTTCCTAAAAATACGCTTATATCTAATTAGACAGGAATAACTGGTGTGTGTCAATGTGTAAACAAAGCAAAAACACAGCATCTTGCGAGGACTTTTGTGTTTGCCTACACACATGCACAGAAACATCAATTGTTACTTAATTTTTTTCCAATATTTTATTTTACAAAACTACATATAACATATAATTTACCATTTTAATCATTTCTAAATGTATGGTTTAGTGGTATTAAATATATTCATACAGTTGTACAACCATCACCACTACCCACCTCCATAACTCTTTTCGTCTTGTTAAATTGAAACTCTGTACCTATAAATCAGTAAGTCCCTATTCCTCGCTGCCTCCAGCCTGCTGACAACCACCATTCTAGTCTCTGTCACTGTGATTTTTGGCTACTCAAAGTAACTTGGGTAAGTGGAATCATACAGCATTCTTAATTCTCATGTGGTATTGCCTATAAACAGAGACAGATGACAATACCCCCTGATAAATATGAGCCACCAAATCCACAATTAATTCCACCATCATAGAACAGTGTGTTCTTAAGAGAAAACCAAGAACGTAGACACATTGTAATAAGTATAGAGGGGAAAGGAGATAAATTGTTTCAAAGTAAAATAGGTAGCTTTATCAGAAAATGGAAGAAACAACAAAAGATGGACTTGTGTGTGTGGCTAGTTGTTGAAAGCTTAAGGGGAAATTTACTTGATTTTCTATAGTTTAATAACACCACGCAAATAATGCAATGTTTAATAATCCTAAATACTTTTCAGTTTCAAACATGGACATGCTAATCTACGACTATAATCAAAAGAACAGTCTTTTCTTTTTTGTGACATAATGTGTAGCATTTTAACAAGTATCATCTACTCTAGAAATAGAACTGCCAGGCCAGCAAGTGGCAGGGTGGGTAAAGGTGCTGGACTTACATGTGGCAGACCACAGTTCAAGTCCCGAACCAGGAGCTTGGAACTCACAGTAGACTCAAGTGTGTGCATGCCCAAAATCCCAGGAGGAAAATGAAGCAGGGACCGTGATGTGGCCATCCCCCTGCCAAGTGATTTCTCACTTTTCCTCTCTTTGTCTCTCTCTGACAAGAGTACATGCCCTATGGCAAAAACTTAAAATAATAATAATAATAATGGAACTGCCAAATAAATATATTAAATTTCTTTCTTTTTCTTTAGAGAATGATTTTTGCTATAGGGTACATGTACTTGTCAGATAGACAGAGAGAGGCAAAGAGACAGAAAATGAGATATCACCCCAGGGGGGCAGTCATGCTGCAATCCCTTCTCCTCCATTCTCCTCTTGAAATCTTGGGCATGCACACACACACGCTTGGCATGAGTTTGAAATCCCCAGGTCCGGTACTCAGACTGTGGTCAACTCTGTGGGAGTCCAATGATGTAACCATCTCAGCATCTGCTGGTCCCTAGAAGCTGCTTTGGTTTATCTGCACATAATCAAGTTCTAGTTGATCTATAAATTAGAATGCTTATATTATATGCGAGATCAAAACATGAAGAAAGAATTACCCAGAGTCCCAGAATCCCTATGGGGAAAAGATTAATGAGGTATGGATAGAATAATTGTAGCACAATTCATAAAAATAGTCTGTTTTTTTCTTGGGTTAATGTAAATCTTTCTTCTTCATGAATATGAAGAGGTTTAGATAATATTTTCAGGGCATTAACTCGGGGTGCACATCTAATACCCATTGTCTATGATAACCGATTCCCTCGTCAATAGCCAGAGCTTATCTTTCTTCCCTCAGATTAATTACAGTTGTCATCGAAATCAAAATATTTTCACTTCTTGTACTGAAATCCAACGCTGTCGTACTTGGTGAATCTGCGTGGTGATGAAAGTCATATATATATATTTTAGTAGTTAATGGATTATAAGTTACTATTCCTTCTTTTCTTCCCATACTATCCTTCACTTGCATAGCACAGACATGCTCATTCTGTCGTATTGCATTTTACTGCAGTTCACAGTGTTTTCTACAAATTGAGGTTTGAGGCAGCCCTGCGTCATTTTATTTTTCCAGCAGCTCATGCTCGCTTAGTCTCTGTGCGTCTCATTTTGGTGTTTGCTCCATTTCAAACTTTTCTGCTATTGTTATACCTGATACGGTAATCTGTGATTGGTGATGTTACCACACCTGGACAAGACAGTGAACTTAATCAGTGAAGGGTCATGTACTCTGACTGCTTTAGTGATCAGATGTTCTTCCACCTCTTTCTCCCTGTCTTTGGGGCTCCCTATTTCCTGAGACAAAACAATTTTGCAATTAGGCCAATCTATTACCCCACTTAGGCCCCCAGATATTAAAGTGAAAGGAAGAGCCACCAGTTTCTTACTTCAAATCAAAACCTAGATATGAATAAGCTTCAATGGCAAAGACATGATGAGAGCCAAGAAGGCTGGAAGTTAGGCCTCTTTCACCATAAACGCAAAGGAAAATTTCTTGAAGGAAATTCCAGGTGCTAACCCAGCGAGCATGCTATGGCATACTTAATGAGCTACGGTGTAGTGTTAACAGAACTTGTATGTGTGCTGAGAAGCCAACGAAATTCGTGTCACTCACTTTATTTCAGTTTGCACTTTACTGTGGTGATCTGGAACTGAACTTGCAGTATCTCCAAGGTATGCCTCCATTCTTAATCAAGCCACCCTAACACCCTTATACAATGAAGAAGAATCTCATGATTCTGTATTCTGTGGTTACACATTTATCTGTGTCCAGGAAATATTTTCTTTGTTCTCATACAAAACATGTCTTAATGTTTTTCTTCATGGCAATTACCATACACATAAAAAGAAGTAACACAAAGCTGGCTATAAATAACTAGTGTTCTGTAGAATCCTGTTTCTTAGAAGGAGCAAATTACATTCAAATGGTCAAATGCTAGCCCTCTTTAGGGTATGTCAAATTGTCATAAATACGAGAATACATACATGCACTGAAAGTACACTATTTAGAGTAATCATTCCGTAATGCCTTTTTCATTAGTGTAAAAGTCAGTAACAATTAAACAAAAAGATAAAGAATGGAGGAAAGTGTTTTGGATGATTGTCACACTAAATACACTGCTTTAGCTAAATTTTTATGTAAGAACCGTTGATAGAATATAAACAAATCCATAGAAAGGATGAAAGTTCTTTCGTACATATGTGAAATGTAGTCCCTAAGTTCAAGAAATGATGCTAGGAATGACCGTTGTAAAATTCATGGAAGATCTGGAAAAGTTAGAACAGACACTTGTTACACCAGAGAAAATTGGAAGTGAATATTGCAGAAAAATCTGTCTTGGGGAATCAGGCACTGATGTAGTCGTAACACAACTAGACTCACATGGAAAAGGTCCTGGGCTCATGCCCTGGAACCTTCCCGAGCACCTTGGACACATACATGTGCACCTGCCATCTGGACCCGCCTAGACTGTGGAGGGACCACAGCATGAGGACCTTGCTGGGGATGCAGTCTTTGTCTCTCTGTCTGTCTTATGGAAGAAAGGAAAAAAACATATAAGAAAAGAACTCCCTTGAAACAACACAGTAGAGACTAAGGATATGCCAGTATGTAAGTAGAGTTTTCCGAGATTTCAGAGAGTGAGCAATCCATGATGTGCTGTGAAGTTCAGGTTGTTTACTTGTAATGGTGAGCCTGAACTAAAGCCATGTCCGGAAATATCATCCCAGCATCCCAAACTGATTTTACACCATTTCATCCCTCTGTGGTGAAGGAGATGTTCAATAATTGTTTGATTTTTTTTTTCTTTTTCTGGATGAATTGAACCATCTGCCTTAATAAAAACTACAGCCCTCACAATGGTTACAACAAAAATAGATTTTGTGTTTCTCAACTGGAATATTCTATATTCTCTATCTAGCGATTGAATTATGTGAGGATTTATCTTCTATTAAAAATATTATTGTGCATAGCATGCCAACATTGTCAGAGTGTAAAAAAAATAACAATTAAAACTAAAATTAGCTAACCCATCAGATAGCAAGGAAGCATTAGCTCTAGATCAGAGGAAAGGTAACTGTTCCATTATAATATACAATGGTCAAAAACAATAATAATAATAATATACAATGATCAGCAAGAACATTTTTGGATATTGTGGATGTCAATTTTAAAAATACCCCTGGAACCAGCAGAAGGTATAATGGTTACTTCACTTGATTCCCACATAGTCAACAGTAGTTTGAGTGTTGGACCCAGTGGCTTAAAACTCTACACCGGCCATATGTGCATACATGCCCAAAATCTCAAGAGGAGAATGGAGGAGAAGGGATTGTGGCAAGGCCACTCGGGGGGATGATTTTTTGTTTTCTGTCTCTCTGTCTCTCTCTGTCTCCAGTGAGCATATGTGCCCTATAGCAAAAATCTCTCTCTAAAAGAAAAAAAATAAATAACCCCTTTATCTTTGTTCAACTTTTGAAACAATTAGAGGGTAGAATAAGGGAACGAAGGTGAAAAAATGTTCATTTTATTCTGAAAAAAAGATACAGCAGATTGCTTATGGGGGGTAGAAAAATGGATTTTAAAAACACATGCTAAAATCGACCTCCAACTCTGAACTCCCTCCTAGAGTTCTGCTCTTTAAAGCTCACACAGAGCGAAATGGTAGATGCATGCTGCCTACAGGGAAACTGAGTCACAGGAAAAGGAAGAGGACAAGGATTTCTCTGGACACGCTCATCTTATGAACTGAGTAATTGATGGAAAAGCAAAAGCAGTGAGAATTACCCTTCAGAAATACTCCTCTGGGAAACCAGAGCAGTTGCAAAAGAGGATGCGTATGGTAGCAGTTACTTCTGTAGAATTGCTGAGAATAAATCGATTGATTCTTTTCTGATAGGTTCTCTGAGGTAAGAAGCAAAGGAGCCCTCGGAGCTAGAGTATGAAATTGTTGCTGTGGGTAGTTAGAGGGCAGGCAGGCTGGAGAGGCGTGGGCAGACTGACAACAGAATGTGGTGTTCAGTAAGAGAGTAGATGTTCCAGTGTTCTCACTACAAAAAATCAAGTACGTGAGGTAATACATATGCTTTTTTTGCTTGTTTATTTTATTTTATTATTTTTGAGAGGTTTTTGCTATCGGGCACGTGCACTCACCAGAAAGAGAGAGAGAGAGAGACAGAGAGACAGAAAATGAGAAATCCCTCCCGGGGGGAGGGGATGGCCACGCCGCAATCCCTTCTTCTCTGTTCTCCTCTCGGGATCTTGGGCATACACACACACGCACCTGGTGTGAGTTTAAGCTACCGGATCTGGGACTCGAACCATGGTCAACTACATGGGAGTCCAGTAACATAGCCATAAAGCCAACTACTAGTCTCGAGGTAATAATATGCTAATTAGCTTAATTTAACCATTTCACAATGTACACATATTTTAAAACCTCATGTTCCACACCATAAATATATACAATATTTATCAATTGAAAAGATTATTTAAAGTGGGGAAGACAAGAACATTTACCTTTAAGACTTTTTGCAAGGATTAATACAGCAGCCGAGTCTCATTTTAATGCTTTAGAAAGCTGGTGATAAGCAATAAACACAACGTGAAAAGCATTTGAAGGTCCAGGTGAAGTTAGAACTCTTGATTTATAATGGCACCAAATTAACTGGTCAAATACTTATTTTTAAGACAAAGAAAAGGAAAACTTTCAATTTATGGATAAAATGTTTACAGGAGTGTGTAGAGATACAAAGGGATATATTGTAGAAGTTCTCTCAGGAGAACAGTTGAAGTTTTAAGGGTCAGGTGACAGTGCAGGGGGAATGTGACTGGACTCCCATGAAGAAGGTTTTAGCTTTCATCCCAGGACTCCCCTGAGCATGCCAGGAGCATGTGTGTCTGTGATCAGGGCTAGTGGAAACAGAGTGACTCTGCTCAAAGACTCTGTTGGTGGCACTTGTCTCTCTATTTCTCTCGGGAGAAATAAAAATTTCACCTTTAGAAATCCTAATCAGTGCAGAATATTTTTACTCATATTTAGATGAATACATTTCTATTTGTGTGGCCTTTGTTCAGTTGCTACACCTTCTGCCACATTAATAAAATCAATTATATCCAATTTCTGTCTGGCTTTTAGAAAAGCTATTTGCAAGAATTCAAATTAGGGAAACAAAATCATACCACTTTGCTATTCAAAATTATAACAATATTGCAAGAATATTAAATTGCTAGAAATGGTAACACAAGAGGATTTAAACTAGCAACATTGTTACTTTCTTTTTAAAAAATAATTACTTTTTTAAATTTTATTATTATTATTATTATTGTCCAGAGAGAGAAAGAGAGGGAAAGTGAAAGAGCCAGACACCAGGTCTGGGACTTGAACCTCAGTTAACCATGTGGGAATTTACTGCATTAACCATCACGCCACTTGCCAGCCCCTATTGTTGCTTTTTCAACTGGCTTTAGCCAATTGTAATGGAAAAGTAATGTTTATAAAATTAATCAAGTTTTATCAGATTTTTATCAATCTATAAGTAATATAGTTGAGACAGACACACAGACAGAAAACTCCTGCCTTATTTCATATGCATTTAATTTTTTAAGACTATTTTTGCCCGGATCATATGAACGTTCTGTATGTAGGATTGTGTATTTTGAGAAAACATCGTCAGGTGATTTGACACATACTTTTGGTTAAGAATCATACCTCCTCAAATAACCGATACTACTACAATCCGAGAGTCAATACTGAAGAGAACCACACCATCAAGAAAACCAGAGGTTGGCAGATGGCTTGGAGTTTAGGGCACTGGATCCCACATAATCGACTGTGCACATCAAGTCCTGTACCTGGCAGCTTGAAACTCACACTGCGCATCTGTGCATGCATGCCCATAACTCTAAGAAAAGGAGGAGAAGGGATTACAACATGGTCAACCTCCCTGGGAGGTGATTTCTCACTTTATGTCTCTGTCTCTCTGGCTAGCCCTATAGCAAAAATCTGTCTCAGAAAAAAAATAAAACAAGAAAGAATACAGGTTAACAGGTAAGTCTCACTATAATGTAAGACATTGACAGAAATGTCCTTATGTTCATCAACAATTACAGTCACCTCTAGGTTTTAAGTATGTTACTGAGTTTCATTAAAGTACAAAACATTGGGTTGTCAGAAAAGTCATGACATTTGTTTCTGTTTATCTGTTATAAAAAATGTACTTCTCTTTTAGGAAAACCCAATAAACTTCATACCATATCAAAGATTTTTAAATGTATTTTCCAAAAAAGAGAAAAAAGCAATTTCTGTAACATTTCTTTAATCTCTAATTGCTGAATAATCACAATGCAGTTGATGGTTTCCAAGCTCCTATCTCTAAGATGCTCACAAGCTCCTGAAGCCCCACAGTCAATGCCACGATGAAAATGCAAAAGTCATTCATGGCTATAAAGGAATAAGTGATACCACTGAAATAGTGTCCATTCTGTTCCCTCAAGGCTCACTCCCTGCTATAAAACATAAAAAGGATATTATTACAGTGTACACATATTTTAAAACCTCATGTTCCACACCATAAATATATACAATATTTATCAATTGAAAAGATTATTTAAAGTGGGGAAGACAAGAACATTTACCTTTAAGACTTTTTGCAAGGATTAATACAGCAGCCGAGTCTCATTTTAATGCTTTAGAAAGCTGGTGATAAGCAATAAACACAACGTGAAAAGCATTTGAAGGTCCAGGTGAAGTTAGAACTCTTGATTTATAATGGCACCAAATTAACTGGTCAAATACTTATTTTTAAGACAAAGAAAAGGAAAACTTTCAATTTATGGATAAAATGTTTACAGGAGTGTGTAGAGATACAAAGGGATATATTGTAGAAGTTCTCTCAGGAGAACAGTTGAAGTTTTAAGGGTCAGGTGACAGTGCAGGGGGAATGTGACTGGACTCCCATGAAGAAGGTTTTAGCTTTCATCCCAGGACTCCCCTGAGCATGCCAGGAGCATGTGTGTCTGTGATCAGGGCTAGTGGAAACAGAGTGACTCTGCTCAAAGACTCTGTTGGTGGCACTTGTCTCTCTATTTCTCTCGGGAGAAATAAAAATTTCACCTTTAGAAATCCTAATCAGTGCAGAATATTTTAACTCATATTTAGATGAATACATTTCTATTTGTGTGGCCTTTGTTCAGTTGCTACACCTTCTGCCACATTAATAAAATCAATTATATCCAATTTCTGTCTGGCTTTTAGAAAAGCTATTTGCAAGAATTCAAATTAGGGAAACAAAATCATACCACTTTGCTATTCAAAATTATAACAATATTGCAAGAATATTAAATTGCTAGAAATGGTAACACAAGAGGATTTAAACTAGCAACATTGTTACTTTCTTTTTAAAAAATAATTACTTTTTTAAATTTTATTATTATTATTATTATTGTCCAGAGAGAGAAAGAGAGGGAAAGTGAAAGAGCCAGACACCAGGTCTGGGACTTGAACCTCAGTTAACCATGTGGGAATTTACTGCATTAACCATCACGCCACTTGCCAGCCCCTATTGTTGCTTTTTCAACTGGCTTTAGCCAATTGTAATGGAAAAGTAATGTTTATAAAATTAATCAAGTTTTATCAGATTTTTATCAATCTATAAGTAATATAGTTGAGACAGACACACAGACAGAAAACTCCTGCCTTATTTCATATGCATTTAATTTTTTAAGACTATTTTTGCCCGGATCATATGAACGTTCTGTATGTAGGATTGTGTATTTTGAGAAAACATCGTCAGGTGATTTGACACATACTTTTGGTTAAGAATCATACCTCCTCAAATAACCGATACTACTACAATCCGAGAGTCAATACTGAAGAGAACCACACCATCAAGAAAACCAGAGGTTGGCAGATGGCTTGGAGTTTAGGGCACTGGATCCCACATAATCGACTGTGCACATCAAGTCCTGTACCTGGCAGCTTGAAACTCACACTGCGCATCTGTGCATGCATGCCCATAACTCTAAGAAAAGGAGGAGAAGGGATTACAACATGGTCAACCTCCCTGGGAGGTGATTTCTCACTTTATGTCTCTGTCTCTCTGGCTAGCCCTATAGCAAAAATCTGTCTCAGAAAAAAAATAAAACAAGAAAGAATACAGGTTAACAGGTAAGTCTCACTATAATGTAAGACATTGACAGAAATGTCCTTATGTTCATCAACAATTACAGTCACCTCTAGGTTTTAAGTATGTTACTGAGTTTCATTAAAGTACAAAACATTGGGTTGTCAGAAAAGTCATGACATTTGTTTCTGTTTATCTGTTAAAAAATGTCATGACTTTTCTGACAACCCAATAAACTTCATACCATATCAAAGATTTTTAAATGTATTTTCCAAAAAAGAGAAAAAAGCAATTTCTGTAACATTTCTTTAATCTCTAATTGCTGAATAATCACAATGCAGTTGATGGTTTCCAAGCTCCTATCTCTAAGATGCTCACAAGCTCCTGAAGCCCCACAGTCAATGCCACGATGAAAATGCAAAAGTCATTCATGGCTATAAAGGAATAAGTGATACCACTGAAATAGTGTCCATTCTGTTCCCTCAAGGCTCACTCCCTGCTATAAAACATAAAAAGGATATTATTACAGTTTATTAGTGGCCATTTTCCACTTTAAAAGTTTAACACTGTCCAGATGAAACATCATGATAAACCTGCACCTGTAAAATCCGTCCACAAGGATAACTAAATTTTCTTTCATTATAATTCCCCTTTTCCACACATAAAAATAATGACTGCCAAACTATTCCAAGGGAAAACTTTAGCATGCTTTTAAATAGCATGTGCTATTTAAGTATTAAACGACCAACTTTTATAGGATATAATTAAGCCATTTTCTTTGTCGCTGACATTCTGACTCCACATAAAAGTAAAACTTGTGGATTTTACTTTTGAGCAATTTTATTTTTTTTTTCACAAATAGAGTCAAAATTTTCGTGGTAAGGAAGAAGCTGACATGGATAACTACTACTAGATAACTAAATAATAAAGATTCCATTTCAGGAAGATAATTGACTTCTTTGTAGAGCCAACCAACCAGGTGACAGGACACCGTCATGTGCTCAGACAGGTGAGCAAGTGTCATTTCCTACAGACATGATCTCGGACACATGAAGTCAGGTTTCTACAGCCTAAGTCCCTGCAATCAGATGAGGAACCCGGGGACCTCTCTGTGAGCCTAATATCCTCACACGTCTTAGGGAAACGAATTCCTCTCTCCTAGTCGCTAAGATGGTTTTAGACAATGAAAGAGGATCTGAGTTTTGCTATTCATTCTCATTTTAAATATTTGAGCTAAGTGGTGGAGTTGATTAGGGGATGGGGCATTTGATAAGCCATTAATGGAATAATCACACACCTATTTTAAAGACGATGATGTGTTTTAAGAGTTGCTACTCATTCCTTCCATGACACTCAAATGGGTCAAGTCCCTTCCTTTACCCTCCCTACCTCAGGCTATGTTAAAATGATAAAATGGGCCTTTATTGTTGTTGAATTATGTTTTGTTTTGGAAAGAAAGCACTGGAACGACAAAGCAATCTGTGGTATCACTTGACTCACCTAGCTGGACCTCCGTGTCAGAGAGGGAAGGCTTTGGTTTGGTTCTGGCCTAATCCAGGCATATTGGTCTCTGATTTCTTCTCTTTATTTCTATTTTTAGAAGCTGTAGTGCAATTAAGGTTTTTTTTATGATTATGATTATTATTTTTATTTTTACTATATACCACATGTGCTCACCAGAAACAGCAAGAGAGAGAAAAGGAAAACAAAAATTCACCCCTTGAGGGGCTGGCAATGTCACCAACCACTCTCCTCCACTGTCCTCTTGGTATTTTGGGCACACATGCACACGCACCTGTTGTGATTCTCAAGCCACCAAGTCCAGGACTTGAACTGTGAAGCTGGCCATGTGGGATCCAGCGCCTTAACCTCTATGCCTCCTGCTGGCTCATGTTCTCTCACTTCTTCACCTGGACCTTCCTCTGGGTGTTGGTTTCATCCTTAATTTGGCCTCTTTCATAAAAGTAAAATGACATAGTAATTCCTGATTTCCCATACACTAGACTTTTCCAAGGGGGAGAGACTTATTTTCTGTGGCTCACATTTTGAGACCAAAAATAATTCCTTCTTAGAAACTATCAGCAAAACTCCCTTAGAATCATATATGTGGGAATAGTGTCAAAGGGCAATTTCTGAACTAAGTTCTGGATCCAAGTGGCGGGCTTAACTCTGAGTCAATGAGACCTCATTCTTGGAACTGGTAATGGGCTTGGATGCCAGACTAGCTTCTTGAATAAAAGGCCAACAAACACCTACACAAAAATTATGTATCCTTGGGATGGGAAAAAAAATGCTTTTAATAATTGATTTTCTACTTGCAAAAAACTCTGAATAACAAATTTAAGGTGCCAGCAGATGGTGTAATGGTTATTCACTGGACTCTCACAGGGCAGACTGTGGCTTGAGTCCTGGACCCGGTGGCTTGAAACTCATAGTGAAAGTGTGTGCGTATTTGCCCGAGATCCAGGGAGGAAGACAGAGGAGGAGGGATTGCGGCATGGCCATCTCCCCAGGGGGATTATTTCTCAGTTTACCTCTCACTGTCTCAGTCTCTCTGTCTCTCTCTCTCTCTGGAGGTTACACACATACAAAGTAAAAACAAAAAAAAATCCTCTAAAAAAATTTTAAGAGACATATGACTTTAACAAATCACCATAGCATAAGTGAGATGTTACAATGTCAATATTTATGAAAATAGTTAAGATTTTTCAAACAACTAATATTATATTGAATTATAGTGAATTAGAGAAATATTTATATATATCAGTTGCTCATCAAGAAAGGAATGTGTGGGGTCAGTGTGGTGGCTAGGGCTGTGGGCTCTCATGTGATTGACTGCCATTGTGTCCCAGATCTGGCGACTTGAAACCCATGCTGGGTACATCTGTGAGTGTGCCCAAAATTCTGAGATGATAATGGAGAAGAGATTGCAGCATGCCCATCCCCTCTTTTTCTCCCTATGTATCTCTAGCAAGCACACACACCCTATAGCAAATGTCTCTCAAAAAAAAAAAAAAAAGAAAGGAGGAAAGAAAGAAACTTGTAACTTTAAGAGTTGCCATCAAAGCTGAAGAACTACATTGTGAGCAAATGGCACTTATTCCAGAAGTCAAGGGCAGTTCAACACAAGAAAATCAATAATATTGGGTCATCAGGAAAGTCACGATGTGTTTTTGCATAGAAAAATAAGTCATGGCTTTCCTGACAACCTAATACAAAACACCGTATTCATAGAATGAAAGAAAAAATCATCACATCAGCTAATGCAGAAGGTCTTCCCTCCTCTAGACCTTTCAATAAAAACTACTGACCCTACAAAATTAGAATAGAATAGAATTGCATCATATAACATAAAAATAGCAAAACATATCCCAGAATATTAACTAAGACATTTTCTCATAACTAGATAAAGTTACATTATGGAATATAAACATGATCTAATGTGTTCTTCAAACAGCAATCAATAGTCTAAAGAGGCTAAAGCAATGTGATTAATCCACATCTGCCTTGAGTCTTTGCAAAATAAAATAAAATTCTGGAATATTATATTGCAAATTCATTCATAATTCCCTCTTGCTCAAGCATGACAATACAAGTACTGCTTCCTACTCCTGATGTTAGAATTGCAAACTATTTTCAAAAGAGTGGGTATGGGGCTGGCAGGTGGAGAGGTCTTCACCTGGACTCCCACATGGCCGACCACAATTCAAGTTTCAGACCCAGTAGCTTGAAAATCATGCCAGGTGCTTTTGCATGTGTACCCAAAATCCTGAAAGGAGAATGAAGAAGAGGTTATAGTGTGGCCATTCCCCCACAGGGGATGATTTCTCACTTCCCCTCTCTCTGTCTCTATCTGTTGAACACATACACGGTTCAAGTCCCAGACACAGAGACTTGGAAATCACACTGGGCACGTGCCCAAAATTGTGAGAGGAGAATGGGGGAGAAGGAATTGTGGCATGGTCATCCCTCCAGGTGGTGATATCTCACTTTTTGACTCTCTGTGTCTTGGTGAGTGCATGCATCCTATAGGAAAAATATCTCTTAAAAATTTTAAAAAGTCCAGTTAAAAAGAGGTAAAATTGTACATGAAAATAACACATTAGGAAGAGATAGAAAACAAACAGTTTTACTCACTCACCATGAGTTCTAATCAGACCATAGTACTCTACTGAACATAAAGAAGTCTTCAAAAAAGTGAAACCATGTTAAAGTCACTGATTTAGCAATATATAGACTTTATGCTTTATAATGTTTTTGAATTTAACCTTCTTTAAATTCACTCCAAAGAAAGACTTAGTTACTTAACACACTGGATTTTTCCTGTTTTCTAGTTTTACACAATGACTAATATTTATAATAAATACATAAATGCGATATGAAACCAATGGAGATACCTGTCTATCAAATCATTGGCAAATTTGTCCTTAAACCTGCTTGTGTGTAAAATAGTTGAATCTGAATTTTTAGCCTTTTAGTTGGGAAATGTAATCCTGATATCAATTATTGATGTTACTATTAATATGTCAGGACTTAGGTCTGTCATTTTGTTATCCTTTCTTTTTCTCTAATTGTTTTGTGCTCTCTTCCTTCTGTTTATCTCCCTTTAGTCTTCCTGGTGAAGTGTTCCCTTAAGTATTTCCTGAAGAGTTGGTTTGGTTTGTTTATCTGGGTATGACTTTATTTCTCCTTCCCCTTTGAAGTATAATCTGGCTAGGAGTAATACTCTTGTATAAAATTGTTTTTCTTTCAGAATTTTAAATGTCTTCCCATTCTTTCCTTGGCTGATTGTTTTAGTTGAGAGGTTTGATGTTAATCTTGGCATTTCTCTATTGCTATTTTTAGAATATTATCTGATTTTTACCAGTTTGGCTATAGTGTGTCTTGGAAGGCTCATCTTACATTAATTACATCTATTATATTTGGTGTCCGTTGTATTTCCTGGATTTTGATGTTTGTATGTCTCTCTAGATTTGGAAAAATTTCAGCTAATATATCATAAAAGAGATCTTGTATGCTTTTTTATGGTTCTTCACCTTCTAGGATAACTATTATTGTGGCTATTTGGCCAGTTGATGTTGTCTAGGATTTCCTGTATTTTGTCATGATGTTTAATGGCTATCTATTCTTTTCAGTTACTTGGACTAAGTCAGATTTGTTTTTTTGTTGTTGTTTTTGTTTATTTTGTTTTGTTTCATTTCGTTTTTGAGATTTTTGCAGTAGGGCATTTGTTCTCACCAGAGAGACAGAGAAAGATAGAAAGACTGAAAGTGAGAAATCACCCCTCAGGGGGATGGCCACACTGCAATCCCTTTTCCTTCCTCTCAGGATTTTTGGGTTGCATGCATATGTGTCCAGCATGAATTTCAAGCCTAAACCTAAAACTTCCAAAGTGGATTCCACACTCCCACTCACATCCACAATAGAGGAGGGAAACTGGTACAGAGTTAACTCACACTACAGGGAAGTGCTGCCCGAAGGATCTGAACCCATTTAAGTCACTTGGCTCCCAGTAACACAATTAGGTATATTGCAGACTATACCACCTAGGCTGGGCTAAGTTTTTTATTCTTTGAGTGTATGCATGTGTGTGTGTGTGTGTGTGTGTGTGTGTGTGTGTGTGTGTGTATGAGAGAGGTGGAGGAATAGAGAGAGAGAAAGAGAGAGACAGGCTTCTCTAAGGAATCCTGCCCCAGCCTCAGTTAATCAGGACCACAGACATGTGGGCTACCTGGATTGTTTAGACAGATCTGGAAATCACATCTGACAGGTTGGTCCAGCTGTTACCTGCCTGTTGTGCCAAGACAGCCGGGCCACTCAAATTCTTAAGATCAACAATTTTTATTTTCTTGAAGTCGCCATATAAATGATAAACTGAAGGTACATTGATTTTGCTCATTAACACGATAAAAGGAAAGCAAGAGAATTTTGAAGCTGAACAAAATTATTTAAATGGGAAATTAAATATGAACTCAAAGTGTTGAGGGATATTAAATTATCCATGTTGTAGAGTTAAGCAATGTGAAATATAATCAGCAATCAATAAGATTCTGCATTAAACTGATGATCATAAATGGTACATAATAATGTTTTTAAATTGTTTTAAACTGTATCGTCTGTTCATTAAGATGAACTTGAATAACATGGATTCTGAAAATGAGAACCAAGACATAAAATATTTGGTTAATTTGGAGTAAAGTTAATCATAACTAAAGTCATGAAAGTTAATGTAAATGCTAACATTTTTAGTTAAAAAGAAAAAGATAAAAACAAGACTTGAACAAGTCCAGTCTACAAGGCTTATGCCACAATGAAGTAGAAATGGCTTCCAGAAATCAGAGGTGTCTTCTGACACTGAGAAACATATGAGAGTCATTTCATTTGACAGGATGATTTGTTCCATATTGCAGTTGAGGAAAATGATTAAAGACCTTTGACTCTGTTGACAAAGAGATTTTGAAAGTTTTTCAAATTTATTCAACTCCCTTATGAAGTCCTATAGGTGCTTTTTATAACTATCCACTGGATTTGTATACTCATAAAAAGAGCAACAACTTTCAAGTTAAGTCTTCCAAGATGCCTTAGTTTTTGCTGAATTTCCTACTCAACTTCAAAATTTCTATTGATCACTCTCATTGATAATAATGTTGATGCCTTTAAAAATAAATAAATATGTTGTATTTCAAAAGAATGCTCTCTGCCTCCCGTTTTCCACCTCCTTCTCCTTCTCTTCCTGCTTGTAAAATATTCCTGTATATGCAGGATGAAATTACTGTTATCCATTGTTTCATGACACACTGTCATTATAAGTCCACAGATGGTGTCCTTCCCTCCCTCTCTCTTTTTTCCCTTTTCTTCTTTCCTTCCATTGTTTAAATTACTATGAAAAATATCTGGAGCTCATTACCTTACCCAATACTAGGGATGCTGACTTATCTCTGATTTCTTTTATTTTGCCATTCTCTTTACTTCTTCATTCTTTAAAGAGTACTTAAAGAAAAGAGGGAATAAGAAAAATAAAAAGTACATTTGGGCAAATATCAGAAGAAGACCTTTAGAATAAGGCTGAGATAGGGTAAATGAAGAGGAAGAAGTGGAATAGAATCAGAACAGCAAGGACAGGATGAGCAAAGAAACAAGGAGGGAGATTTCCTTTTCCATCTCTCAGCTAGCTCTC
>NW_006159523.1:28128-56708 GCF_000334495.1 Tupaia belangeri chinensis | reverse complement strand
AGCAGGAAACATTAGAAAGCATGAGGTTGAGACAGGGTGATAAATATTATCCAACTCTCTGGGCCTGGAATTGGTCATTTTTTCTTCCTTTCTTTCTTTTTCTGTTTCTGTTTCTTTTTCTTTGTCTTTTTCTTTTTCTGTTTCTCTCTCTCTCTCTCTCTCTCTCTCTTGTCTCTCTCTTTCTTTCTTTCTTTCTTTTTCTTTCTTTTTCAGAGAGAGATATTTTTGCTATAGGGTACATGCACTTGCCAGAGAGACAGAAAGCAAGAAATCACCTCTTTAGGGGGATAGCCATGCCACAATCCCTTCTCCTCCATTCTCCTCTCAGGAGTTTGGGCACACATGCACTCGTGCTCAGCATGAGTTTTAAGCCACTGGATCCAAGACTCCAACTGTGGTTGACTATGTGGGAGTCCAGCAATGTAACCATTGATCCATTGCTGATCCCTGGGACTGGTCATTTTCAAGATCTCTTTCAGCTGAAGGAATGTGACCCTTATGTCTTCTAAGTTTCTATACCTCAGAGGAGGGTTTATTTGGCCTATGCAAGTAGCTAACAGGAAATGATTAATGAAAGAGAGAAGTTTAAATCAAACCTCCCCTGAACGTCATTTTGGTATTTGCTAGGTTTACTAAGAACTGATGATAATGTCTTTTAAGGCTGTTCCTAATGTGGTGCCTTCTTAGAGGCAAAATTCAGACATGACCTAACACCTTGTAGTACTTGGGGTTGAGATAATTTAAACTTTAACATTTTCTTTATTCATCAATATTGAATGAGATAGAGGAAAATATGCCTCTATTTCATAATTATCCCATGTTAACAACTATTAATATATGTTGGAAACCTAACTGGTGGTGTCACTGAGCTGCATTGGTACTGAAAAGCATTGGCATTCTTTTTTTAAGCCTGAAACAGATCCCATATCTTTCTCTTCTAATTCTCTGAACTTGTTCTTTGTCACCTTTCAACGAGTAACATAATTTACTTAGTTGGCCCATTGCTTGGTTCTCACTTCTCTGGAATAAAGTGAGGAATCCTTGTCCAATTAATTACATGCTTCAATCACCTATACCCTTTCCTCATTTGTATGAGAATGAGTCAATGAATTACACTAAGAAATTATAATTCCTTTAGAATTCTTCATAAAATACTGTCCTCCATTTTATTTTAATGAGTAAATTCTTCCAACCTTGTATTACCCATAACTCATTCATCAATTTGATATAAAACTAACTTGTCAACATAATATTTGGTTAAAATTGTCATTGCCTAAATGTTATTGTCTTAACACTGACTTAACCAGATAAAGTCATTCCAGTGCTCTTATTCTCAGTATTAGTAAAGAAACAAAGAAAAGATGAAAAAAATTTTAAAAGACCTGCGTAAAAGTACATAGTCTTACATAGTCAATAACAAATGACTACCTACATATTCTGCAAAAATACTCTCCTATTAAATGCATTCAATTAAAATTGTTTAATATTGATTCAAATAATATATCAGGTGGCAGTTCACATATTAATATAAGAAAACACTTGTATCTAACATTTATGAATTTATATGTTTTATGGATTCCTTATGCTGCTTCTCTGGTCTTACCATGCTTGGAAGTCAAGTTTTTATAACTAAATTAGCCCTGTTACATAATATCTGATAATTAATTACTTTCTACTTTGTATTATGAGATTCTTACAAAGAGATGGAGGGGAAGGGGGAGAAGAAAAGAAAGTAAGGCAATGGGGGGGCAGGAGACATCTTTTTAGAGCAACACAAAGATTCTTATAAATGAAATTAGCCCTATTAATCCTAAGTGAAAAGTAGAATAGTCCGCAACCCTGGTCCAAAATCTTTGGAACCAGATATTTTAAAAGTGAAAATATTTCACCCTTTAGGAAATCAATATAGTGCATGTATTGCATATTTTGTAACAGCTGTAGGGAAGTCTAAGGTAGCCCTGATCATCAAACACATCAGCCAAAGTCACTAATGTGGAATCGAGAAATTTGTGTACTGTACATAATTACAAGCACAACATATATATATATTTGGTTGCTTGGTAATGGAATTTCAGGGAAAGGGAACAGTAAAATTAGAGACTGGGTCTTTTAACATTATAAAAGTAAAATCTTCATGAAAGTAAAATTCAGAATGAATCTTGTGCGAAACTAAAGTCAGCTGTAATGGGATGAACTGTATGTGTGGGGGGGGAGTTGGTGTGTGTGTGTGTGTGTGTGTGTGTGTGTGTACAACTTCTGACACATAACAAGTATCTTTATTTCATCCATCTTACCTTTATGAATTTGTAATGTTTTGTAAAAATATAAGCTATGATAAAAAGTTTATCTGGTTGGGACAAGTAGATAGCATAATGGTTATGTCACTGGCTTTCTATGTAGTCAACTAAAGTTCAAGTCCCAGGCCCAGTGGCTTAAAACACATGCCAGGTGTGTATGTGCGTGTCCAAAATCTTGAGAAGAGAATGCAGGAGAAGGGATTGCCGTGTGACCATCTTCCTTGGTGGAGGGAGTAGTGATTATTGCTTTCTGTCACTGTCTCTCTCTGTCTCTCTGTTGAGCGCAGGCTCCCTATAGCACAAATCTCTCTTAAAAAGTGTATCTGGTGGGGAACCAGCAGTTAGCGTAATGGCTATGTCGCTGGACTCCCACATAGTCGACTGCGGTTCACATCCCGGACCCAGTGGCTTAGAATTCACACCGGGCGCTTGTGCATGCGTGCCCAAGATACCGAGAGGAGAATGGAAGAGAAGGGATTGCGGCATAGCCATCCCCCCTGGGGGGTGATTTCTCGCTTTCTGTCTCTATGTCTCTCTCTGTCTGTCTGGCGAGCGCAAGCACCCTATAGCAAAAACCTCTCCAAAAAAAAAGAAGTGTATCTGGTGAATTGAGGGCAATACTACTCCATTAGTAACATGAACCATGCAGAACTTTAAAAATGTTAAAGACCCTCCAGCATCTTAGAGTCTATTTTGAAAGACAATACATTCACACTGACCAGTTTAAAAATAAAAGATATTATGAGGACAAATATAAAAATTATGGCTTAGATTATAAATATTAACACTTTCACTGAGATTGATGTGAGTGGTTATTGTGGCATAATAAAAAATGTGCAAACTGAACTGAATATATAGGGAAATAAGTGTAGAAGTGTCAAGAATGGGTGAAGGAATCACTGCTTATATGTCCCACTTATAAGTCCCCCTTATAAGCAGTCCCCTGTCTTACACAGGCAAGTCAGGACACTTGGTCCTAGGCATGTTTGCGTGACTGCACACAGCTGCATCAAAAAAGCCCTGCCAGGAACCAGCAGTTAGGATAATGGTTATGTCGCTGAACTCCCATGTAGGCGACTGCGGTTCGCGTCCTGGACCCGGTGGCTTAAAACTCACGCCAGGCGCGTGTGCGTGTGTGCCCAAGATCCCGAGAGGAGAACGGAGGAGAAGGGATTGTGGCGTAGTCATCCCCCCTGGGGGGTGATTTCTCACTTTCTGTCTCTCTGTCTCTCTCTGCCTGTCTGGTGAACGCACCTTCCCTATAGCAAAAACCTCTCAAAAACAAAACAAAGCAAAACAAAACAAAACAAAACAAAAAAACCAAACCCTGCCGAAATAGACTGGTTTGGGTTTTGTGTGTGTGTTTTTGTGCGATTTCTCACTTTCTGTCTCTTTATCTCTCTCTGTCTCTCCAGTGAGGGCATGCACCCGATAGCCAAAATCTTCCTTTAAAAAAAATAGAAGTAGTGGTAATAGTCAATATAAAGTAGTATAGGTTGATAAACTAATGTATTAAAGACATTTCAGATCCTTGTTTCACAATTCATCCCACGACAGCTGCCTTTAGTTTCCCACAAAATTGATCTTTGAATTTTGCTTTTATGAGGAAGATTTCACTTTTATAATTTCAAAAGACCCAGTCTCTATGTTTATCATTCCTTCTCTCTTAAATTCCATTACTAAGCAACCAAATGTATCAATTAATAAAGTATTAGCATATCATATTGGCAGGTAAAACATCAGAAAATATGGATTAGCCAAAATACTCATATTCTCAGACAATAGCAGACTGATGTGCTTTTCATTGTTGGAAAATAGATAAATTATGATTGTACACGGTATACTTGACCTCCTAATATTTGTCCCCGCTCTATCCCCATCACATGTCTCATTCTTATTAGTAAAAGCAGTGGTAATAAGGAACCAGCAGGTCATGGGACGGTTATATCACTTGACTCCCACACAGTCTAGTGGTTCAAGTCTCCGACCCAGCGATTTAAAACTCATGCCAGGTGTGTGTGTGCTTGCCCAAAATCCTGAGAGGAGAATGAAGAAGAGATTACGGCATGGCCATCCCTTCTGGCAGGCGAATTTTCACTTTCTGTCTCTTTATCTCTCTCTGTCTCTCCCCTGAGGGCATGTACCCGATAGCCAAAATCTTTCTTTAAAAAAAAAATAGAAGCAGTGGTAATAGTCAATACATAGTAGTATAGGTTGATAAACTAATGTATATAAATAGTACAAAAATGAAGATACCACACATACTTTTTAAACTTCTTAGCAAGCAATAACATAAATTGTCCATCATTCGCTTCTAGATCCTGCACTGATTTTAAAAATTGTTAACGTACTCTTTTTGCAAGGCACAGCTATCATGAGAAAGAGAGGACGCTTTCTCAGGTACAGGTTGGTGTAAGTAAACATAAACATTTTTTCCCAAGACTTATCCTTACACTGATAATGATTAGAAAACAAAATGTCAATTTGTAGGAGAGTTCTCTCATCATTTGTGATATTACATACTTTTATTATGTCAAATCCTCTTATTACATGCCATTGAAATACAATACAAAATACAATACAACCATAACATACAAAATATTGGATACACCATGTATAAATATACTTAAAGTATTTAACCTTGCTATTATTTACCAAGTCACACAAGTTTTATTTTTTCAGTGTCATTATTAATAGTTGTCTTATTTGTAATATTTTTTGTTCACATTTATTTACAGAATTTCACAGACAAAATTTAGTTTCAGAACTAGCTATATATTAGGATAAATATGCTGAAAGACCTTAAACATTTATTATAATTTGCATGTTTGTCATCAGGCATTGGATACCTTTGTATTTGTATATGATATCATTAGACCTTCCAACGGTTTTTCCTTCAGAACTTTTCTTGCTATTTTTCAAGTATAACACATTTTCCCATTTTCATATATTCCACTTTTATTCGTGGTTTTGTTTAGTTAGTTGTAAACCTTGCTAGTCATATAGGTCAAGTTGCTTTCGAGTAGTTTAAACATTGCTTTCCTGTCAAGCAAAATTGATAATTGAGTGTCGTAAACAAGTTTTTAAAGCTTAATTTCTAATCCATATATTTTTCACCAAAGTTTGCTATTCTAGTTTTCCATTTTTTTATTAAAATACAAGGTCAAAATCAATTTTTAAACTACTTTTTTATCTCTTCATTACAGAATTCCCTTTGAGGTTTAAATAATCTTCAATTTTCATTATTTCAATTCTCAACTCTTCAGATTTATTATTTAATCTTCTCTGGCATTTACTTGATATGTTATTGAAAAATATATAATTTATCAAGACAGGCTTTTATGTAAATTGCTTGATTTATGTCTCTTATTGAATGATCCATAGTTAATTAAGCATGTTTTGGGAGATAATGTCCAATTAAAAGAATCATTTCTTTTTCCTAAAATGTTAACAAAACCTAAAAACTCTTCAGTCATTATAGTAGTGCCAGCTATTCAAAAATATAATAAGCCTATATATAATTATTTCCTATTGAAACAATTTTAAGCACCAACAATAACTTTATATTATTTTGATTACTGTCTGTTCTCGTTCACAGGCATTAAACAAATATATGTTCAGTTTCTGTGCTTTCATAGATTCAGAAAATTTATTTAGATTATGCTTTAAATAAATGCTAATAATCTCATCCAAATGTTGTCTTTTTAAATTCTGAGGATTTTTTTTACTATTCCATTAATATTATTGAAATTATAAATATCACTAGAATGCATAAATAGTATTTACACAAGAATCACAGTGTTCCAGCAGAAAAATAAATACAATTTAGTAGTGGCGATAACTATCTGTTTTTTTTTTTTTTTTTTTGAGGTTTGTGCTATAGGGCGCATGCACTCACCAGATAGACAGAGACAGAGAGACAGAAAGCGAGAAATCACCCCCCTAGGGAGGATGGCCACACCGCAATCCCTTCTCCATTCTCCTCTCAGGATCTTGGGCACACATGCACACGTGCCTGGCGTAAGTTTAAGCCACCAACCAGGTCCGGGACTCGAACTGTGGTTGACTACACGGGAGTCCAGAGACATAGCCATTACGCCAACTGCTGATCACAATGATAACTATCTGTTTTGTGACTATCCACTGTGATAGCATGAATTCTTCTGTGATGTAGCACAGAGCACGTTTTCTGAAGTAGGTATGACAAAATCACCTTCTTTGTGGTCACTGTGACATTCTACATTTGTGACCTTAAACCTTTGTGCTCATATGAGAACTTATGTTGTTCGTTTTCTTTTCACTAGGTTAATCCTATTGTATTTGGGCACAGGCATGGCCTTATTTTAGCCTTTTAGCATTGTCATAAGCAACAGTGCCGTATCAATGGGCCCCAACTCTGTTCATATATTATTTCCATGCAGGATGAAGTGGACGAAGCTCAAGGAAGCCTCAACAATGGGGTCACAGTGCCTCTTTTACTTTTTTATAACTGGTAACCTAAAAGGAAAAAATGAAATGTAAATATAGAGGTTTATAATCTGGCAAAACCAAAATTTCTCTTCATAATACCAGCAACATCAAAGTGAGTATGTCAAAGTGAGTGTGGCATTACGATAGCTCTGTCAGAGTATCACATTCCCATAGGAAGCACCAAGAGACAAGAACCAACAGGTGGGTCAGAGGCAAAAAGCTCATGTCCTTGGAGAAAATTACAATTCATTCTATAGGATAAAAGTAATTACTGAGATTTTGTCAGGGGAGTACTTTGGTACAAGCGGTATTTGGGGAAGATTAATTTAACCCATATCAGGATAGTTAAGAGTTTGGAGAGCATAAAGAAAAAGGTCAGTTAATAACCTACTATCATTATCCAGGATTAAAGTAGAATGTCATATAGGGAGGAAACAGTGGAAATGAGAAGAGCTATTTCAAAGACTGAGAACAATATTAGGAGAATTATCACACAATGGAGATAAAGAACAGCAAGAAATTAAATATACAATTCAGGTTTCCTTTCCTCATACAAAAATAATTTCAAATGTAGGAAATCCGAGCTGGTATAGTTGCTTAATGTTACTGTCTGACGCCTGGGTTAACCTGCTCTTCAAACTAGAAGTGGAAAGGGGCAAGAGTTGGGGCGAGCAACATTGCTTCCATTTATCAAAAAAGAAAAATAATTGCGTGAACTTTCTCCAGACTTTCCCTTAGGACTCCTGCATTAGAACTACATCAGAGGACCACAGAATGTCCTCCACAGGGAAGCAGTGGCCAGCTCTTGAATCTCCTGAAACTTGTAGGGTGGGGCCATGGCAGCACCAGCAGAAGACTGAGAGATAACCGACAAACACACTTCCTGGACTTTCCCGGGTCAACCCCAGTCTGACAGTGATGAATTCTCCCTGCAAAGGCTGAATATTCTGCCCGCATAGGCCAGCCCCCCCGATCCCGCCTCTCCAGTTGCTGCTCCCACAGGGACAGCCATAACCTTCTTACCCCTGTCATTTCCCCTCATTGATTTCAGTTAACCCAGTCCATATCTTTGTCAATAGTCCCTTATTTCTTTAATTATTACTTTTGTGTATGGTATTTGTTTCTTGCTGAAATCTAGAGAACTATATGGGAAGAAAATAATTCTCATTACAAAATTGCTGCTAAATTAAATTTGGGAAAAAGTGAATAAGGATAGATATTAAATAGAAAGTCAGCAAATAAAAATTCTTAAATTTTCATGAAAAGTTTGACCTAAGGAAAAAAATAAATAAAGGTGTTTGTCTTAGGGCATGTGCACTCACCAGACACAGAGAGACAGAGAGACAGAGACAGTGAGAAGGAAAGCAAGGCATCACTCCCCAGAGGGCGCGGTCACTCTGCAATCCTATCTCTTCCATTCTTTGCCTGGGATCTTGGGGACATACTCACACGTGCCCGGTATGATTTTCAAGCCACTGGGTCTGGGATTTGAACCACAATGAGCCATGTGGGAACCCAGGAATGTAAATGCTATGCCATCTGTTAGCCTCAACCCAAGAAAAATTTTAAATAACCAAAAATTACCTTATTAGACTGTGAATGACATGTTTTAGGTTTTTAAAGATTCAGATACAAAAAGAATCAACAAATATATCATCAATATGTTCATCCTTTTGACAAAAACAAACTGCCTGAAAGCATAATTTTATCAAATAGACATATGGTTGACTTTGACATAAACTAAAATAAGTGTAATTAAAATTATTTTGAGGTCTACAGTGGTGGTACAGCACTGCAGCAATGAGCATATGGAGCCGGATCCCACATGGCAGACAACTGGAGTCCCGGCCTCAGTGGCTTGGAAAACACACTGGGCACACATGCCTGCATGCCCCAATACTGACAGTATGGAGAAGAAATGGAGGAAAGAGGACAATGGAGCAACCATACCCTATGGGGGTGTTGGGGGTGGCTCTCTCTCTCTCCCCCTCTCTCTCTCTTTCTTTCTCACAAGAGCAGTGCCCCTGAAAAATTAAGAACAAGAATTTACTTTGGGAAATATTATTTATAAATTAAGTAAAATGTCAAAATTATTCCAAAAAGAGTACTTTTGGAAGCCAGCACGTGGTGTAGTTGTTAAGGCACTAGACTCTCACATGGCCTACCGTGATTCAAATCTGAACCTGGCAGCTTGCTTTTTCACTTTCCCTGTCTCTCTCTCTCTCTCTGGTCAAATTAAAAAATAATAAATAATATTAAATAAATAAATTGTTTTAAAAAGAGTACTATTGTTCAAATATTTCAAAGCAATAATCAATATTTCAAATCTGCAATTTGGGAAAATTACTTTTTAAATATATTTGGGAATATTTCTCATTCCAAATTACAAGGACCTAATAATTAGAAGCTTATTAATAAATAGTAAAATAAATAATTTTTAAAAAGTGAAAGAATGCCTAGGTAAAATTTAAAACAAAATACACTCTCTGAAACACTCCTGAAGAGGAGAGCGGGTAAAAGAGACAAAGCATGTACATTGAAAGAAAAACAATAATAAAGAGAAAGAGTCTAGGTGATAAACTGAGCCAAATAGAGTCATAAATAGAACAGGAGTTATAAATAGAAGAAACAGTTAAAACAAAAAACACTTCCTATCCAAACAAACTAACGAACACACAGAAAAATTACAAATGGGGTCAAATAAAATCCTAGATAAAGGGAACTCTAAGGGACACATTTGTTTGTCTTAGGGCATGTGCACTCACCAGACACAGAGAGACAGAGAGACAGAGACAGTGAGAAGGAAAGCAAGGCATCACTCCCCAGAGGGCGCGGTCACTCTGCAATCCTATCTCTTCCATTCTTTGCCTGGGATCTTGGGGACATACTCACACGTGCCCGGTATGATTTTCAAGCCACTGGGTCTGGGATTTGAACCACAATGAGCCATGTGGGAACCCAGGAATGTAAATGCTATGCCATCTGTTAGCCTCAACCCAAGAAAAATTTTAAATAACCAAAAATTACCTTATTAGACTGTGAATGACATGTTTTAGGTTTTTAAAGATTCAGATACAAAAAGAATCAACAAATATATCATCAATATGTTCATCCTTTCGACAAAAACAAACTGCCTGAAAGCATAATTTTATCAAATAGACATATGGTTGACTTTGACATAAACTAAAATAAGTGTAATTAAAATTATTTTGAGGTCTACAGTGGTGGTACAGCACTGCAGCAATGAGCATATGGAGCCGGATCCCACATGGCAGACAACTGGAGTCCCGGCCTCAGTGGCTTGGAAAACACACTGGGCACACATGCCTGCATGCCCCAATACTGACAGTATGGAGAAGAAATGGAGGAAAGAGGACAATGGAGCAACCATACCCTATGGGGGTGTTGGGGGTGGCTCTCTCTCTCTCCCCCTCTCTCTCTCTTTCTTTCTCACAAGAGCAGTGCCCCTGAAAAATTAAGAACAAGAATTTACTTTGGGAAATATTATTTATAAATTAAGTAAAATGTCAAAATTATTCCAAAAAGAGTACTTTTGGAAGCCAGCACGTGGTGTAGTTGTTAAGGCACTAGACTCTCACATGGCCTACCGTGATTCAAATCTGAACCTGGCAGCTTGCTTTTTCACTTTCCCTGTCTCTCTCTCTCTCTCTGGTCAAATTAAAAAATAATAAATAATATTAAATAAATAAATTGTTTTAAAAAGAGTACTATTGTTCAAATATTTCAAAGCAATAATCAATATTTCAAATCTGCAATTTGGGAAAATTACTTTTTAAATATATTTGGGAATATTTCTCATTCCAAATTACAAGGACCTAATAATTAGAAGCTTATTAATAAATAGTAAAATAAATAATTTTTAAAAAGTGAAAGAATGCCTAGGTAAAATTTAAAACAAAATACACTCTCTGAAACACTCCTGAAGAGGAGAGCGGGTAAAAGAGACAAAGCATGTACATTGAAAGAAAAACAATAATAAAGAGAAAGAGTCTAGGTGATAAACTGAGCCAAATAGAGTCATAAATAGAACAGGAGTTATAAATAGAAGAAACAGTTAAAACAAAAAACACTTCCTATCCAAACAAACTAACGAACACACAGAAAAATTACAAATGGGGTCAAATAAAATCCTAGATAAAGGGAACTCTAAGGGACACATTTTAAAGTGACACCCAAAGGAGCGATAACATTGTAGGCAAATTATATCAGGCCAAACACACACACACACACACACACACACACACACAATTTAAGGAAAAAAGATTAAGTGATACAATATAGGTCATTTTTATAACTAAAAAAAAAAATTACACAATTCAAAAAGTTTGTACTGGAAACTCTTAATGATAAATGAAACAAAGAAATTTATAAATCCCAAATAGTCAAAAATAAAAGAATGAATTGACAGAAATTCCAAAGTTGTAGAAATTAAATTATGCTAACATAAAAACGTCAATTTTATATATCACAATCTAGTGCCTGTGATATGTAAGAATACATGTACGTGTTTTGTGGTTTGTGTGTTAATAAATGCATCTCTGAGCTCTTATTACAATGGACTAAAAGGAGATCCTAGCAGTAAATCATTTCTAACTCCCTTAGAGATAAAGATTGAATCAAAATTTCTTTCTGCTGAATTCCAAAACTGATGCATCAGTTGGTAAGTTACTCCCTGGGCACACATGGGTATCTGTCTTTGCTTTTTTTGAACCTGTATCATGTCTTTCAGGCCACTAGAGTAACATGTAAAAAATTATTGCTTCCGTGGCTTCTCATAGAATGTACTTTTGAGACTTATTTCTTATGTTATATTCTGGGCAACTGCCAGGAAATTACAAGGCATTTTCCTTGTACTATTTTGTCATTTTGGGCATCCAGTCTTGGCTGGAAACCCAAAAAGAAAATGAAAAACAGGTCAAGTCTCTTAACATTGAAGAATTTATAAAACTCCAAGTAAAAGTTAATTCCCAAAACTCTCATATAAGAATAAGCATAAAGGTTATCTCTTGATAACACAGTTGTTGACTAAATATATTTCTCTATTTGGAGCTGAATTTAATTTTTAATTATTTAGTGAGGCTTTGTTGACCTAAAGTGTCCATTAAATAAGAGGCACTAAAATGTCTACTGGAATTCCTCATAAATATTGCTTTATAAAATGTACCTTTGGCCCGGCCAGAGCCATATACTGCCAAGACCCTGTGCTCGGCAGTCTGAGACCATGTGAGAAGCTTGGGTTCATTTCTGGTCCAACCTAAAGGCTGGATATTGTAGTGTGGGCCTGTCATCCCAGCTGGTAGGCAAAGGTAAGTGGATCACAAGATAGCAAGAGTGTAAAAAAAAAAAAAAAAAGAATTTTTAGCATCTACAAGAATTCCCTACCACTATTTCCTGAGCAGAATTTTCTATTTCTTAGTTTGCAATACTAAGATTAAAAACAAAACAAAACACGCCAACAAACAAACAAAAACAGAGCAATTTACCCAAATAAGCATGTCAAATACTGCCATCAATTGAAACAGGGTACATTTTTATATGAAAAAAATATAAGTTTAAGCAGCTAAATATAGGTATAATTATGACCATTAAAATTTATTACATATTATGTTACATCATATCCTTGATCTTCTCTGATTTCCTCACCTCACTCTGCATCTACTAAGACTTAAAAAGTACATTTTCATAAGAGTTTATTAAATTGCAGTATATCCTATGCAGTAAAATGAGGTATATTTCTAAATTATATCTTCTGTAGAGTTAGCATCTTGTTTAATCTTTTATTCTAAATCAGCAGAAAGAGGTATGCCAAATTAGAAGTGTGGATGTGAGAAAACTTAATGTACTTTATAAAAAGTGTCTATTATCCTGGAAAGAAATATGTAAATGTAGAAAATAAAGGGGAAAATTCATTAAAATCAATTAAGGGTCAATTATTTTCATTTGATACGTCTTACAACATCAAAGCTTAAAGCACTTTCACTTTCAAATTCTCTAAGGGAACCTCTAGTTTATTTTTCATGTTGCATTTTCTGGCTCCAGGCCCAGAGTAGCCCTTGGCTGCTAATGGAAGCAAAACAAGCATACAAGACAGGCTTAAACTGGCACAAAACAGGAGAAAATGGGAAAGAGGCAAAAAAGCAATATTCTTATCAATTCAGAAGACAGGCCCAGAAAAGTAAGATAGAAATAAGTGGTAATAATTATAGGTAAATACTGAGTATTAATATTGAATCAAGCATTACTCTATGAACATGGATATATTACCTAATTTAATCCTCAGAACAACCCTATGAAGTAAAGGGTATGATGTTGAGTTTTCATGTAATAGTATACATGAAAGCCAATTAGTTATGGAGAGTTAATATGAAAGTGAAAGTATAATACTTTTGAAAGACTATTTCGGTTGGGACCAGCAGGTAGCATGGTGGTTAAGGCGCTGGACATTCCCACATGGTCTACCACAGTTCAAGTCCCGGACCTGGTGGCTTCCTTTCTCACTTTCTCTCTCTCTCTCTTCTCTCTCTCTCTCTCTCTCTCTCTCTCTCTGTGTCTGTCTCTGGCCAAATTAAAAAAATAAATGAATGAATAAATCAAATTAAATAAATACTTCTTTAAAAAAAGAAAAAAGAAAAGAAAGAAAGACTATTTGGGCAAATGGGTTACTGAACTGCTTTGTACAAAAAACTCATAAAGTACAAGAAAGAATGATAAATTCAGTTACACTGAAATTAAGAATTTAATTTTCATGAAATGTCACCATAATAAGACTAGACAAAAACTCAGAGAAGTTATTTGCAACCCTTAAACTGATACAAGATTTATATAAGTACCATTATTACTGCTGCGGAAATAAGACTTGGGGCAGTTGGTAGGGTAGTGGCAAAGCAATGTTCTACAATAGCAGAACCACCTTTGTATCGAAGGAGAACCCAAGTATGTGTGCACCTGTGCCCATGATCCCCAGTGGCTGAGGTGGGGGTGAAATAGTGCTTGAAATAAATAAAATTTAAAACCAATAACATAATGGGACCAACAGGATGGGGAGGTTAAGGCAGCTGCATCCCACATGGCTTACTGCACAGTTTGAGTCTTGGACCCAGCAACTTGAAAATCATGCCAGATATGTGTGCATGCATGCTCAAAATCCTGAGAGGAGAAGAGAAGAAAGGGGACTGGTGTGGCCATCACTCTTGGGAGATGATTTCTCACCTTCTCCCTCTCTCTTTCTGTCTCTTTCTGTAAACTTTCTGAAGTACCCTAGTGTGTGTGTGTGTGTGTGTGTGTGTGTGTGTGTGTAGTGTGTATATATGTATATATTTATATATATGTATACATATATATGTGAACATTAAAAATAAAATAATAAAATAATAAGACAAATAATAGAATAAATAATTGGCCAATGTCTTAAAGAGGTTCTTGAGAAAAGAGTAAACTCAAACACCAATGAACATATGAAAAGATACTTAAGCAGCATCCAGAATGTTTAACTATAGAATGAAATAGCCTTTAATACCCTCCACTTCAAGAAATAGGAGAAAGTTCTGGCAAGAGCCAGAGCCATGAAGAAATGGAACATGACATTCTCTCATTTATTTCAAGTGAGTCTATAAACTGCAGTAGGCACTTTGGATAAGTGTTTGATACTAGTTGGTATAATTTAACCATAATCAAATTATATCACCTGCTTTTATACATATGCCATTGAGAAACTCTAACAGGGTCAAGAACATGTTAAATGATAGTAACAATAGCCTCACAGATGACAAAGTCATAAATAGCACTTGGACTTACACATGTAGAAGGCAAATTTCAAGTGCAGCATAAAAGTCAGAGTTCTCCAAATAATCTTATAAAATTGAAAATATATGTGTCTTAGTACTAATAAGAACACATGCATAGTTTGCAAAATACAAAAGAAATTTAAATAAAAAAATCAAAAAGATGAACAGAAGTCAATCAAATGGTTATATTTTCGATAGTTGAGATGAGTATGTATTGGATTATCGTAGAAAGGGCTTCTAACATACCACAGTATTCTATTTATTTTCCTAAACAGTGGGCACATGCACTATTTTTTTTTGTTCATTTTATACATATGTCTAAATAAAATGTATTTTAAGTCAAAAGAAGTATTTACCATTAACCAAAATTTTCACTCCTGTGTGTGTGTGGGTGTGTGTGGGTGCATATATACTTATATGTAGTCTCCAATGTTCATGAAAATGCATGTTATGAAAAAACTGCTTGAGTTTTCAAATTTTTTGCACTGAAATAGATTCTTATTTTAAATTCATTTTCTGTGAACTTTCTGAAGTTCCCTTGTGTAGACAGATGGATAGGTTGATCTAGCTAGATTTATAGATATACGAATAGGAGGTTTTTTGAGGAATCGTTGTTGCAACATTGTCCAGAAGAGGAGGATACAAGCAAACTGAAGATATTAACAATGGGATGCAAAGCACTGTGTAGTTATGCAAGTAAAAACATAAGAATGTTAAATAATAATACAACTCTACTAATGAACTAGATCTTTAGATACTGAGATAGATAGATAGATACGAAAACCACAGGGCTGACTAAAAATGAATGATAAAAAATTATTTAGGGGCCAGATGGTCATGCAGCCATAAAACATGACACTCTGTCAGGCAATTTCCTATAGGAGGGTTCTGAGTTGGTGCTCCAAGGATGCCCCTAAGTTTACAAGGCATGTGTGTACCCATTATCCTGGGCTGACTGAAGTTGGAGTTGGATTATGGCCTCAAGACCCTGTCGGAGTCCATCTAGTTGTCTCTCTCACTTATGGAGGAAATAAAAACAAGCATACAGAAAGAAAAAAAAATACGTATCAATTCATGGTAGCGATAGTAATAATTTCCTTTGGGAGGATGAGTAAGTATGGAAATATCGAGGCCGGTTGGTGGCGTGGTGGTTAAAGGCACTGGATTCCCACATGGCCAGCCACAGTAAGGGTCCCGGACCAGGCAGCTTGCTTTTGCAATTTCCCTTTCTCTCCTCTCTATCTCTGCCTGCTCAAATTAAAAAAAAAAAAAAAAAAAGCAAATGAAAATAAATAAGTGAATAATTCTTTTAAAGAAGAGTAGAAATATTAAACTGGTGGAATGCTTAAGAAAAATATTAGTTTGTAAAATTTTTTATTTTAAGATGTCAAAGAATATAGCAAAAAGTTTTAACTTTCGATTTTAAATGGGGAGGATTTACATGTTGGACTTCACAGTTTTTTTCTTGTATTTGAGTTCTTTCAAGAAAGTATATTTCTCTTTTCAGAAACGTATACTTGTTTTGGCTGTCAGGTAGTATGGTGGTTAAGACACTGTACTCCCACATGACTAACTGAGGTTTGAGTACCAGACCTCACAGCTATTTCTCTAACTTTCCCTCACTCTCTCTCTCTATCTTTATCTCTGTCTCTTGCAAAAAAATAATAATAATAACAAATAATTTAAGTAAATCTTTCTTTAAAAAACATATGCTTGCCACTTGAGAAATGCCAATAGAATTTTTGTACATACATTTCTAAATGTTTTTATTTCTACACTTTTTTCTTTAACTGTAATCCTATGCCTGTATGGGATTACAGAATTCACAAGCTCCTATTTGGACTGCAAAGAAATTGAACAAATAATTTTACCTCTCTCTATATTCCTGATTCCAAGACTATATGAGGCCATCTTTGGCTGAAAAGAAGGCATACATCATATAAGTAAGTATTAAATGCTAAGAAACTAAGATCTGTTTGCTCTAGTACTACACTTGAAAGAACAGATAATATATTAAATAACTTAAAGAAAATGAGGAATTGGTGTCAGCAGGTGGCACGGTGGTTAAGGCACAGGACTCCCACATAGCTGACCAGATTTGGAGTCTGGGACCTGGCAGCTTAAAACTCACTCGTGGGGTATGTGCATGGGTGACCAAAATCCTGAGAGGAACGTGGAGGAGTGGTATAGCCATCCCTCAGGGAGGTTATTTCTCACTTTCCCTCTCTCTGTCTCTCTCCAGCGAGCACACACACCCTAAGGCAAAAACCTTAAAAAAAAAAAAAAGAAAAGGAAAGAAAAAGAAGAAAGAAAGAGAAAGAGAAAATCAGAGATCAGAAATTCTTCATGGAGTGCAGTTACACTGGGACTTGGACAATAATTAGGAAATCTCCAGGTGGTAAATGGAGGAAAAGAATACTCATCCTTTTAACAAAATCCTTAAGAGAAAGTGAACAAGCAAGAAACCTGGAAATCTGAAGTTCAGTTTAAAGATAGAAATGGATAAATTGTAGTTAATTACATTAGGATTGAGTTTTCTTTTTTTTTTTTTTTTTTTTTTTTTTTTTTTTTTTTTTTTTTTTGATTGCCAGAGGCTGTGTGCTCTCACAGGCGAGAAACAGAAAAACAGAGAGAAACCCCCACGCCTAGCACCATTGGTTTTGGTCATAGTATACGCACAAAGTTTGTATTTTGTTTATTTGATTTTTTTTTGTTTGTTTGTTTTTGTTTTTGTCAGAGGGTGGGTGCACTTGACAGAGAGAGACAGAGAGAGAAAATGAGAAGAAAATTAAGAAATCACTCCTTGAGGGGATGCCACACTGCAATCCCTTCTCCTGCTAAGATTTTGGGCACAGACACATATGAATCTGGCATGCTTTTCAGTCTGTCAGATCTAGGACTTGAATCATGGGCCACAATCTGAGAATCCAGTGCCCTAGCCACCACGCCACCTACTGACTTCATGTTTTCTAAACTGCTGGGACTAGGATTTGAACTGTGGGATATAGTTCCCTTTAAACACTAGGTCACAGGGTTGGCTCAGGAATGAGTATTTTTTTTTGAAATCTACAGTCTAAACACAATCTCTCCCTTTCTCTCTCTCCCCACTAGAAATAAACTTTATGAAATCTTTAAAACCAATTAGTAGCCTAAACAAATCATTTTTGTTAATTTTTAGTTGAAATTTCAAGAGAAATATAACAATCATTTCAAGGGTTACTTGATAGGCTAAAAAAGAGAATTGCAATATTTTTATTGCTGCAGAGACTATCACATTAATCTATTGTTCCGTAAAGGGAAACTGATGACATATGTGACTATCTATCCAAAGAGTGTTTTTAATCATCAGCAAATGATATTAGCTGAAGCTTGACTTCTTCATAATATGATATCATACAATCCTTAACTAGCCAAAATTCAACTAGTTGCTATAGTAAACAAGAGGTACTTACTGAGCCAGTAAAAATCATTTATAAAAAGGTTTTTAAGAACTACAGAAATTCAACATCTAAGACTGAATTTTAACATAAGCAAACACTGATTATACTGGCAATTTGAAATACTCATTACGGATCTCTTCATCAACATCAAACATCGAAATTACTCAACTTAGTTCAAATTACTACTGCTCTTCCCACTTTTCCCTTCAAAATGTCTTGCCAAACAGAGCGAAGCAGATGTGGGTGCTGGGACTGAGAGGAGTGCTCCCTACGTGTGCTCTGTGTACTTTGATTTCACTGTTGTGCGGTACCAGATGGTGCTCTTTTATTGATAAAAGGAGATTTTGAAGGACCAAAGGAGACCACAACTAATAATTAGATTAAGCTGGAAAAAGGGAACTGCAAGCTCCTCTTAAGCATCTTAACACAGATACAATTGGCATAAGAGACGTTATTTTCTGCATATGAGTTGTGACTCTTCTGTCTGGCAGAGAATGCCTGGTATGCACGGAGTAATTACCTGAGACACAGAGAGCTGAGTCAAGGGGAAGAGAGAGAGGCCATAACAGGTATGAGCCTACTAAGCCTCTTTGATTCTCTGTATTTGTTAAGACAAAGGAGGAAAGAAATTTATTTTTCGGAAAATCAGAAAAACAAGGTTATTTCCTGGAACATGTTGGGTTCAACATTAATTACAGGAGGAATCACTAAATGACACCAGAGGTTGGAAAGAACACCTTGGAATTTGGCAAACGTTTATCATATAGCACACCCAGCTAATTGACCTCCTATTTGTTCCAAGCAGGAAGGCATGAGATCAGGTGTTTTTACCATGCATATATTCATTCATTCACTCAGAGTTCACAGAAGAGTGCAGATAGTCGGTATATATTTAGTGGATAGATAGACTATCTTTCATAGCTTGGCTTGCTTCACTCAGCAATAAACCTTCCATGTTTGATCACTTTCTATCGAATGCCAGGCTCTTGTTTTTTTATGGCTGAGTAGTATTCCATGGAGTATTATGTGCCAACTTTTTCAATCCATTCACCTGTTTGTGGACATTTGGTTCCACTTCTTAGCAATCCTGAATAATACTGCATTAAACATGAATGTGGAAGTGCTTTTCTGACTGAGCGTTCTCCTGTCCTTTGGGTAGATACCCAGAAGTGGGATTGCTGGATCAAATGGTAGTTCTATTTGTAGATCTGTGAGGAAACTACATACTGTTTCCCACAGTGGCTGGACAAATTAACACCAGCAGTGTAGGAGAACTCTTTCACCACATCCTCACCAACACTTACCACTTTAGGTATTTTTAATCTTCACCATTTTGAGAAGGATTAGGTGGTATCTTATTATGGTTTTAATCTGCATCTCCCTTGTGATGAGGGATGTAGAGTATTTCCTCATATGCTTTTTGGATGTTCATTTGTCTTCCTTAGAGAAATTTTTGTTCAGCTCATGGTCTCATCTTTGAATTGGGTTAGTATTTGTTTGTTTGTTTTCCGGTAAGTTGCTTGAGTTCCCTGTGTATTCTGGTTATCAGTCCCTTATCTGAGGTTTTTATTTCCTGGATCACATTCTTCATCTCTAACAATTCCATGTAATTTTTTTTTTTTTGCACATCCATGTTTATTGCAGGATTCACAATAGTTAAAACATGGAATCGACTTAAGTGTCCAGCAGGCAATGTCTGGATTACAAAAATGTGGTACATATACACAATGGAATACTCAGTCATAAAGAAAATTAGATCCTGTGGTTAGATACAAAGTGGATTAATGTAAAAGATATAAATGATGCTAAGTGAAATAAGCAAGGCTAAAAAAGACGCTGTGCTAAGTGTCTCCACTTAGCACACACTGAATATCTGTACTCTGGCAGAAACTGAGACTCAATTGTACAGAAGTAGAGAGGGCATCAGTAGATACTATACTATGGGCGGGGCAAGAAAAGGTTTGAGAAAAAAGGATTAAAGGACACAAGAATTCATGTAAAAAAGGTAAAGGTTATGAGACAGTGTACTACAACAAAGGGAAAAGGGGCATTGTCAATATTATATGTATATATATCTCCCCCAAAAAAATAGGTCGTAGAATGGATATCAAATGTCACAGTATAGTGTAATGTTCTTTGATTCTTTTTTTATGGTGTTTATTTCTTCTTTCAAATTGTGAAAGGGCTTCCTTATCTCCTGGAGTTCATTGTCTCTTTTCTCTTGCATCTCATTTAGTTTGGTCACTACAAATATTCTGAATTGTTTATCCAACATTTCTACAACTTCCATTGTGTTGTCTGTGGGTGACAAGGAATTGATGCTTTTCCTTGGGGGAGAGACATCTTGTTGATTGCTCATATTTCTCGTGCCGCTGTGATGGTTCCTAGTCATCTGGTGATCTATACATTCCTTCCTAAGATGTTCAAGATATCTCCGAGTGTTGCGAGCTGTGCAAGAGTAGGAAATGGGCAATCTCTCTTCTGCTCTGCCTTGCTGTTGCTCACTCTCACCTGTGTCCTGTACTATTGTCACTGGTCTTGGGTAACCTAAAGTCCTCCTTGTTTCTAGAGAACAGGTGCACCTGAAACTGAGCTGCTGAGCTTTAACTCAGTAACAATGAAGAGATTGCGCTACACAAATTCCAATGTCCTTAGAGTCCAAAGGTGAGTGGGGGAGGAGTTGAGCTACAGGTCCCAGCCATTAAGCCCTGAAGCCTCAGGCAGCCTGCAGTTTGGCAAGGCCCTTCCCTTCAGGAAAGGGGACTATCCTTAGAGAAATACTTATGGGGGAGACAGAGTAAGTGTGTTAGATGTTAGAAAGGGACCGGTATAAAAATTATGGTCCAAAAAAAAAAAAATTATGGCCCTAGATTAAAGACTAAATCTTGAAAAGTTGCAAGTATTCTGTACTCAAAAGTGATGTTATTAAGCTTAATTTAACATGTTTCATGTGTTTATTTTCTAAGTCATTTTGACTAGCCTTACTGTATAATTTTTCCTAGTAAGTTTACCAGAAAGCTGTCATTTTTTTCTCAGAGGGCTAGTATTGTCAAAATTATTTTAATATGGATTCAGTACCTTCAGTACCAATTGCTTTATTAAACTACACAGAAAAAAATGAATACATATGTTAAAACCTTATTCATGAACTTTATTAAAATGAATTGTAAAAGTATAGATTTTCATAGCCAGTCACAGTGGTGTAGGATTAATGGAACACTCGGTGATGCTGAGTCACTGGGGAAGGCCCAGCTTCACATCCCAAGGTCTCTCTGTGCAGACTGGGCACATCCGTCCAGGACCCTGGCTGACAGAGACTGTAGGGAGGATAATGACATAAAGAATCTGTTAAGGATGACTCTATCTCTTTCTTATGGAAGTAATATATATTTTTTAAGAGTACACATTTTTGAACACATGGAGATATACTATCTAATGTGTCATTTATATTAGTCATTCTTTAGTACAAAACTGCATAGTAGATACTAGCTTTCTCATTTTACAAATGAAGACACTGTGGTACAGAATGCTAAGGTAACTTGGCCCAAAGCCCACTGCAAATAAATAAAGTATTAAAATTTTGGAATTCCTAGCACTCTTTCTTCTGCCCTGCACTGTGTAAACATTACCTATGCCAACATCAATGGCATCACTTCGGGTTAAACACAAGCTCTCTGCTCTCCTAGCCATTACAGAGCTATACTCTACATTGACCATGGGCCTCCCACCAGATTCAGGTGCTTTGTGTCTTCTCTAAAGTCTCTGCCCGGTATACAGAGGAGTAAGCATCACAATGACAGTTATTAAAAGACCAAAGCTCTCCCACTCCCCCCACCCACACCCCCATTGTTGTGAGCAGGAACTTAACTTTGCTACCAAAATCAACTCAGGCATTTTACCCTGGCTGCCACTCCTCAGGTTTATGACTTGGTGTAGGTTATATGGATTTGCTTAGATGCTTTTCTAATTTTTCAAACAGAATACCTCAATGAATTTTCAAGACTTACATCATCTAATGTAAGCAAGACCCCTTGCATGGATATGGGTCCCCTGCATGATTTTAGTGTTCTAAGACTCACACTGCAGAATAAGAACTGAGATGTTTAGTCATTCAGGTTGTGCAAATGTCAATGACACATTTTTTTCTATAGCAAAGTAATACTATATGAGTATATAATTCAATTAAAACAAAGAGATTAAGAAGCAAGTTAGCCACAATTTGAATGTGTGTGTGTGTTTAAAATTTTGGAATTCCTAGCACTCTTTCTTCTGCCCTGCACTGTGTAAACATTACCTATGCCAACATCAATGGCATCACTTCGGGTTAAACACAAGCTCTCTGCTCTCCTAGCCATTACAGAGCTATACTCTACATTGACCATGGGCCTCCCACCAGATTCAGGTGCTTTGTGTCTTCTCTAAAGTCTCTGCCCGGTATACAGAGGAGTAAGCATCACAATGACAGTTATTAAAAGACCAAAGCTCTCCCACTCCCCCCACCCACACCCCCATTGTTGTGAGCAGGAACTTAACTTTGCTACCAAAATCAACTCAGGCATTTTACCCTGGCTGCCACTCCTCAGGTTTATGACTTGGTGTAGGTTATATGGATTTGCTTAGATGCTTTTCTAATTTTTCAAACAGAATACCTCAATGAATTTTCAAGACTTACATCATCTAATGTAAGCAAGACCCCTTGCATGGATATGGGTCCCCTGCATGATTTTAGTGTTCTAAGACTCACACTGCAGAATAAGAACTGAGATGTTTAGTCATTCAGGTTGTGCAAATGTCAATGACACATTTTTTTCTATAGCAAAGTAATACTATATGAGTATATAATTCAATTAAAACAAAGAGATTAAGAAGCAAGTTAGCCACAAAATTTGAATGTGTGTGTGTGTGTGTGTGTGTGTGTGTGTGTGTGTGTGATTAGAAGTGGTGTAGAAATTCCCCACCCATACTGAGAAAAGAATTGAATAAAACTATAACTTGAGGACCAGTCAGTGGCATGGTGGTTCAGGCAGCTGGGTCTCACATGACCAACTGTGTAGTTCAAGTCCTAGGTCTCTGTGGCTTAAGAAACTGCGTGCATGTGCAAATGCTCAAAAGAAGGGAGAAACGCAGGAGAAGGGATTGCAGCATGGGGAATGCTTTCTTACGTTCCCTTTTTCTCTCTCTCAATCTCTCTTTTTCTCTTTTTCTCTGGCAAGCACACATGCCCTCTAGCAAATTAAAAAAATAAAATAAAGTATAACTTGAATCTATAAAATGGCTTATCACAGAAAAATTTATGGAAATTCTAGTGTATTTTATATAAGTATACTGCTGTAGCATGACTCTCCTGTTTATACTTATTAGATAGCTAAGGTTTATCTATGATGAAATCAAATCATCCTCTATATAAACTGTTCTCAGCATCAACATTTTGACCTTCTAAAAGACAACTGTCTTTAATCCACTGGAGATGATAAAACTATTTTCTAGACACGTTCAAACCTGGAAAGATCTAGAGTTAAGAATAAAGATAACAAAAGCAAATAAACTCATGGATTTGATACTTTGATGATAAGATAAGAGATACAGCTTTGATTACTGAAATAACCTGCAGATCTTTGGCACTGAAATGTGTAGAAGGCTTAATAAATGCTATCATTCTAGAGATTCTGAAAGATTGGTGAGATTTCCATTTTAAAGTATCTAGTTAAATAACTGATCCAAAGTTGAGATAGCAAGTAAAGGAATATAATTACTAAGTTATAAATGAGATGACCAAGCTAAGATGTTTGAGTTGAATTTAAAATGGGCAAAAAGTATTTTCTATGTCACTTTATTGAAACAATGTTAATTTAACTTTCAAATGCAGATGATCTTTTTCTATACATATTTTTTTCTCTCAGAAATAAATAACCACTGAAAATACCTATTAAATAGCTATTAATTTTCTTCCATCTCTATGTCATATCACACTATCAGGATTTGGCTGCCTCATATTAAAATTGCTTGATATTGATTTGTAACCATCTAGATAAATAGTAAATAAATACAAAATGCCATGAACACTAAGATATAAATATTAAAAATCTTTTCAAAGGGGCCAGCAGGGAGCATGATATATTATTCATCAGAGAGAGAGAGAGCCTTTGGACTCCCACATGCCTGATCATAGTTCCAGCCCCAGAACCAGTTGCTTGAAACTCATGCCAGGTACACATGTGTGTATGCCCAAAATCCCAGGAAGAGAATGGAAAGGAAAGGATTGTTGCATGGCCAATTCCCCGGGGGGAAGATTTATCACTTTCCCTCTTACTGTCTCTCTTTGTCTTTCTCGAGCAGGCACACCTAACCCTATGGCAAAAACTTTAAAAAAATAATAATTTCTAAAAGTTTAGAAACTATGTCTATCATGATTATGCATATGGCTCCAAAATCTAATCAGATTAATAAATATATAATGAAAGCAAAAATTCTTTCCTTTACTCATACTTGATGTGGAATACAGGTTCTGAGGTTGGCTAACTTTGCCTTCTGTTTCTTGGAAACAAGACTGGATTTGAACTTTCTGCCGTATTAGGGAGAGAGGAGATGGGAGAGTATTTTCTCTAAGGAGACAATTAACTCCAGATTAAATTTTAAGTTATTACCTGCACCATGGTAAAATTATCTGAAATACTCTCAGAAAACTAGAAAAAGATTATATTACATTGTGATTTGATTTTAGAATTATTTATTTATTTTATTTGTCATTTTATTGTTTTTAATGTGCTATAAGACATGTGTGCCCACCGGGGAGAGAAAGAAAGAGGGAAAGTAAGAAAGCAAGACATCAGGTCTGGGACTCAAACCACAGTCAGCCATCTCCAGCACTCTAACTACCACACCAACTGCTAGCCCTGTGATTCTTATTTTTATTATTACTATAGTTCATTAGAGAACTGTGAAAAGATGTTGTCTAAGTTTGTAACAAATCATGCCAATAAAAATAGGGTTACAGATGTAGACATATGGACAAGACTTGCCACAGTAACAGAGAGACAGCAGGAGAGGAGACAAATTGCAAAAATATGTAAATTTACTAATTCAAAAATAAGTAAAATTTCCATGGGGATCCTGTGAAAATCCTGAGAAAATCATCAGAAAACTGAAAAAATAGTTGTTCCATGGGATCAGAAATGAAATTGTATATTTGTGCTTAAAAATGAATAAACCCTGAAAGCTGAATTTCATAAGACTATTTCAGCACAGGAACATCCCTATTCTAGCAAAAACATGCAGCTTTAAAATTGGAAAGTAAGGGTTGGCCGAATGGTCTGGTAGTTAAGGCAGCCAGATCCCACATGGCTGACCATGTGGTTTGAGTCTTGCACCTGGCACCTTGAGAAACAGGCCAGAGGCATGTGTGTGAGTGTCCAAAATCCCAAAAGGAAGGAGAAATAGAGGAGAAGAGATTGTGATGTGACCGTTTCCCCCCATGGGGAACATGGACGGAAATCTCTCCTTTCCCTCACTCTGGAGTATGCTTATGCCCTCTAGCACACATGCACCAAAAAAGTCTAAATATTTTGAATATATATCTTGAAGACAGATTGGCATATTAGATATAGAGTCAGAGTTAAGAATCAGAATAATCACAAATAATTACCACATCACATGGTGGCTAAGGTCCTGCACTCCCATACAGCCAACTGAGGCTCAAAACCTGGACCTGGCTGTTTGAAAATCAACCCAGTGTGTGTGCCCAAAAATCCCAGAGGAAAATGGAGGAGCAGGGATTGTAGCATGGCTATCCTGCCTAGGGTATAATTTCTCACTTTCTCTCTCTCTCTCTCTCTCTCTCTCTCTGGCAACTCAAGTGCCCTATGGCAAAATCTAAGGAAATAAAAGGGGGAATCATAATCAGAATGTAGGGTTCCAGTTTGGGATTCCTCTAATTCTTTGTCATAGAACAAGTCTCAGAGCTTCATTTGTTTACTGTGAACATTTATCCCCAAAATTTACAACATGCCAGCTGTTGTCCTAAAAGCTTAACATATCCAAAAAAAAAGTTTTACATATAAAACTCAACCAACCTTACACCAGATGAAACACAGGGTGACCGGGAGAATAATGGCCCTTCAGATGTTCCACATACTAACCTCAGAACCTGTGAATAAATTAGGTTATATGCACAGGGATATTAAGGTTGCAGACAGATATAAGGTTGCTAATCAACTGATCTTGAAATGGGAGATTATTTTAGATTATCTGAATGGGATTACTATGATAACAGAAATTCTTAAAAGTAGGAAAAGGAGATCAGCAGATGACATAAAATGGTTATGTCTCTGGACTCTCATGTAGTCGACCATGGTTTGAGTCCTGGACCCGATGACTTAAACCCATGCCAGCTGTGTATGAATGTGTACCCAAAATCCCAAAAGGAGAATGGAGAGAATGTATCACAGCATGGCCATCCACCCTGGGGGAGGTAATTTCTCATTTTCTGTCTCTCTGTCTCTGTCTCTCTGGTGAACACATGCATCCCATAGCAAAAAAAAGAAAAAAAAAAGTGGGAGAGGAATATACAAAGAGGATCACAGAGGAGATGAGGTGAAGGGTGAGGGGGACTCTCCCAATGTTGACATTGTTGAAGATCAAAGAATGAGAATAAGAGCCCAAGAATGTGGAAGCCTCTGTAAGCTGAAAGAGGCAGAGAACATATTCCCCCTACAGAGTCTAGAAAGTAACATTGACTTGGCAACATGCTTATTTTATCCCAGAGAGACACAATTCAGATTTCCAACTTCATAATTGCAGGATGATAATTTTTGTTCATGTTTTTTGAGCTACTAAAGTTTATGGTAATTTGTTATAGCAGCAGTAATAATCTTTGCTCAAAATTTTTCTTTATAAGCCCAGGAGAGAGTTTTTCTGTTTTGATGCTGAATGAATATTGGCCAAATCAAGTCATTCATGAAAATAAATTGTCTATCATTTTTAGATATGAGTTTTATTAAAAGTTCCACAATTATATTCCTTAGTGTGCATCATATATATGTTTATATAAATATATAAATATTTATTTATATAAAAATATAAATATGTGTATGCACATATACATACCTATACATATATTAGAGAGAGATTTTTGCTATAGGGCACATGCACTTGCCCAAGAGACAGAGAGACAGACAGACAGAAAGTGAGAAATCACTGCCAGGAGAAATGACCACACGACAATCCCTTCTCCTCCATTCTCCTCTCAGAATTTTGGGCATGCACCCACACATACCTGGAGTGAGGTTTAAGCCTCCAGGTCCAGGACTCGAGCTGCTATCTATTATGTGGGAGTCCACGGACATAACCACTATGCTATCTGCTGGTCCCTGTGCATCATATTATTATAGGATTTAAATTTGTGTAGCAAACATATACGTGTATATACACACATACACATATATATTTGTTGATTTGTGTAACTCATGCATCCTTTGGAATTTTCTATGACATAATTGTATATATGAATAGACTACATGAACATAAAAGCAATTGGGCACATCTTTTCAAACAAGTGTTTACATAAACATTATGATTCAACAAAAACTATGCCAAGAACTGTCAAAAGGAGTAAGAAACGTAACATTTTTGATACCAGATGTGAAGCAGTTTCTCCTAGCAGAAAGTCAAAAGACATTAGCGACTCAGCACGGTGACAGCTAGTGCCCTGGAGACTCTCTCTTTAAACAGCAGAGACAGATGGGAAATTATTCATAAGTCTGTGTGAAATTCAACCTAAATGTCTGTATGTAAAACACTGAAATATTACTTCTCAGCCTTTAACTAAGATCAAGTGTAGTAAAATACTAGAATAATGTTTTCTAGCATAGGGTCACATTTTCAAATTTGCTAAGATAATGCATTAAGGAACACTAATTTTACTTTGAATCTCCAACTCAGCATTGCTAACCATTCAAGGCACCAAATACTGCTCTGGCCTAAACTGGGAGTTTGCCAAAAGTGCATGTTGAAGCGGAAGTTCAGTCTGAGGTTCATTTACTACGCTATGGACTGGCTTGGGGCTGCACCTCCCCCCTTCCTCCCCAACCCTGTGTGGCTCAGAGGGTGTCCACTTGTCACGTCATGCACCTGCAGGGCTTAATCCAGCCAGAGAGGACATCTTTTTCTAGTTTGTAAAAAGACTTTTAATGGACTGGTGGCATATCTATAAATGAGAGTAGAGACCACTACTCAAAATTTAAAATCAAATGTAATGTTTTTGGCTAAAGTACTTATTAAATAGAATTTTGGGACCAGCAGTTGGTATAGTGGCTATGTCACTGGACTCCCATGTAGTCGAACACAGTTTGAGTCCCAGACCTGGTGGCTTAAACTCATGCCAGGCACGTGTGCGTGTGTGCCCAAGATCCTGAGGAGAGAATGTAGGAGAAGGGATTACAGCATGGCCACTCCCCCTGGGGGGGTGATTTCTCGCTTTCCGTTTCTCTGTCTCTCTCTGTCTTTCTGGTGAGCATGCATGCCCTATAGCCAAAACCTCTCCAAAAAAAAAAAAAAAATCTACTCCAAACTTT
>NW_006159523.1:0-27006 GCF_000334495.1 Tupaia belangeri chinensis | reverse complement strand
GGGAAACATGCATGCCCTATAGCCAAAACCCCTCCAAAAAAAAAAAAAAAAAAAAAAAAAGAATTTTACTACTGCTCTTTTTGCATTATTTGAAGTTGTGGTGCCAATAGTGAACATATAGTGGTTGTATTGATAATGTAGAAATTTGCCGAACGTGTATTCATGGATACTGTCTAATTTTGCACACACAAGTTTACAGGCCAGATAAATATGAATAGATATCCATTGATGTATAAAATTTGCAATTTCTATAAAAGTATATTTAAAATTTTTAAAATTTTTCCATGTTTCCTATAATTATTGACTATTTATGAGTAATTGCAAATCTTTCTTGGTAAGCTATGAAAGAGAAACTGGGTTGATAATAGTTAAGAATCAAGGCCACGAAGAATAGAAATTTTTTTTCATATTTAAATACTAATGGGAAAAAATGAAAGTGATTATAATGTTTATAATTTAGTGTCATGAAAAGATGTTTTTATATATTATTAAGTGAAAGAAATAAGTGACAATATATCATACTGTATATGAGCTAATGCATACAAACGTCCTTTGTGAAAAGCTGTGTGTATTTGCACACATATAAAGTCCTGGAAGTACACATGCCAAGGTGTTAATGATGTTTATTCATCTCCATTTTAATGACTATATGTTTTTAACTATTCACTGTGTGGATACACTTTCTATTGTTTTGACCAAGTTCTTTCTTAGAATAGTGTTTACTATTAATGGGGAAATTGAGAGAATGACATTTGCACATGCCATTAATCTCATTTAAGTCAACCCCATTTCTCACCTGTAATAGTCCAGTGGATATCTAGACATGTCAATCCAAAATTTCTATATTAATCAGGGTTCTCAAGAGAAACAGAACAACAGTATGTGTGTGAATGCACTATACATACAAGGGTCTTCAATATGTCCATGGAAAAATACATATTATAAAAACATTATATATGACTTTCAAAGATTTTTTCTCACCAAACTTCATATTTTAATTCCATTTTCTATATACTTTTTGAAATATATGTGTGTGTGTGTGTGTGTGTGTGTGTGTGTGTGTGTATAGGAAAGTTGATGATGGTGGACTTCCAATGAGTCCAACGGTCTGAGAGAAAGGACAACCAATAGTAGAAATTTTAGTCTGAGAATTGGTGCACTCAAGACCTAAGGCTGATGTTTCTGTTCATGTTCAAAGCATGAAAAGATCAATGTGTCCACCTAAAACAATTAGGCAAGGGGCATTCCCTTGCACTCAGGCTTTTTATTCGATTAAGTCCTTCAATTGATTGATAAGAGCCACTCATATTATGGAGGGCAATCTGCTTTATTTCATCTACCAGTTTAAATATTAATCATATCCAGAAATATCCTCACAGACTCACCCAAAATGATGCTTGACTAAATACCTGGACACCCTGTAGCTCAATCAAGTTGACACAAAAAATTGGCCATCACAATTTCCTCTCTGTGTGCATAATGTTACTATACTTACTCACTGGATTCACATTTAGAAACAAATTTTTTGCAGCTGAATAACCTTAAATAATTCTTATTTTATGTAAAATAAAAACTGAACTTCATAATATGGCAGAGGTGATCAATCTGGTCTTAATCTCTCATCATCCCATACACACACCTTACACTGAAGCTACTTCTATAAATATTTTACAGAAAATAATAAGCCACTTTGCATCGTCTTATATGTGCATGTGTTTGTGCAAATGTCTACATAACACATTTGTTTTAAAGTATTCTCCACACTTTTTCTACAAGGCAATAGCTTACTCATCTTTTAGAGCTATTTCCAAATATATGACATTTTTTCCTTTTTAAGAAACCTCCAATTGGCCATTTTAATTAATCTATTATGTTACCAAAGACCTTTTTACTTTTTACTACTATTATAACACTATAGTATATTTTAATGAACTATACTATTATAGTATATTATTTCTTTTCTTAAATTGACTTGCCCATGATAAAAACTCTGCAAGATAACTGAAACCATATGGCTTTCACCTTTCTTTATACAGTCTATTTTTAAGACATATCTCATTGGGTCTTGAAAAGCAGAACATCCAGGAAATTTTTCAAATATGAAATAAAACTTTGTTTCTATATAATGGAAAAAAATTAAAAATATATATTAAAAGCTAATAATGTTTAATATCCACTAAATTCATAGCTACTATGTATTACATGTATAATATATATTTATGTAAGTAAATTATTAACTTTTTTCTTTAAAAGTAGTAGATTTAATTTTCCATGTAATAATGTCTCTCTCTCAAATTGATCTGAAAATATAATGTAATTTCAACCAAATTACTACAATTTTTTTATATTAATGCACAACATAATTTAAAATTTATTTGGAAAGGCAAAGAAGATAAAGCAATTTTTTACAAAAGCAAATTTGAAGGATTCTTGCTACATAACTCTAAAACTCTTGTATAATAATCCAGACAGTGAAGTACCACTGAAAGGTGAACTATAACTCAATAAAACAGAACAGAAAGTGCAGAGATAGATCCATTTTATCAAATACACAATACTGAAAAAATTAGATACTCATTAATACACACACACACACACACACACACACACACACACATAACATATTCCTTAAACTAAAAAATTATACGAGAAAATGTGTGTGTCATTGGGATAAACAAAAAATTCTTAGAGGGTCCAGCAGGTGGTGTAATGGTTAAGGTACTGGACTCCCACGTGGCTGACCACAGTTGAAGTCCCAGACCTGGCACCTTGCTTTCTCACTTCTTTCTTTCTCTCTGATCAAACTTAAACAAATAATGATAATCACCAAATTAAATAAAAAATAATTTTTAAAAAATTCTTAAAAGATCAAAAGCAAAATCAAAAGAGAAAAATAAGGAAGTTGATATCTTAACTAAGAAATTTAATTTGTAAACATTTGTAACAAAATCAAAATCCAGCCATAGATTGGGATACAATCTTTTAAAAACAAATGTGAATACAAAATTATATCCAGATGCTTAAAAAAACTGTCAAAATCTAAAAATTAGAAATCAAACAACCTGCTACAAATTGACAAAACAAATGTTTCCCAACACTGGGAATGGGGTGGAAAAGCTGACTACAAAAGAGTAAGAGCAAATATGGGGAAATTATGAAATTGCTTTGTATCTGGTCAAATAGACAAAATATTCCAAACAGCATTTAGAAATGTGATTTAGAAAGAAAATATCTGAACATTAATTAAGCGTGTGAATATATGTTCAAGACGATCATGAGGGAACTGCAATTACAAGCCTCAATGTGATTTCACTATATAGAAATTAGAATGACAAATACTAAAAATAAAATTGCAATATCATGTGCAGACAAATATACAGAACAGCTAGAACTCTCATACTTAGGCAGTGGGGAAACAAAACTGTGTATCTGCCTTGAAAGTATCTCGACAGTGTCTTAGACATAGAGACACTATAAGACCAAGAAATCTCAGTCCTAAGTATTTGCACAAGAAAAACATGAAAGCTCTAATTCACCCAAAAGCCTGTGCATGAAGGTTTATAGCTTTTTATTCACAATCACCAAATCCCAAAACAATTCAAATGCCCTTGAATCATTAAAAAGATGAACAAGTGGCAATTCGTTCGCACAATGGAGTACTGCTGAGCTGTAAAAGGAGCAATGCACTGCACATGAATGAATCTCAAATGGGTAATGATAATTGAAAGAAGCAAATCCAAAATGCTATGACAGTATTATTTAGTTTACTTGTCCTTCTGGAAAAGACTATTATAATTGCAGAAAACACATCGGTGTTTCCCAACACCTGGGAATGGGGTGTAAAAGTTGACTACAAAAGAACAAGAGCAAATTTGGGGAAATTATGAAACTACTTTATATCTTGAAGAGTATTGTTTACAAACTGTATGAGTCTGTCTAAGCTTACAGAACTGTAAACTACAGAGGATGAAATTGCTAATGTCTTAGTTGTTCTTCAATAATACTGGCTGTAAATAATCACAAAGTAAATAATAGAATGTGTAGTAAGTTAATAACTATAGAACAAGTAATCACTTTTGACATATAATCCCAAGTGGTTTGCATGCTTCCGATAAATATAGCCTTTTACATTGGTAAAACTAATACACTCATAAACACACACACACACACACACACGCGCACATGCACACACATACAGACAAAACATGCATGTATTATCACATACATATTTTATGACTCTACAGCAAAATAAGTAGATTAAGTACAATTAATAAAGTATTAATGGCTCAATGTATTTGGAAACTGGAGATGATACTTAAAACAAGCACATTGGGACAAGCAGTTAGCGCATCGGCTATGTCACTGGATTCCCACGTAGTCGACCGTGGTTCGAGTCCCAGACCCGGTGGCTTAAACTCACGCTGGGCACGTGTGCGTGCATGGCCAAGATCCCGAGAGGAGAATGGAGGAGAAGGGATTGCAGCGTGGCCATCCCCACTGGGGGGTGATTTCTCACTTTCTGTCTCTCTGTCTCTGTCTCTCTGGTGAGTGCATACGCCCTATAACAAAAACCTCTCTAAAAAAAAAAAAAGAAAAGAACATAAGTTTAGCAAACCTCTCTAAAAAAAAAAAAAAAAAGAACATAAGTTTAGTGAAATATTTTAGGAGAACCTAACAAATTCACAGTTACTGCTAGTCGTGTCATCCTTTGATTATATGTGTTATTTAAAAACAATAGTGTTCTGAAGAAGTTACTTGTGCGTAAAACTCCATTGTTGTCATAAACAAAACTAGCTCTAAACTGTATAAAACTATGAAAGTTTGTATTTTCAACAAATGTGCTTTGAATTTTTAACATTTTTAGATGTGTTCTGATGGTCCGATTTCAATGATAACAAAACATTCTGGAATAGTTACAAGGACTAAGTAATTTATATCAGATTGTAAATCCCCACACTGCTTCCTTTATCAAAATGTCTCGCTATAAAAAAGGAAATCAACTAAATTAAGTAATTTACTTGGTGATAATTTAAAAAACTAATATTTGACTAAAAAGCTAATATTATCTCTTCTAGAATGTTCTCATAATGCTTTAATATGGAAGCTTATCCAAAGCAACTCTGACGGCATGTCAAAATGCAGTATGTATTCTGATAAACATTATAGTGGTAATGCTTGAGCTATTGAATGAACCATTCTGCAAAGACTTTCTGCAAGATAAGAAACTGATTTTGTAAACTAAACAGCTAGTCCAATGATTTGATAATAATCTTAGTACTTCATGCCTGCAAACACACACACACACACACACTTGCACACACACATATTCATTTAAATGAATCTAAATACTGTACATCCATGAGAAATAATCACTAGACAGAAATTTAGTAGAATATTTTTCATTTTTTCCCATCAAAAGACCACACCAGAAAAATATGGAATCCATTCCTCTTGTAAAACTACAATTTAATTGTAATTAAAAGTTACACGATAGATGGCTAGCTTAAAAAAAAAAAACTTAAAGATGAATTTTTAAGATATGAAATGACTTGCTTTATGTTGGATACAAGTGAATTCCCTGATGATACTGAAATTACAGTACTTCAAATTCTCTTCTTGTCCAGTCAGTCTGAAACTGACTTCTCTACCCTGAGTGTTATGAAATGAGCACGCCTAGAGTAGAGATAGATATTATCCCTTAGAAGTGGCATTCTTGTTTATCCAATGTTGAATAAATAAATTAACATTCAAAATGCCAGTTTATCTATCATAAAAAACTTCACTGACATACATGGAATTCATTCAAAATGTATATATAGGAGTTTAGTATGGGGATGTTTTATTTTATCCATAATATTTGGTTTCAGCTATAGAACAGTAACAGTCGTGAGTGTAGTGTTTCTTATATGAATTACCTGCAAGGATAATTTTTATGAATCATGTGTATAGTTTTGTGACTTTTTATTTGTTGTTGTGTAAAGGGACTTCAAAAAGTTTATGGAGCAGCCAGCAGTTGGTATGGTGGTTAAGATGTTGGATTCCCACATAGTTGACCATGGTTCAATTGCTGGAACCTATGGCTTGAAAAAATCATGCCTGGAGTGTATGCTTGTGAACCCAAAATCCCAAGAGGAGAATGGAGGAAGAATTGTGGTGTGGCCATCTCTTGGGGGTAATTTCTCACTTCCCTCTCTGCATCACTCTGAAGCTTAAGAAATAACTATTTTAGTACTCATTTATTTTAATGCAAAAAAATCTTCAAATTGATTTAAAGTTTTTTTTTTTCCCCTAAAATTGAATTCCCATGTGGGGCCAGCAGGAGGTATGGTGGTTAAGGGTGCTGGATTCCCACATGGAGGACAACAGTTTGAGTCCCAGATCTGGCGCCTGCTTTTTCACTTTCCCTTTCTCTCTGTCTCTTAAAAATAATAATAATAACTAATGGAATTAAATAAATAAATAATTTTAAAAAAAAATTATTTCCCATGAATATTTTTAAGGCTTCTGATATATTTGATCTGAATGTTGAATATAATATTGTCTGTTAAATCTAATATAATTTTCCTGTTTTGTTTGTCTTTAACATTTCCTTTTTCTAATAATTTTACTTTCCATTTCATTTTTTATTGTATTTTACAAAAGGTCTCTGACATTCAGAAACTGAAAAGCAATACTGTTCCTTACAACAGATGGTACAAGGAACATTGCTATAAAATCCAGTCCATGTTAAAGATGAGGAAGAGTGGTCATAGGAAGATTAATAGTTTTTTACACACAAAAAAATGTTGTTTTGTAGCTAGATGCACAAAGAAGGTTAATAAATATCAAACTGCAATATGGAGTAGTCTTTAGCGAAGCTGTATAATGTACTGTCTCTCAGTGTTAGTTTGTTAAAAATTGAATTAGTAGGGAGGAAGACAAAAAAAAAGGGCATAGTTTTAAGATTTGTAGATGGCAACAAGCTGGGAATCATAACTAAAATAACAGAAACAAAAATCAAGAGGAAAAAAATGGCTTGACCATCTGGTAACGCTGTGTGAAATCCAGACACAATTTTATAGAACTCAAACAAAAGTCTGGTATTTTTCAAATCTACATGGTATAATTTCAGAGAAAAGGAACCTCTTTTTATTAGTTCCTTAAAACAATGAAAAACTGACTATTGTAAGAGGATATGCAAGGACATTATGATTAGCTCTATCTAATACAAACACTCATTTTGAAAAATAGAAGGTTAACATGGTGCTATATTCTCTGACTTAAACGGCAGTTTCAAACTTGATTGTATTGCTGCCTTTGTTAGAATGATGCTTTCTTCTAATTGAGATCATTTCTCAATTGTCCAAGTCCTAAATGAAATGGCCTGGAGACTTAGATGTATCTTCGACCTTCAGTGGCGTGATGAGGAAGTCTTGTAGGGGTCTAGCTATGGAAGTACATGCTGGTTGACACTATTACTGGACAGGCTGAGGCCACATCGGAGGCCCAGTTCAATTCCTGACCCACCATAAGGGGCAGTGCCCTGTGCCATTGTTGCAGCTTCTCAGAAAATTGAAGCAAGACTGCAACATAGCAAGAGTTTTAAGTAACAAGGAAAATATTAATAAATAAATAAATAAATATCAAACAATGCTGTGGGAGTCAAAGTGGAAGTGTCAGAGCTGAGCAGAATATTTCTGGCACAAATGCAAGCGTGTCACTGTGAACACGGGGCTCAATGGGTGAGCACAAGAATGATAGCTCTGTGCTAAATTGGCTTGCAGGTCTCCCAGGTGTTGTGATTGAAGTCTGTCTTTATCCCTTGAGGGACTGAGTTCCTCTTTTCTCTTGGTTCCCCCTTTTGAAAAAAATAAAAAGACAGAACAAAACAAAACACTAAACACTTCCCACAGAGGTATTCAGCAACCGAGTTAAGTTGGAAAGCAGAGGAAGTAGTATATAAAGCCACAGAATAGGCATGCTACATTTCTTGGCTTTCCCAATTGCCACCGACAAGTTTTCAGGAGAAATAGTCTCATAATTACATCTACACAAATCATTGAAAATGAGATTATCAGATGGCATAATGATTACTTGTCTGGACTCCCCCGTAGTCGACCACAGTTCAAGTCCTAGACCTGGTGGCTTAAAACTCACTCCAGTTGCGTGTACATGGATGCACAAAATCCCAAGAGGAAAATGTAGGAGAATGGATTGCAGCATGGCCATTCCCTCTGGGGGGGGTGATTTTTCACTTTCTTTCTCTGTCTCTCCAGGGAGCACATGTGCCTTATAGCAAAAATCTCTTTTAAAAAATAGTAATAATAACAATAATTTAAAATTTACTACTGAAACATATCTGACTGTATTACAAAATAGAGTATGACATCCACTTTCTTAAGTTTATTTATTTAGTACTTCTATGAGAGAGAAAGAGAGAGAGAGAGACAACAACTCCACAGGGTCTTCAGACCTCAATCTACTCCCAGAGTCAGCCAACCCAGGTTATGGGCACACACACAGACACACTGGAGGGAGGCCCCGTGCTTTGAACCTGGATGCAGTCGTGGTCTTGCTCTGGCTCCTACTTTCTTTTATAAGACTTTAAAGACATTTCGAGCATGTCTTTAAAGTAGGCAACTCCAAAGAATGTCTTCTCCAGGTTTCCATTTCCACATGTCTTCAATGAGGATAACAGCAATATCTTATCATTAATATCAGTGCTGTCTCTGCTGGTGACCACCTTAGGAACGTCACCTCTATCACAAGGACACTGTCTGTGGCATGTGGCCACTGAGATGGCCCACTCCAATTTCACACAGAACGCACTGGACTCCATCTGGAATATGGGAAGACCTCCTCAGGACCCAAAGCACAGTGGTCTCGCAGGTAGAACTATTAATCAGACAACACTAAAGGTGTGTGATAAAAGCAGGAGAAAGCAGCTCTGACTCTCAGAGCTGGACCTGCTCTAAAGCCAGCTGACAGGTGTCACTATGGTGGCCTGCTTAGAAAATATTCTGACAACTACAAAGGCACTGTGTGGTTTAACAGAACTAGGAAGTGTTTTCCAAAACCAGTTAACATCCAGGATTAACCTTTTTCTTTCTTTTCTTTTTCTTTCTTTTCTTTTTGAGCTTGCCAGAAAGAGAGAGACAGAGAGACAGAAAGCAAGAAAACACTCCCCAGAGAGGAGGGCCATGCCACAATCCCTTCTCCTCTGTTCTCTTCCTGGAATCTTGGGCACAAATGCACACGCGCCCAGCGTGAGTTTAAGCCACCAAGTCTGAGACTCCAACCGTGGTTGACTACATGGGAGTACAGTGACATAGCCATTACACCACCTGCTGGTCCCAAGGATTAACCTTTTTCTAGGATGATTAAAAATGGAAAACATGCACACACACACACACAAACACACACACACACACACACACATCCTCAAACAGAAAGGCTTTTCTTCATTAAGAAGAGAATTTTCCTGATATATTTGCCTAAAAGACAGCCAAGGTCCTAAAACACAATCACCTAATATTCTGAAAACACATAGCTGTAATAAAGGCCAATAAAATCCTCATGCATGCCTTTTATCAGAGACCTAATGTCCACATATCCTTTAAAGAAAAACTGCTGGGACCAGCAGTTAGCATAATGGCTATGTCGCTGGACTCCCACGTAGTCGACTGCGGTTCAAGTCCTGGACCCAGTGGCTTAAACTCACACCGGGCGCGTGTGCGTGCATGCCCAGGATCCCGAGAGGAGAATGGAGGAGAAGGGATTGTGGCATGGCCATCCCCTCTGGGGAGTGATTTCCTGCTTTCTGTCTCTCTGTCTCTCTCTGTCTGGCGAGTGCACATGCCCTATAGCAAAAACCTCTCCAAAAAAATAGAAAAAAAAAAGAAAAACTGAATGAAAACAAGAGCAGAGTATATGTAGAAAAAATAACATTTGAAGCTTTAGAAAAATAACTTTCTCAATAGAAAGCAATATACATTGCAATTATTCTGCTGGACAAAAATAAGTCCTACTTTTGTTATAAAGACAATATCCCATCTAGAAGCTTCTTTTTAAAGGCCGTTTTCCTTTACTTAGGTCCACTCTCAAATTAATAGGTAGGTATTTATTTGTTTGCTTCATTTTTAAAAAATTTTAAAATAATTAATACAGTTTATTTCTAAACACGAATATGTGTCACTGATCCAGAGAAAGGTAAATATGACTTTCTCAAGGTGCTTAGGTATGGAGGTTCCTTTTATTTGAGAGCAAGAGACAAAGTTTGGAATTTAGTGAAGAGTTTTTCCATTGGGCTGGCCCAAAAGGGCAGGATATGTGGAAGATGTTTGCTTTTATTTTTAAATATGAAAATATAGAACGCAGAATGATTATGAATCATCCAGTAAAACAAGTTGTGTGTATAAAACGTTTAAAACATACATTTGTACTTGTGCATTCAATGAGATGCACCTTCAGGATACAGCCTTAGAATTTGAATTGTAAATCAAAGTTAGCATGTGTCTAATTCTGTTAGATAACTCCGAATTTCTATCATTAAGGAGTTAACCAATTTTCATTCCTACCAGATCTGCACAGAAATTCATGTTCCTCTATACTCTTGTTAGCCCAGTGTTTGTTATTTCACTTCTTCACTTTTGTGTGCTGAGTTTTGTGTGTATCTTTTGACTATGTTCGTATTTCCATATATTCAAATCAGTTTTAAATGCTTTGGTAAATTGTCATTTTTTTGTCCATTGTTAGGAGCAATACATGACTTTTCTCCCCTCATTTTATGTGTTTCCTGATATTAAGGATATTAGTCATTGATCAGTGATACTTGGGCATACAGTCTTCCATTTTTCATTTGACTTTGTGTTGCCATATTTTTACTTTGCAATTACTTGCATGCTTTTAGGTTTAAGTAGTCAAATGTATCACATTTTTCTCTTAGTGTGTTGTTCTCAAATTGCACACACTGTCTTTTGAGTAGCAGGTCATTTTTTTTTTCCTTTAGGGCTCACTGGAGAGAGAGACAGACAGTGAGAGGGAAAGTGAGAATTCAACCCCCAGGAGGAGTTGCCATGCCACAATCCCTTCTTCATTTTCCTTCTAGTATCCTGAGCATGCACACATATGTACCCAGCATGATTTTCACGTCCCCCTCCCCTGGACTCAAACTTTAGTCAGCCATGTGGGAGTCCAGTGGTATAACTGCTACATCATCTGCTGGTCCCACAAATTTTATTTCAGTGATTCTGAACTTTTATGGACTGCAAAGACAGTCTCTAGCAAGTGTGGTTTAGGGGCTAGACAGATGACACAGAGGTTAACAGAGAATCTGAGCCCCCAATCTCTGGCACTTTCCTAGACCTGTTTCCTCATTCACTTCCCAGAGAAGTTTGTTACTGAATTTTACTCAACAGGCCTCTATGGATCAGCCAGAAGTGGTGTCAATGAGAGGATTACTTGCCATTCCCACTGCCATGGGGGAGCGTGTTTCAGTCCCTGCTGCCCTGGAACACTCCCCTTCCAGTAGTTGATAATTGTTGTAATTTCTCTAGAGATTTTAGCTGCAGAGAGTTGATTTCAATCAGAGATTACTTGGTCTTCATTAGAAGTGAAAATTGGGACCAGCAAGTGGCATAATGGCTATGTTGCTGGACTCCCATGTAGTCGACCTCAGTTTGAGTCCCAGACTCAGTGGCTTAAATTCACAGTGGGCACGTGTGCATGCATGCCCAAGATCCTGAGAGGAGAATGGAGGAGAAGGGATTGAGGCATGGCCACCCCCCTGAGGGGGGGGTATTTCTCACTTTCTGTCTCACTCTCTCTGTATTTCTGGCAAGTGCACAAAACCTCTCCAAAAATAAATAAATAAATAAATAAAAGAAAGAAAGAAAAAGTAAAAATTAAGGGTGTATAATTTCAGTCACAGAAAGCCTTATCCTAAACCAGTTTGAAAATGTTTCCAAAGTAACCAGATGATGCTAACTAGGTTTACCTTAACTCTTCCTCCAAATTTCTCCAAAATTCTCACTAACTTTTCATACAAAACTAATTCTACCTTAAAAGTTTATTTCTAGTGAGAGGTAAAGAGACAGAGACCTGACAGTGTCCTGCCACGCCAGTCTTCCAGCCCTAATCAATTGTGAGCATGCCTGTGATTCCCTCAACCTGAGAGACAAAAGGAAGGGCTTCCCATATGGAGCCAATGTTACGCAGTCCGCCCCGTTCTCCTGAACCATCACAGCTGTGCCCAAAATCAATTAATTTAAGAAAAAAGTGAGTATTTGTGTCACTATTGCAAAAGTCAATCTGGTTTTAACACCCTTTATGTCACTATATGCAATTAAATTAAATTGCGTAACTATAATACCTTATTTTTTAAAATTCAGTGATTTAAAAGATATGGTAATCAATAGAAAGTAAGCAAAGATTATTTTCACTGAAAATGTGTACAAAATATCCTTTTCGATTTAAGAGAAAAAGGGAAATTTGTTGAGAGAAAGAACATCACCCACAGGTCTGAAGCCAGAGGTGCTTCAGTCCACCCTACTAAGGAGATTTATTTACATGGCAGGGGTGAAGAGGTAAGACCACAAGAGTGGCAGGTACTTTGATCAGCTTACTTGCCACTGTGACCTTATTAGCCCATCTATGGGTATTGGCTGCCAATAAGGGAGGGCATTAGCCAGGAAATATTCATATTCATTGACAGTAATAATAACTTATGCTCTGGAGGGGTTGCATGTATCATGAAAATTTTGTTATTCAATTTAGAGGTTGCTTTTATATTTTTTATGAAGTTAAGACCACAAGAGGGGCAGGTACTTTGATCAGCTTACTTGCCACTGTGACCTTATTAGCCCATCTATGGGTATTGGCTGCCAATAAGGGAGGGCATTAGCCAGGAAATATTCATATTCATTGACAGTAATAATAACTTATGCTCTGGAGGGGTTGCATGTATCATGAAAATTTTGTTATTCAATTTAGAGGTTGCTTTTATATTTTTTATGAAATATAACAAAGAACTGAAACATAAGAGTGGCAAAGTTAATGATAAGAACCTGCCATCCATCCTCTTCTTTGGCATTAAGTGTCCCAGTTCTTTACTGAAAGTGAGAAAGCACTTTCAAGGATGCTTGTTTAACTGAAGTCTGTTTCAATGAGTCTCTAAGCTGAGTGGTCTCTAAAAGCTGTGAATAGTTGTTATTAGCATATCAAAAACCTGCCAGTATCTCTGGGAGAATTTGTTTTCCCTTTTATCTGCAGGTTTTCTCTGTTTGGAAGAGGTTGGTAAGGAGTGTGTCCTGAGATCTGAATTTTATTTCAAGGTTATTGAAGTATCATAAGAGTTCAGTCAAATGGAAAACTGTTGAATAATATCCAGAGGGCACTGCTAGCAAGATAACCCTGTGGTTCCAAGAAATTTGAGAAAGGATGATAAAGAAACATTTTTAATCCAGTTTTTGTCTAGTGAGAATAAATTTTGACAGAAAAAAACTCTTATCCAAGTTTAGAAATTGCAGATTTCTAACCTTCCAATTCACAATAAATACCTATAATCTTACTGTATTTCAACTTTAAGACACAGATTTGTTGCCTAAAATTTAGAAGCACAAAATAAAATATGTTTAAGAGCATTTTGAATATTCTATGTGTTTTGTTTTCTGGTAAACTTTCAAGATGTTTTTACACACCAATGTTGTCATTAACAATGCTCCAAAAGATAGGATCGCTCATGGCACCTAGATATAATTTTCTGTATAGTCAGACTAGGGGACCACAAAGATCACTTCCAATCTAAAGTTCTCCTTCTCAAAGATTATCCCTATTTATTATTAATTAGAAATTGAAAATCTTTTACCAGATAAAATAGCATTAAGACATAGAAATAAGAAAATACAAACAAATGAATATAAATGAAAAAGTAAGCATACAAGCTCTCATCAGGCAACAGGACATTTTTTAAAAGTAAATTGCCTGCACCAGGCCTTCTTTTGCAATACTTGCAAGTAGAGACCTTGCCAGATGGTTCAGCATGATCGCCAACCAATGTTATATGCAGGGAAGAGCGAGAAAACACCTAAAATAAAATTCCTTTGAGAGAAGATTTTATGCTGTTAATTCAGGTTTACCAGAAATGTCTAATAGTTTCTCAGGTGCTGTTTTGGGGGATGGTAAGAGATTGATTTCTGCATAATATGTACCTAATAGGTTGCTCTTCTACACCTCCTGCCAATTGTCCAGTGGGTGTTATCCTCCCCCAATAAATAAGAAAGAAAGAAAGAGAGAGACAGAAAGAGAGAAAGAGAGAGAGAGAGAGAATGAAGAAAGAAAGAAAAAGAAAGAACTAAGCAAAAAAAGGTGAATTCACATGAGCTGAAGTGGCCTTTTATTCACAGGTCACGAAAGTGAACTGCGCTGAAACAGTATAGCATCTAATTATGGCCTCCATAGACAAGAGCTATTTGTTAAGTGGAGCAGGACCAGTCACGTATAGTGACACTTTATACCAGTGGGAAGCAGTACAACTGTGGGTCACCTGGGATTATAGCTTTCTTCAGTAATGGTCAAAAGTAGTCTCGAAAACTTTGGTTAAATTCCAAAGAATTTTAAGCTTCATGTTTTTTCCCCTTATTTCTTTTCCCACCAATTTTGTTAGTTATGGAAAGACTGACTTAAAGGAAAAAATCACTTGGTGTTTCAGGTATGAGTTATAAAACAAAACAAAACATAGTATTCATAATTGAATTGGTAAAGCAGATTGTGTATTTTGTATAAGTTTTATCACTTTAACTTCTTTCCTTTTTAAGATGAAATTTTTAAAAATTTTTACTTAGATCTATAATTTACATTAAAGATATTAAACTTATTTACATTGAGTTCTTACTTTTTAGATACGTGCTACTTTTTAAATGCTGCTATTCTGATTTTTTGTTTGATGGACATAAGGTTTTACAATATGAATGTGAATTCTCAATCTTTTCTTCTATAGTTCTTGGCATCAGTGTAATACTTAGTGAATACTGAATTCTTTACTCTCAATATTTCTTTATTTATATATTTTTTAATTGTCAGAGATCATATGAATTCAACAGAGAGAGAAGAGAGAGTGAGAAGAGAGACAGACAGAAATCATCCCCTAATGGGGTGTGGTCACACCTTAATCCCTCTTCCCACTTCCGCCATTCCTCCATTTCATAAAAATTTGGGGCACACACAAACACGTGGAAAAATAAGTTTAGCTCCTATTATACTTACTACATGTCAATCACTGATTACTTAATTGTAGATACCAGCTATTACTTTAGAAACTGTTGTGAAGAGTAAACTTGACACATATCTAAAGAAATTAGCATTTGGCTCAATGGCTATAGTAGCAGTAATAATACAGAGTTTGCTTTACCTTACTAATTAAGAAGTAGATTATGGTTTGATCCCAGTTCAAATTATTTTATCCATGAATTTTTGGGACCAGAAAATGACATAGTGGTTACGTCACTGGATTCTCATATAGTTGATCACGATTCGAGTCCTGGACTGGTGGCTTAAAACTCACACCGGTCATGTGCACGTGTGCCCAATCTCTAGAGGAGGATAAAGGAGAAGAGATTGCAGAATGGCCATCGCCATGTGGTAATTTCTCACTTTCTGTCTATGTCTCTCTCTGACTTGCCAGTGAGTACATGCACCCTACACCAAAAATATCTCTCTAAAAAAGAAAACAGATGTGGTGTGTGGAGGCTTGGGCCTAAGGAAGGACATTTGGAGGGGGATACAGAAGCAGAGCATTGACGGGATGGGGAGGTGTGGTGTTATCTGTTGAAGATATTCTCATCAACTGGACTGGGGAGAAATGTTCACATATTGAAATGTTCACTTTGTAAGCTAAACAGTGTGATTGAATGTATAAAAAATTTAAAATAAAAAAAAGAAAGAAAAGAAAAATCCCTGTACCTTTATAAACCTGACAGTAGAAGAATTTGCAGTAAAATGTTAGTAGCAGATAATTCTCAAGAAAAGATTTTTGGATGCCCTTCATATTTATCTATTTTATCAAAACTTTTTTTTAAAAAAATACATATTACTTATTACTTTTAATCAGGAAAAAGTGTAATTTTGTACTCTTTTTCTCCTTCTCACAATATAATAATGAAGGTAAAGAATATCACTCTAATTTAGGCTGAAAAAAAGAAAGGATAAGATTAGGACAAAAGTGTCTCGTAAATTACTCAAAGATAGAGACAGGATAATTCTGGTTTTTAAATCTCAGTCATAGGACAATGGATGAAGGAGCACTTTTCAAGGCAGAGATCCCTGACAAATCAAAAGCTAAGAAGAGTAAGTCCAGTGTTCATCTCAGTGACCAGCTTGGTATTCCAAAACATAGCGGAGGAACTCACCTTTCTCAACCCACAAATATTTCTTCTCCCAAGCCAGTAGGAGCCAAATAGATGTTAACATAAAGGATTTGTTCCTTGGTGTGGGTAGCAGGGGAGAGGTAGACTGTCTATCTTGCTCTCACTATCAATCTCATTATTAACTGTATGAATTTAAATTAAAATGAAGTCAATAGTGTATTTTTCTTATAAACCAACAAAACAAAAATAAATTTTAGTGGAAAATAAATCACTGGCTAAGGCTTTGGTTACATACGTAGATATAGCCCCTCTTAAAAGAAAGTGGAATGTCATCAAGTATTTTAAAGCTCCTCTCTCCCACCGAAGTTTGCCTTTAGCCCGGAATTTTCATTGAAAGCATCTAACCCAATAAAAAAAGGTGAATACGCACATACACACACACACACACACACACACACACACACACACACCTTCCTAATGGAGATATGTAGTAATTTATTACAAAAATCCGATGACAATCTGTTTTGTTTCCTTCGTCACAATCTTCCTGCCTCTGCCTCCTGAGCAGCTGGGTCTAAGAGAAGCAGAAGCACACAACTGTATCAGGCTCTTTTTTAGACAAGGTCACACTATATTGCCTAGGTCAGACTCAAACTCATGATCCTCCCGCTTCAGCCTCCCAAATTGCTGTGATTACAGGTGCACACTACCATTTACGGCCTTCAGGCAGAACTAAGAACTGGAATAGGGTGTCCCACATGGTCCCAGCCAGCTACCCCAGCATCTAGCAGTGCACAGCACAGAGCCCAGGCCTCACGGTTTCTGATGACACTCAGCAGACATTTGTGTCTGTGCTCCCATGTATGTAAAGTATTCATTTTCCATCTCTACTTTGTAAACTTTTTCTAAGGTTGATTGTCAACAGTTTCATCACCATATACCTAGGTGTGTTTTTTTTGTATTTATTCTACTCAAGATTGGTGAGCTTCCTAAATTTGTAAAGTTTTCCTTTTCACCAAGTTGGGCACAAGTTTGTTCATTAAGTCCTCAAATACATATTTCTGCTCCACATTTTCCCTCCTTTTCTCTTAGGATTGAATTTACACAATGTTTAACCTTTTGTTTTAGAACATTAACCTGGCTAGACCTTAACTGCACACTCTTCATCTGCATTCTTTGACAGCAGATTCTGTTTACAAGATGTGTCCTAAAAACTCCAAGCTAAAAATGCTTGAAATTATGAAAACAAAATGGGAAACGTCCAGTTAATACCAAAGGAAGCTGCAATACACTGAAAAGTGACAAGAGATAACTACAGAGCCCTCATAGAATTTATTTATAACTCATTTTAACATCAAGAACAACAATGGAATTCAGAAAATACTTAGCAGAGAGATAACAGAAAATCTATATATTAAAATAGGTGAAATACAAGCAATGTGGTTTGGCAGATAAAGTAATAGCCTTAATAATAAATAGAATAAGTATTTTTAAATAAGTATATTTAAATGAGAATTAACAAAAAAATACCTCCTGATATTGAGGAGCTGGCCTATCACCATTGCCAGATGTGGCATCCTCATGTCAAACACAAATAATTTCAAATAACAAAGCCACTCTCTTACCATGATAAGCAAGATAAAAACAAGACTACTCTGCAATCATGCCCGAATATGGAAAAATCATAACATCTTCTAAACTGACAAATAATGCACATCCCTGTCTCCCAGTTAATAAACACAAAAGTTATTTCTTTATTAATTACAGCTTTACCATCCCTCTACTTTTTCCTCCTTCTATTGTAGTTAAGATTTATTCAGATACCGGAGCAGAGAAGTACTCCCACTTTCTGACAGCACTAATCCAGAGCAAAGTTATGCTTCTAATATTGCTATCACTGTAATAAGCAATAAATCCAGCACATTCTTGGCGATTTTTGGATGAAGGACATTGGCAGAGAATAATGAGATATATATTTAATTGAAGGGAAAGAAGCATAACATTAACAGCAAATTAGAAAAAGCAAATCTCAGCAAATGAAGGAAATGTGTAAGATCAGGAGTTAAGTAAATGCAGTAGTAAATGCAAATATATTAGAAATTAGGAACAAAAATAAAAAACTAAAAGTTATTCTTTAGAAGACTTATAAACAGAAAACTCCAATCAAGGAATAAAAGATAATAAGGCACCCATATGCAATACTAGAATGAAAAAGAAAAAAAATGCGAGCATTGGATTAGACAATTGGAACAGCAACAGAATGTAGTCTGAGCAAATGTAAGTGACTAAATAAAAAAGAAAAAATTTAAAATATCACGTTCACTAATACAAACTCAAAACACCAGAGGCAAATAAAATAGGCCTATAAATATTAAATCAAATCTATGCAATACTAGAATGAAAAAGAAAAAAAAATGCGAGCATTGGATTAGACAATTGGAACAGCAACAGAATGTAGTCTGAGCAAATGTAAGTGACTAAATAAAAAAGAAAAAATTTAAAATATCGCGTTCACTAATACAAACTCAAAACACCAGAGGCAAATAAAATAGGCCTATAAATATTAAATCAAATTTTATAGATGGTTAAAATTCTTCCCACTGAGAAAATACCATTGTTGAATGATTTTAAAGATGAGTTCTTAGAAGCATTCTAGTATTAGATTATTTTAATCTCATACAAACTACTAGCGAACATGATCTAATATTAGATCATTCCAGTATTAGATCATTTCAATCTTACACAAACTACAAGAGAATAGATAAAAGAACACCGCAAACTTGGTTTACATGACAGACAAAATGTTGACTTAAAAATAGAGTGCAGGATGAGTAAAAACACCATAGGCAAATCACAATCATAAGGTTGATATAAATTTGTTCATTATTAACAAACACAATCCAGAAACATACGCGAATACGATGAATCATTCGCAGTCTGGTTTTATGATAGTAAAACAAGTTGGATTTAATCTAAAAAAATACACTATGTTAACAAATAAAAAGCAAAAGCATATGACTCAATAATATGGTGCAAAATCAATCTCATCAAGCATTCATGATTACTATCAAACTAAGGTTAAAAGAGAATACCATATCCTGATAATGTAATCTATGAAACACCTACAATATTCATTTTCATCAGTTGTCAAATATTAGAAGCAGTTCAATAACATCAGAAAAAATATAATTACATCCATCTACTATTGCCAAATTCACTCAATATTTCACAAAACATCCTAACAAATGTAGTAAGAATATTTAAAAGTTGTAACAGAGAAAGGAAATATAATTATCATTAGTCACTATGATAAAATCAAATATATTAATATTCCAAAAGAATTTACAGATACATTTTTGAATTACTAGAAAGAGGATTTATAAGGTCTCCTATACAATATAAATATACATAAAAAACAATTTTTTTTTCTCTTTTTTTTGAGAGAGATTTTTGCTACAAGGCATGTGCACTCACCACAGAGGCAGAGAGAGACAGACAGAATGTGAGAAATCATCTCCTGGGGGGATGGCCACACTGCAATCCCTCCTCAATTCTTCTTTCAGGATTTTGGATATGCACGCACACATGCATCAGTTTTAAAGAGTCAGGTCTGGGACTTGAACTTCAGGAGACTACATGGGAGTCTAGCAATGTAACTGTTATGCCATTTGCTGGTCCCAACAAATGCACTTTCTATATATTAATACTAAGTTAAAATTTTAAACAAATATCACCTACTGTAATAACAGTACATAAAGTGCTCACTTAAATCTATTATAGAATTTTATTTATTTATTTATTTTTAATTTTTTTTTTTTCATTTCATTTTCTTCCATACATTCAATCACATTATTATTTGTCTTACAAAATAGATATTTCAACTGGTGAACATTTCTCCCTAGTACTATTGATAAAACTATGAAATATCTTCAACAGATAATACCACACCTCTTTGTGCCATTAATGCTTTTCCTCCCTGTCCCTCCCCCAAATGTCCTTCCTCGGACCCTCCTCTTTCACACACACTATATCTGGTATTTACATCTATATATACTGTGTTTCTATATCCTTTAGACAATTAGTTTCAGTCATAGAGTGCAGACACTCGGTATTTATTAAGTGGGGACATACAATGCCTCTCCTTCATAGCATGGCTTGCTTCACACAGCAGTAAGTCTTCCATATTCATCCACTTCCTGTCAAAAGTCAGGGTTTTGCTGTTTTTTATGGATGAACAGTATTTCATTGAGTATATGTGCCACAGTTTTTCTAACCATTCATCAGTTCGTGGGCATTTGGGTAGACTTAACAAGTATTAAATAAAAGGAGAAGCATGTGAAGCCTAAGAATAGGGGCTAATTAATGTAAAAAGGTCAGTTATCTCCAAATTGGTATAATGCATTTGTTATCAAAACATATTACTCTGCCTGTGTTTTGAGAAGTTGTGCAAACTAATTCTAAAATGCATGTGGAAGAACAAAGGCTTAAGAAGATACAAGACAACATTGGGAAAGACTTGCCTTGCCAGACTTTAAGGAAAACAATAAAACTATGGTAGTTCAGACAGGGTAGTATTGTTATTAGGCAATCAGTTTTGCCAGTGGACTAGAATAGAGAGTCCAGACATAGACTTGCACAAAATATAAGGACTTCATATGTGGTAGAAATGACACTGAAGGTTAGTAGGAACAAAAAAATTATTCATATTTTTAGTTTAAGTCAGCATGTTATTCATACAGAAAATCTCAAAACAGACACAGCAATTAATGTAAAGCAGATTAAATATTTAAATATGAAAAACAAAATCTGTAGCAGATGGACTCTAAAATGACCCCTTATTATCTCCACCTCCTGGGTTCATGTCCTTGTTTAGAATTTTCCCTTGGCTATAGGTGGGGACTGTTACCTGTTTCTAATCAACAGAACACATCAAAGGTGATGAGTTGTTACTTCATTACATTACATGGTTAGCAGAGTTTCTCTTTTGACTCTCTCCCTTCATTTAATATGGTACATTATTATATGGAGAGCTTCATGTGATAAGTTAGTGAGAGTGACTTCCAGCCAACAGGCAAAAAAAGAACTGAGGCTTTTGGCCCAATAACCTGTCATGAACTGAATCCTGCCAACAACCACTTGAGCTTGGAAGCTTGGAAGCATCACCAGTTGAGTCTCAGAATGAGAATGCAGCACTTTCCAGCAATTTGATTGCTCCCTGTAAAAGACCTTACAGCACAGGATTCAGCTAAGGCACGGCTGATTCCTGACCCATGGGAATTGTGAGATAACAAATATGTGCTGCTTCAAGCCACTAACTTTGTGGTAATATTATTATGCAAAACTGGATAACTAATAAAAAAATAAACAAAATGCTGGCCCAGCCTAGGTGGTACAGGCAGTAGGGCACTGCTCTTCAGTGCTAGAACCACATGGAAGACCTTGGTTCAGATCCTGGAATAATCTGGAATATGCCAGGTCTACACATGTTTGTGCCCATAACCCTGACTGGCTGGAAGGCTGGACAGGAAGTAGGGGGTCAAAGCATGACAAGCTCCTGTCAATAGTGTCTGTTTCTTTCTTGCTCTTGCTCTCTCAACAACTAAAATAAATAACCTTTACAAATAAAATTAAATTAAAAAGAACAATATATGAGAAATTATAAAAAACATTTTTAAGGTAAACGCCTAGAAAAAGACTTTTTAATAAGATATAAAAACAGCATATATGTAAGAGAACTTCAAAAAATTCATGACAAAATGAAGTTAAAAGTATGAGAGAATGAATTTATTTTAGTATAAAAACTCTGAAATCCATGTATATTCAGAATATGTATTCTTTATGATCTTTTTGAAGACGCTTCTCAAAATAAATAAAATTTCTGACATATTTTATGACATTCAAACTCAGAACACCCATGCATGAACAACCAAAAAGCTCATCCCACAAAGATTAAAAAAAAGGCAAAATTTATCTACTATACATACAATGAAAAAAGGATAAGTATTCACAATACATGATGAACTTAGAGTCAGAAAGAAAAAAAATGGACTCAATAGAAAAAGAAATAGAATACATAAACATGGATTTCATTCCACAAAAGAAAAAAGTGGTAAGAATAAAGACTACTCTCTGTGTGTTTGTGTGCGTGTATGTACTAGTGCATGGTCACTCATGAATATATGCGCTAAGCCATTCATAATCAAAGGAATGTAAAGGAAAATCCAAATACAGCATATCTTCATCCTACCAGACAGAAGGATGTTGGAAAATGTCAAATACCCAAGAACATCTGGGTAACAGGAACTCTTCTATATTAGTTGGTGTCAATTTGTAAAATCTGGAAAATAATTTAGCATTGACTAGAAGAGTTGATGATGTATGTATTAACTCAGAATTTTTGAACTCTACATATACTAAGATGGGAGGTGGGATGGATGTAAGGGTTCTGAGGGCCAAGAAACAAAAATTTCTTGCGTATGTGTACTATGACATATAGTTAAAATTTTTATAGGACACTTTAAATTTGTAGATATTTAAAAATCTCTAATTCATCAATAAGCTAAGTATATATAAAAGCATATCTATATAATGAAATACTATGATTGTGAAATATGTGATCTCCACCTACAAAGATCATATTCATGAGACAAAATTTGCAGCAAAGAAAAGCAAGCTGAATAAGAAAGCATGCAGTAGGCTACTACATACATGATGTTTAAAAATATGTGAAATAATACAGTAAGTTGATATGGTAGACTTACAAAGAAGAGAAAGGCAATGGCAAATGAAAATTCCAGAATAAAAGTTATCACAAAGATGGTTGATTGTAGCAAAGAATATAATAATTTTAGGTCAGATGGAGGGGATAACTGTTAGTATTAATTGTACATTTTATAAGAGGGATAGTGAGTAGACACATGTTCACTTTATTACCATCTCTTACATTATATGTTTTATATGAATATATGTGTGAGTATAGCAATTCAATCTCTGAATTCTAGCTCTGTCTACAGCAACTTGAAGTATCACAGGGAATGGCTTCCAACTTCCCCACTTAGATCAATACATCTTTTCACTATCAGCATATTAGTGTTACCTATTTTGCATATCCAATACCCACAGTTTGGTAGATAAGGGCAGTAAATTGGGCAAAAGGAATTTCTCTCTATTGAGGGTATGACCTCTATTATCATAGGAGGGTATGACCTCTATTATCATAGCATCATGGCACTCCGCCGCATTGCAGCCGGCATACTCTCCTAAACTCCTCACTGAAAGGCTGGGTTTCTTATTGAAGGCTCTGAAATTTGCTCTTGATTCTCAGTTGACAACTATGTAAGAGAAAAGCTTATAAAGCACTAAGCACAAGATAATGTATTGTAGAATCTTATATAACTCAAAAAACATGCATGAGTGGCATGAAAATTAACAGAAAAATATATTTTAGACTGGGTGATTTTATATATATGATATATATACATTTGTATATGTAATTTGAACACAGTACTGCCAACTGATTTCCATTTATACCTTCAATGTGATAGTCATGCAGTCTTAGACCCCCACCTTGTGTAGATTTGACAGGTGAAATTTTTTAAATACAAAAATACAATAATTTATAATTATGTCACAAATACTCACCTACCAAGTGAAGCTATGAACATAAAGTTATACTTGATGTCATGAAGATGGCATTTATGACATGGAATAAAATTGAATGTCACCATACTTGAATTCAGATAGTTCTATATATCAATAACTCTCAGAGGTAAATTTGATATTATCTAGAAAACTCAAAACATGGCTCTATAAATGTTGAATATATTAAAGTTGAAGAAAATTAAAGTTTGAATAAAATTGTTTCTTAAAATATGAACACAATCCCAGTCCTGTAGTCTAGTGGAAGCTGGATCCCTCATGGCTGACTTCAGTGTGAATTCTAGCTCCAGAGGCTTGAAAATCTGATGGACTCAGATGCATGTATGCCCCAAATCCTGACAAGGTGGAGAAATGGAGAAGGGGCTGTGGTGTGACCACACTCCACTGGTGGGTGTTTTCCCCACCACCACCTCACTCTCTCTGGCAAGGGCATGCACTCTCTGGCTATTTTATATTTTAGATATACATAATACAATATATACACACGTATAACATATGCATATATATACACATATCTATATGTATACGTACACATACATATAGATATGTGTATATATATTCTTATATATTATGGAATTGTGAATTTACATTTGTGGAAATCAATATATTTAATACTCAAGTAAGTGTTTAATCTGTATATAGTTTTTAATGATTTATTTTATTATCATTGCTTAATTCACAAGAGAGAAAGAAATTGAAAGAAGGCTGCCAGTCCCATTACTTGAAACAGAGTTGAACATGTGGTACTCCAGCACCTTAACAACTATGCAACTTCTGGCCCCAGATCTATATGTTTTAATTGCACATATTTGAATTATCTGAAAGCATTTTTGACATTTCATCACATTACAGAATCACATTACATGTGAGTCTGTCTTCCCTTTGGGCATATACAGTAATAGTTATCAAGGGAAACTACCTGTGCCATCTCCCTCTCACCCTCTCTGCAATAAAACTAGAGATTTCAAGGTGGTCATAAAGAAGAAATATTCTATTAATTTTCACATTTAAAAAAAAATCTTCGTATCAATTCTGAGGGAGTTTTACAGATGGAAAAATGGAGATTTAAAATTAAGAATTCTCCTAAGATTTCAGAACTAGTAGATACTGACTCAAGGATTTCTATCCTTTTTTTTTTTTTTTTTGAGAGGTTTTTGCTATAGGGCGCGTGCGCTGGCCAGACAGAGACAGAGAGACAGAAAGAAAGAAATCACCCCCCACAGGGGATGGCCACGCCGCAATCCCTTCTCCTCCATTCTCCTCTCAGGATCTTGGGTGCGCACGCACACGCACCTGGCATTAAGCGACCAGGTCCAGGACACAAGCCATGGTTGACTACGTGGGAGTCCAGCGACTTAGCCATTATGCTAACTGCTGGTCCCTCCTTATATCCAATTCTATTTCCAAAGTTCATATACTATAGAAAACTGTTGTATAGAGAACATTTTCAATTGACACCAAAGAATCACACATATTTATGGGATTCAGTGTGATTTTCCAGTACAATGTGTGATGATTCAATTAGCACATCCATCATTTCAAACATTTATCATTACTTTGTGTTACAAACAAAATCTCTATGGCCCAGCCATGGTCTTACAGGCCGTAGGAACACTGCTGTGTTGCTGAAGCCATATGGGAAGGCTCTGGGTTTATGTCCGGGTACACCTGAACACAAGAGTATAGGTGTACCTGTGATCCTGGCTGGCTGTGCAGATACGGGAATCACTATGTGGACGCCGTGTAGAAGGTACCCACTCTCTCTCTCTCTGTAGAAATAAGTAGACTTAAAATCTTTTTTATTTGAGCTATTCTGAAATGTACAATACATTACTATTAAAGTTGTATTAGAAATAGAACAGTAGAGCTCATTCATTCCTCTTATCTAATTATAATTTTGAATCTGTTATCCCACATCTATTCCCCTTCCCCTATGCTTCGTCATAATATTTTCATGTAAATACCCTCCTTCAAATTCAGCAAGAACAAGGGGAAACTATAAACAAGGTTTGTGAAAAACTCACTGGCACAACCTGCTGGTTATAGACAGAAAACCTGACTGTGATGGAACTGCATCAAGTTTTTAGGTATGTGTAAAAAATCATGTATCTTTCTATTTGTTTGTTCAATAATAGGGTATTTTAGATAGCTTTATAGTTATTGTTGGGTTAAAAAAATCAATAATGTGGGCACATTCCAGGGAACTTTGGTAAATCTAGAGAGAAATAACCAAAAGTTGGTTGATGCACATAAGCTAACTAAGCATGCTGTAATTTAGTTAGCATGGAATGAGCCAGGGCATTCAGGTTAAGGTTTAGAAATGAGTAAAAACCCTCTACTTCTGGTTGTGTGGGGTTCACTTTTATTTACTGTATGATTTCTATGCACTTCTCTTCAGTGGGTACCTTATGAAAGCAATCTCGTCACTTCTTAGTTATATTACATGTTTTTATACATATAAATAAATCCTCCTTCAAAGTTTTGTGATAAATTGCAGTAAGGCCTTAAATTTAAATGGTTTAATAATGTTAAAATATCTATATTTTAGAGTGAGTTCCATGTAATTGAAACAAATCTATAACAAAATTAATCTTTTGGAAGAAATTAGAATAAAATACGTGATTGAAATGGCAAACACCAATGAAATTATGACTAATCTTTCAGAGTACTGCAATAAGGGATTGGAGCATTATTTGCATTAGACAATGGACTAAGGTAAGTAGGGTTCATAGTAGGGTGCCAGATTTCAATACAGGTATGATAAAGTTTAGTAAATGAAGAAAGTAACAGAGATGGGAACTGAGTTAACAGACAAAAAGAGGAATGAAGTGTACCAAGACATGTGCATGAACATTTCCATCCTTAAACCACAAAGAGCAATGAATATATACCATGTACAGAAATAGAGAGGACAAGTTGTGGGAAAACACTGCATATTTAGAACATCTGAAATCCTGAGACACTTAGCTGAAATTCAACATTAGTGTTAATATACGTGAAAAAAAAA
>NW_006159522.1:430734-445945 GCF_000334495.1 Tupaia belangeri chinensis | reverse complement strand
AGATATCTTGGGGATGGGATCCAAATCTAAATACAAAATTCGTTATTGGTTCATACACACTTAATACATATAGGCTAAATATAACTTTGCATTTAATAGTTTTGTACTGCAGCATATTAGCTATGACCCATCACATGAGGTCAGGTGTAGAATGTCTCACTTGTGATGCCATGTCTGTACTCAAAAAGTTTTAAATTTTAGAGCATTTTGGATTTTGTATCAGAAATGCTAACTGTATTTCTTGCCCAAATGAATAATGGTATAATTGGATGAGTTAGAAAAATGCTACAAAATATAAGCTTACAACTCAAATTAGGGAAAAAAACTGGAAAGATAAATTTAACCTAGAAAAATATCTCAAGACATTTATGTCTAAATGTTAACAAGGAAACCTAGGTAAAAATCATTCTTTTCTTCTACCAATACGTATTTTCTAATTTCTCTTCTATTAACAAGTATTACTTATGAAATTAAGAAATGTTTCCTTTTAATGATTACCAGACAATTCTGTTTAAAACAAAAAAATGGTTTATTACAAAACCGTTTCAAATATCCCAAATTACTATACTCACCCCATACAGACAATATTTCACTTCAACAGTACAAAATAAACTTTAAAAAACATTTCAGAGCTTAACAACTGATAAGCCAGTTCAAATTTAACATTAAAGTGGAAAAAATTTAGATGTATGACTAACACAAATGACAGCTCTTTAAGACAAAATTACAAGGAATTATATCCAACACTTAAAATTCCATGTCTTCAGTAAAATAACGCGTTCATGGGACCAAAACTTGCTTTAAAATTACCTTTTGTTTTTCTCTATAATCTTCTCCTTTAGGTGGTCGAGGAGCCTTGGGTGCTTTAGGTTCACTAACACGAAGAGCTTCCTGGAAATAAGCATCTACAGCATAGTTGGCTTTTCTTTCTCGTTTAGGGGTTTCAATCCACTCTGTGAATGCAATCTTTTGTTTTTCTCTATAGTCTTCTCCTTCAAAATTATAAACACTGGACTCTGTATCCATTGTAAAGTTTCTAAGTGAGCTTTCACCCATCTTGGAGAGCTTTTCATTCATCTCTGCGGTCTTCTTTGCACCTCTTTCCAAAATACCATCAATATCCTCATCAGTGATCTCACTTTCCTTTGAAGCAAACACATGTGTTGCCCCATGTCGAATCATTTGAAGCATTTCATCTTTCCCAATTTTGTTCAGATTCTGATCCACAAGCCTCCCTGAAAAAACATTGTATTATGTAATATGAACTGAACAGACTTTATTTTCCTAGAAACTTGAATTTTTAAATGTTAGATATAATACTATGCCATTCTGTCTCAAAGATAAATCATCTTATTCACATCTGATTTCCATTTTTACATTAAATGTACCATAAAATTGTAAATTTTAAAAGTAAATTTTGGTAAGCTTTGAAATGCTTCTAAAGCAAATGTATTTTATAAAACATCTGTGGTGTGAATACAGTAATTTGGGGTACTTAAAAAGCCAAATTGACTAAGTTCTTAAAAACCCATTAGTTTCAATAGATGAATTATAAACTTAAGAAACTTCTGATGAGCAGAAAGAAGTTAATACTCCCAAATATTTCTTCTCAGAAAAGTACAATAATCTTCATTATAGCCAAACTTTATAATAAAGAATTAAAATATGAACATCAGTTTCTGAAAACCTGCTGATCAAAGGAATTGAAATTCCTGAAAACTAATTATGACCACAAAAGAAAAATTCAACGTTCAACTGGTGGGCAATTGGCCAACGCTGTAATTTGTGTTTTTAAAAAGAGACATCAAAATACATACATTCCCACAAAGAACTGTTGTCACCCTTAAAGGTAATTCATATACACATGAAGCAAGCTTCAATATCTGTATTACAAACCAACTTGTAATTTGTGAATAAAGATCCCAGTTGTTTCAACAACTTAACACTTTTATCATGGTTTTGGCTCCCTAATAGATTATACAACCAAACATCTATGATTTGCAAAATGAGGATATACCCACAAAACATGGTTCTTTGGATCAGAAACAATCTCACTGCTATCGAAATATTCTTAGGCTTATGCAAACTACTTCCCTGTTGGGCAGGGAGGAAAGCTATTCAGATAAAGTGCTTCTGTGTAATCCCATATTTTCAATTATGTCCCTTGGTCCACAGACCAATTAACACAGAGGCATATACTTCAGAGTTGCTATTTAACTAATATGTGTACAAATGAGAAAGATAACAAAACTACCACCATGTAAGTTTACTCCAAAATTTGCCTCAGCAAATACTAAAAAATAACAGTAACAAAAATTTTTTAAGAAAACCTTGTATTTCTAAGTTAATTATAAACCAATTAACTTTTTTGTTCATTTTTTTGTTTTTGCCATTGGGCTGCGCTGCCAGAGAGGGAAAGTGAGGAATCATCCTTCAGGGAGTATAACCATGCTGCAATGTCTTCTCTTCCATTCTCCCTCTCAGGATTTTGGGAACAAACACGTAAGCTCCCAGCATTGGTTTTAAAGCCATTGTTGGGTCCAGGACTAATACCGTGGGTCAGCAAGGTGGGATTCCAGAACCTTAACCACATCACTTGCTGGTCCCAAGACTTTTTTTTAAGACTTTGATAAAAAGTATTTCCCAACCAAGAGTAACTGAGAACAAGAACTACATGACAGGTGCTTTATCAGAACACATGGAAGAATGTGAGGAAAACAAAACACTAGCGATCACACTACCCATGAGATACCTAGGATTTGGCAGGCTCCAGATGCTCCCAGAGGCAATCCTAACTGTGCATTCTAATAGTTAATGTAGTTATTGATACTGAGTCACTACCCAGCAGCAGGGTGAACAAATGACTTAACACCTCTCTTAGGCCTCTACCTCTAGTGCCAACTTCATCAGGTTGGCATAAAGACTAAGGAAAAATGATGGATGTTACGAATTCAGGATACTGGGACCAGCAGATGGCATAATGGTTACATTGCTGGACTCCCACACAGCCGCCTGCGATTTAAGTCCCAGACCCGACAGCTCAAAACTCATACCGGGCATGTGTGCACGTGTGCCCAAAACCCCAAGAGGAAAATGAAGGAGAAACGACTGTGGCATGGCCATCCCCACTTAGGGGAATAATTTCTTGTTTTCTGTCTCTGATGTGAGCGCATTAGCCCTGTAGCAAAAATCTCTAAAAAAAAAAATTCAGCACACTGACACAAACTAAGCACCCAATATTAAGCCATTATCAACTATCAAACATTAATAACAATAAGCAATTGTTTATTATCAGGTATTCAAGATGGTTGGCATTATGGGATACCAAAACATTCCTTTACGTACATGAAAATTAAGAAACTGATTAACAAAACCAATATACAACATAAAATAATCAGTTAATTAGTGTATATCTTTCAGCTTCAGAGACAGATTTTTATTTATTTTTAAATAATTATTTTTATTTAATTTTATTATTATTTTAATTTGACCAGAGAAAGAGAGAAAAAGAAAGTGACAAAGCAAGCTGCCAGGTCCAAGACTTAAACTGCAGTCAGCCATATGGGGGAGTCCAGCATCTTCAACCACCACACCTGCCGGCCCCAGAGACAAAGATTTTAAAAGTGTATGTTCACAGTACAGTTAGAGAAGGAAAGAAACCAGTGTGCCCCTGAGGCTAAGTCTCCATCACTCCAATTTTTGCATTTTATGTATTTTATCAACTTTGTAATAAGCTTCAAAAACAAATTTTGTCTTTCTTAAAAACTTATCTGGGAAATACTCAGACAAGAAGCCATTTTAAAGCTGAGGTGTGTCCTGGCCTGTTCAGGGTAGCTATGTTCTAAACTCCATCTCCTAGACTCCCAAAATACTCAGACAAGGTAGGGCAACCTCCGTCTTTTCTCTGTCTCTAGCTGTCTATCTGTCTCACACTCTCCCTTTAAATTTTTGCTTTTATTTTAATTTTTCAACCATTTCTCACCTTCCGCCTTTTCTTTCACTTGCTAATTCCAGAAGCCATTTTAAAGCTGAAGTGTGTCCTGGTTTTCATTTTGTTACGGGTAAAAAAACTTTTTATTCCCTCTGTTGGTAGTATTTTTCTAGTTTTTTTTTTTTCTTTTTACTTATTTTTTTTTTACCTTACTTTTCCACTCTAAGCTTCACTCACCACACACTGAACGTCTAGATAGGTCTAGATGCACAGCAGGCAAGCATCTGAATACTATTAGTCACTGAAATCCTCATCGCTTATTGAACTTCCTGCTTTAATGAAGAAAATTTCTTTTTATAAATCTGAACTCCTAAACTTTCTGTGGATACCACATTGTGAAGCACAGTGGAGGACAGATTTTGTCACAGAATGACCAGAATCAACCACAGAGGCAATATACACCATAAAAAATAATCAAATGGGAATCAGCAGTTAGCATAATGGTTATGTCGCTGGACTCCCATGTAGCCGACTGCACGCAGTTCGCGTCCCGGACCTGATGGGACCTGATGGCTTAAAACTCACACCAGGCACATGTGCGTGTGTGCCCAAGATCCTGAGAGGAGAATGGAGAAGGGATTGCAGCATGGCCATCCCCCCAAGGAAGTGAGTTCTCGTTTTCTGTTTCTCTGTCTCTCTCTGTCTGCCTGGCGAGCACACGCGCCCTATAGAAAAAAACTCTCCAAAAAAAGAAAAAATCAAATGGAGCTATTAGCGATAAAGGATGCCATTCAAGAAATCAAAACCTCCCTCGAAAGTATTAAAAGCTGATTAGTCCATATAGAAAATCAAATCTTGGATGTTGAAGGCAAAACCTCTGATCTAGAAAAAACAACCAAAATAACATAACATGTTGTTATTTTCACGTAACATTTGGGGTTGTGTGAAAATAACCCCCCAAAATAAGAATACTATATGAGAAATACTAGACGGCATTAAGCGCCCAAACATTCAGATAATCGGTATCCCAGTAGGTGAGGAAACTAATAAGGATGCTGATAATTTATTTTATGAAATCCTGGAAGAAAACTCTCAAAATCTAGAAAGGCTTTCAAATATCCAGACCCAAGAAATAAGAATGACCCCTAGTAGAATCATCCCAAGATCTCCTCCAAGGCACATCATAGACAGACTGGCAAAATCTACAAAGACAAGATACTAAAATTGGCAAGAGAGAAATATCAGGTTACTTATAAAGGTTATCCAATCAGGTTAACCTCAGAACTCTCATCAGAAACAATGAGAGCAAGGAAAGAATGGGAAAATATATTCAAAGTGTTAAGCGAAAAACAGTTTCAACCAAGAATACTATACCCCGCAAGATTATCTTTCATATGGAAAGAAAGGATAAAAACATTCTCAGATAAACAAGACCTGAAAGAATTTGCCAATAGCAGACCCACTCTTCAAGAAGTTCTGAAAGTAGTGCTCTACCAGGAAAACTGAAGACACATACAGAAATCAGAGAACGAAAGGCAACCAAGAAAACGACCAATTTAATGCTAGATGGCCTGGCACCATAAACAGTTCTGTCTGGCAGAGATAATTAGAGAAACTATATGAAAGAATTTATAACACAAAATAGCCTAGACTTTTCCAGCCCAGCATTGTTATCAGTAGAGATTGCAAGAGAGCAAACACACCAGAGGATTATCTTGAAAATCTTTGAAGGAAGAAAAAGAGACTGATTTTTGCTAGCAGATGGTGTATCACAGAATACTTGGTATTGAATTGAGAAGGTTTATGTGTTACTAATGTTTGCTTTTCAACGATTTGAGTAGTTGACATGTAAATGTTTTCTCAAAAATATTTAAAAACGGGGCTGGCAGGTGGCATGGTGGTTAAAGGCGCCGGATTCCCACATGGCCAACTGTGGTTCAAGTCCTGGACCTGGCGGCTTGCTTTCTTACTTTCTCTCTCTCTCTCTCTCACGTTGTCCCTCTCTGGTCAAATTTACATAAACAAATGAATAAATAATAAATAAAGTTAAATAAAATAATTAAAAATATTTTTAAAATATTTAAAAACATACTGTCTGTTATTATAGTCACAAACAAAATTATACAAAATTGTAAGAAATATTTTGAATGTTATCTTTAAAATTTAGAATTCTGAAATCTTTAAAGTTATTAACTGTCAAGAACAATGGAGTATGAGCAAAAATTTTTTGATATGTAAAGTAAATGTTTGTAGAAAATGTAAATATAAAAAAATGCAAAAAAAGTATCATTAAAAAAACTTATCTGAAATGAAAACTTCAACTTTTCTTCAATTTAAAATAAAATCTCACCCTATTCTAATTCCATTTATATTATAGTGTATACATATTCTGTATCTCCTTGTCATTGAAGTGTAAATTCCTTGAAAGTAAGAGCATTTGTCTGTCCTGTTCAACACTGTATTCTCAGCACCAAGAACAATGTCTGGAATCTGGTGAGTGTCCTTGTTGAGAAGAAAAAAATCAGCCTTTTTGATTTTGATTTCTCTACTATCCCCCCAGAGCAATCGAGAGTACGTAATACATGTAAGTCTTAACCAAGGCCCTATTTAACATGTACCATACAGAGTATCAGATGTTTTAGATACATTATCCCCTTTAGTCCTTGTATCCTAAGCAGTCATTACTTCTATGACCATTTAATACAGGAGGAAACAGGCTCAGGTAGTGGAAGAGCACTAGTAGAGAGCCAATATTCAAACCACAACTTTCCTGAGCCCCAAACCCATCTTCTTAATAACGAAACTAAAGTTTATTATCTCTATGCTATTTGACTCAACAGATGCTTAATTAATAAGAATCTCCTAAATAATTTTCAGGGAAAAAAATTGTATCAATCCTATTTAGTAATTTTTTAAAGCAAAGGCTCACCTTGTTGAATAACTATTGAATCCAGTCGGAGTTTCATCTCAGCACGTTCCACTATCCTTTCTTCAACGGTATTATCAGTTATAAAGCGGAACACTCTGACTGTCTTGGTTTGCCCAATTCTATGTGCTCGGTCCTAAGTGAATTATCGTATTATTTTGAATATCATTTAAAAAGTCACATAAATAACATTTAAATGGTACGCTGAGAAACAAAATTAAAATACTATAAAGTAGAAAAAAGTTTTAAAAAAAGTAACAACTACAATAAAAAGTTTCATGTACATTAGTATTTCTTAAATTCTCAGTTTCAATCAAAGTAATTGGTTATCTCATAAGGAAACCTCTAAGAGGTATGGGATACACAATACCTGCTGAGTAACCATCAAATTAATTTTTCCAAGTTATACTGAGATAAATACATGATATATCTCCAGATAATATAAACATAATTGTAATTTTAAACTTTGATAACATAAGTTTTGTTTAAATATTTTTTTCCTTAGTTTTACTCACCAAACTCATCTCCCTTCCTCTCTAGGGCACAAATATATTATCATTTCCGATTCCCTTTTATTCAGTTTTGCTCCCTAATTTGAGTTTTGGTTAATAAATGTGAGAATACTTTTAGGTCTGGGCCATTAAAAACTTCCTGAGAAATCCTCAACTTTCCTCCTTCCCCTTTTGGCTAATAGAATGTAAAGGATACAGCAGAGGTCCCCAACATCTTAAGTTATGGCAGTGCCATCAAATGGAAATACCCTGATTTAGATGGAAGATTATCTCAAAATACCTTCACTGAAACAACAGGCCAGAGAAAAAATTCTATCAAGTGACATCACTGACATCTGTAGAATTAGCCTGCCCCAATAAAACATCCACTAAGCAGAGGATGCATTATTATCTCTTACCATAGCCTGGAGATCTACTTGAGGATTCCAATCTGAATCATATAAAATCACTACATCAGCAGTAGCAAGATTGATGCCAAGCCCACCAGCACGTGTGCTTAGCATGAAAACAAACTTTGTGCTGTTCGGCTCATTGTATGCATTGATGGAATCCTAAAAATAAAGAAGTGAGTGTCAGCATATTATTTTATCTGCTATTTGTTTATCTTCCCCTCCCCAAATTTTACTCACTTGTCTCTCATCATGAGGGGTTTGCCCATCTAACCTACAGTATTCATAATTTCTCCACATGCAATAATCTTCCAAAATGTCCAATACCCTTGTCATTTGACTGAAGATTAGTACTCGTGAACCTGTTGGTGAATATAACATCCCATTTTATCAGAAGCTTTAAAAGTTGAAAATTTAAGGCTAACCAAAACTAAGACTCATCAATTAACCCCTTAATTCTGAAGTACCTACTTGGCTACTAGGAAAAGAAAACACCGACTTAAAATTAACTGTTCATGTCAGTCATTCCCCACCTCTCTGGCCATCAGAGCAAATAAAAACGGGTAATGTTTATATAGCACACTAAGGTAAACAGAAAAGGACAGTTGCTTCTAGTCTGGCAGGTCTTGTTTTCTCAAAAACAGAGAACTGTTACCTTTTCCCTACTCCACACAACTCTTCCATGCATATAGCGCCCCATTTCTCCTCCCAACACACAATGAAAAGCCCTGGTGTCATTTTGGTTCTGAAGAGCCATTCCAGGTCAAAGGGCCACAAATGTATGCCTCACATGTACACTGTCCTTCACTTAATCTGCCATGATTCAAATTATTCACATGTCTTTATTTCTTCAACCAGCTACACAATGCCTTCAGAAGACAAAAGGATCATTTTTAAAAATGGTTATGAAATGATTATCTTAAAAGTTGAGGCTGAAGAACAGCAGGAGTTACTACTCCCACATAGTCAACTGTGGTTTGAGTCTCAGAACCAAACTCACACCTGGCATATGTATGTGCATGCCCAAAATCCTGAGAGGAGCTTGAAGAAGGGATGGCGGCACAGCCATCCCCCTGGGAGGTGATTTCTCACTTTCTGTCTCTCTGGTGATCACACGCACCCTACAGCAAAAACCTCTAAAAAAATAAAAATAAAAAAATAATGAGTCTAACAGTTTTTGTTATACATTCCTTTACCCTAAATACATAAGGATATTCATAGTTCTCTATGTTCTCTAAAGAGTTTAATATAGCTTCATCAATATCTGAGTATTATTGCCAAGTTCCTGCCACTCCTCCCTACCAATTCAATTTCTTTGATTACTTCTTTTTAAGGGAAGCATTTTGGAAAATATATTTTCACAAAAAGGTATAAAAAGGAAAAAAAAAAAGTAAGCCAATCCAATCATAAGTCTTAAAATGTTTTTGATGACCAGTATCAGAGATTTGTCATTCTTATCAAAATATACAGAGAAACACAAACATAAATTTGTGATCTGACTGCATATTTGATGTTACAGAATCACTAAATTTTTATAGGAGTGGCATTTGTCTTTAAGAAATATATAGGGCCAGTCCCATAGCATAGTAGCTAAGTGCTGCACACAAAAGGCTGGATTCCCATTAGCAGACCAGGGTTTGAGTCTCAGTTCTGTCAGCTTAAAAAATACTTCATGATATAGTCCCCCATTTCTCCTCCCAAAACACAGTGAAAACCCCTCGTGTCATTTTAGTTCTAAAAACCCATTACAGGTCAAAGGGCCACAAATGTATGCCTCATATAGCTCCATGCACATATATCTCCAAGATCATGACAGGAGTGAGAATGGTAGTGGAAAAGGAATTCCAGCATAACCATGCCCCATTGTGGGATGCTTTCTTTCTTTCTCTCTCCCTCTTGTACCCTCTCGCACTTAAAAAAAAAAAAAAGCTATATAAATAAAATGTCTGGGAAGTAATCCAAATAATCTGGAAAAAGGAAAGTATAACATAGTTTTACATTAGTAGAATTGCTGAAGCTAGCTTCATACTAAACTAAGTTCTCTCTATATTCATGTAGCTTAAATATATATTTTATATATACATATTTTTTGCCCAAAATCACCAGGGCAAGGATGCAGAACCCGGCTCTCTTAACCATTAGGCTACTTGATCTCTCTTTCGTTTTCTTTATGCCCACAATACTTAATATTCACACTTATGCCTTGAGCCTTGAGAATATTATTTTAAAAAAAATTTTTAAGTACAAAATGCTCTCATTAGGTGGAATTAAAACAAAGTGGTATGGGGTGTGTGTATCTAGGTATGCCCATGTTTATATTAAGTCAACACACTGTAAATAAAAATTTTGAGTCCATGTATGTAATGTTTCATTAAATAAAAACTCAAACATAAATAACTCAAAGACTAGGGCCAACAGGTGGTGTGGTGGTTAAGGGTGCTAGACTCCCACATGGGGGACTGTGGTTTGAGTCCCTGACCTGACTGCTTGCTTTCTCACTCACTCTCTCACTTACTCTGTCCCTCTCCCATCAAATTAAAATAAATTTCAATACAAAACAATAACAACTCAAAAGACAACACCATAAAGTCAATACCACTGTTTAAGACAGGAACTGCATATGGGATGAAGTATTCTCGGCCTTTTTTATAACAAAATCTAGTTTCTAGAAAAGCACATATAAAATAAGAACTCTCCTCAACACAAGGAGTTTTGACACTCTAACCACTGATCACCTTCTAAGAGATTTGTGACCTAAAATTAGGGTTTGAGGTAAAGGGCAGGCGCTCAGCTCAGATAATGGATATGCTTATTAATATTCTATACGTCAACTTTAGAGACTGTCAATATAGTCCTTTCAAACTGTAGTACTTCCTTATTTTAATATCAGAATTTCCCCCAGTTTTTTTTTTTTTTTTAATTTTTCTACTGTGGGGGAGAAGAAGGGACCCTCAACAGAATCTCACCGTGCCACCATCCTACATCTCCTAGCCTTCTAGCTAGCCAGTACTGCAGGTGCACCCAGCATGTTCAAGTCGGTCTGAATCCAAACACCAGGATTTCCCATATGGCTCCAGTATCACAAACAGACCACCACCACCTACACCACTGTGGCTAGGCCATAATATCAGAATTTCTAAGATTTCATTGCTTCTCAATTTGATATCAATAACACAGACAGATACCTTGCTCTTTTAATTTCGGGAGTAGCTTGTCTAATACCACCATTTTCCCACTGTTGGTAACTAGATGCATATCTGTTGTGTAAGGAGGACCAGGTTCAGCTCCATCAAAAAGATATGGATGATTACAACATTTCCTCAGCTGCATCAGGATGTTCAATAACCTCATTTTGTCCATCTTCCCTGCTGAGTTTAGTATATCTATATCCTTCATTAATATCCGAGTATACCTATTAAGAAAAGAAATATTTTTAAAAGGCTCATATGTTCCTACTGACCAATCCCTACCACTTTACAGACTTAATTCCATTCCCCACCTCCAGTGCCAAAAACTTGTAACAAATAACCCATCAACTTCTAAAGTATGGTTACAAATTTACCATCTGTAACCTTTCTGTTCTCTTTTTTTAACTGGCAGACAGTGCAGAAGAGAAACAAAGAGAGAGAGGGAGAAATGATCCACCCCCTCCAGTTGGGCATGGCCATGCCACAATCCCTTTTCCATTTATCCATTTTGTCAAGATTTGGGGTATAGATGCACACATACCTGGTGTGTTTTTCAAACCACCAGGCCAAGGATGCAGAACCTGACTTTTTTTAACCATTAGGCTACACGATCTCTCTTGTTTTCTTTATGCCCACAGTATCTAATATTCACAGTTATGCCTTGGGTCTTGAAGATATTATTATTTTTTTTTATTTTTTTAAGTACAAAATACTCTCATTGGGTGGAATTAAAGCAAAGTGGTATGATATAAAAATTGTAATTAAGCAAAACCTAAAACATACATTTTAAACAAAATTTTAGTTTGTAGTCTTTTGTAACATTAAGTGCTACTATTCAATTACTATATACCATGTAGCTAATGTAACATTTAGGTAAGAACCCTCAGATCTGAGGATGAAGAATCAACCTCTGTTAAGAGGTAAAGTGCCGTGATGAGACTCATCAATGATGAGACTAAGATGAAATAACAGTATGATTTAAACATACGTATAAATACATAGCAGAAGAAAGACTGGAGGTCTGTGAAGCTATAGCCATACACTAAGACCAGAATGCATACCAAGAATATAGGCATTATTCTTACAGAATGAGTAATCTGTCTAAACTAAAGCAATCTATGTTTAAACAACTATGGGGTTCAAAATATTACTCAAGGTAGAATTTTTCACTACAAGTCTGACAGAAAACCCACTGATACATCTAACTAAAAAGACCTATATTCCCTTATCTCTGATTAATAAATTAGTACTGTATTTTAGGGACATACAAGACAAGTCTAGTATCTCTGCTATCCAGTAACAGCCTTTCAAAAATTTTAAGAACATTAAAGGTTGCCAACTTTCTACAATGGACCTCTCCCAGATACCCACCCGTTTTCTGTTATCTTTCAGTCCTTTTACTAACAACGTTGAACCCTTATGAGTAATTATCTGAATTAAGTGTAGAATTGAATATACTTGAGGATTCAAATCAAGGTATCTCATTTTCCCTCCTGTGAACATAAATAATGCTTATTTAATATATGCTAAGTAAACTATATCTTTTTCTGTAGCAACTTTACATCGTTAATTGACATTTATTATTGAGAGGTTTTTGCTATAGGGTGCATGTGCTCACCAGAAAGACAGAGAGAGAGAGGGGCGGAAAGCAAGAAATCACCACCACCCGCCCTTGGGGGGGTGTGTGGCCATGCCGCAATCCCTTCTCCATTCTCCTCTCGGGATCTTGGGCAGGCACGCACGCATGCACACGCACCCGGCGTGAGTTTAAGCCACCGGGTCTGGGACTCGAACCCCGGTCAAATACATGGAAGTCCAGCGACATAGCCATTACGCTAACTGCTGGTCTCTTCACATTGCGTTTTCTACCTACAAAAAATTAGTATCATGGCATTGCAAAAACTCCATGGAAAAATAGAATTAAAGAATAAGTTTATTCTGGAGAAAAACAAATTTGAAATCAATGCTATTTTTTTCATAGAATGCATTCCCCATGAAGATTTAAGAGGTTCCTAGTAATGAGTCAGTGGTTTCTAGCCTTTGGATTTCATAAATCCATAATATTATTAAAAATGCAAAAAAATCTTTAAAAATTAACAAAGCTTTCAACATTTAATTTTGCCAAATAAGACTATTTACAAACAACTACCATGGGACCAAGCAGTGGCACAGCAATTATATGACTGGACCCACAAAAGAAAGGTCCTGGGTTTGCATCCCAGAAACTCCCTGAGCATGGTATACATGCGTTGCTTTGGGCTAACTGAGACTGTCTGTGTATCACAGCATAAAGACACAGATGGGAGGGGCTGCTTGCTCCTCTCTTCTCTGGTCTCTCTAAACAAATGTTTGTTTAAAGAATGTTTAACAAATGTTAAACTTAAAAAGATATACAAAAGCTACAATATACTGTCGCCATGATTCTACAGGACATTTTTATTCTGCATAAAACATTAGCTCAAAATGAAAAAATTTTTAACTGAAATAAGCACAGCTTTATGGAGTAAAAGTTCTCTAAGCTCCATGATCAATAACTTCATTAGAAGCGAGTGCTAATACATGATCTAATATTCCTGAATCACCCAATTAACTGTATGTCTCTAGTTTGTGCCACCAGTTTCCCCTTAAAAACTCAAGTACAGGCTTTACATGTAACCTTGTTCAATTAAATCCCAAGTTTAATTTTTGGATTCATAAACCTTCCACCCTGATTCTAACACCCAACCAACAGAATCAAGACTTTGTATCATAAATTTGATGAGCAAGCCCTATATTCCATGACCAGAAAACTCTTTTTCAGAGTTTTTTAGTTCAATCCAGCAAACAGGAATTCCACGAAGAATCAAATTAGAAAAATAAAATACAAATGAAACTTAGAAAAAAATCAATAGTGATATCAACACGTCTCAGAATACATACCATTCCCTCTGCATTTTGCTGAGACCCACATAGATTTTTACTTCCTTCTTTGGAGGCAAACTCTTCTCAACATCTGCCTTAATCCGACGAAGGAGGAATGGACGCAAAACCTTAGAAAAAGCAAAATGAAACAGGGATGATTTAGCTGTAATATTGGTACTGTTTCTGCAGCGGCACACACAACCTACAGCAAATTTTAAAGAAAAAGTAACCACCAACTATATCACACAACAAAATACTTAGTGAGAAAAATAATCAACACTTCTCTTGTTTCATTACGTAAGTTAGCTGTATGACATAGACAAGAGCCGGCAGCAATCGCCAGACATGAGTGAAAACCCTCGGCTCCACTGGATCTTTTCTAAAATGTTCCAGCTAAATGTAGTTGGGCAAATCCAAATAAAATTAGCAAAGAAATCGCAGCCAAACCATAAATATTGAGGTTGTTATTAAAATACAAACTATTAGGCTAGTACAGCTCAGTGATTAAGGCAGCCAGGTACCACATGGTCCCCTAACCTTGATTCACATCCTGGACTCGTAGCTTGAAAAACATGCCAGATGCGTATATATGCATGCCCTAAATCCCAACAGGATGAAAAAATGGAGAAGAGCTTGTGACATGACCTTATACAACTGAGGACTGCTTTCTCTTTCTGTCTCTCTGGTGAGTATGCACACCCTCTGGCAATTAAAAGGTGCTTTCCTTTGCTGGGGGAGGGGGGGCGCCAGGCATAATGTTTTATAGCACTAGATAACTGATTTATCAATTAGTATGTTATTCCTAAGCATATGCACACTAACTGACCTCTAAATGTCCCTTTCATTACAGGACCACAGATGCCACAGTATGAATTTTGAGTAAAGAGCAGGACTAAGTAAAGAGGGAGCTACCAGACCTCTCTGCCTAACCTGATTAGTATCCTCTAAACAAAATGAAACTATCAAAATCGGCTAATCCTGCTATATTGGTTGTTTCAGTTTGCTTCCCCTATATGTACCCATCTATCTATTAAAGAAGAGTAGAGAGCAGAGGGATAAAAGAAAAAAAATGCAGAAGGAAAAATAAGAGTTCCTCTGTTCCCCTTTCCATCCCTGGGATTATACATACAGTTTTTCAAGTAAACCTAAATGAAGTATTTAGATGCCTGAACATCATCTAAACTGAACTATAATTAAAGTGTCTAATGTGCTTATCATCTTCAAATATTCAACAAAAATCTGAGTACATAAAGAATTTAAAAGTGCCTTATAATTAATTTATATAGGAAGAATATTTGAATATTCATTCAAATGCCTACCAGACACTGTGCTAGGTAAACAAAGACAAATACTAGACTTGTTTC
>NW_006159522.1:415324-430712 GCF_000334495.1 Tupaia belangeri chinensis | reverse complement strand
GGCAAAAACATTTAGGAATCATTTCAATATCCTCTGCAAAATCCTATATGTTAGGACGCTCAAATTACTAAAGATTTCTATCTATGTGTTTAGTAGAGAAGGTGATGTCTAAGAGTCTGGGCTTAGGAATTAGTAAAGAGGTCACAAAAGGGGATTCTAATGCAGCTCAAACGATAAGCAAAGATAGGCTAGAATTATTAGCATGATGTTTACAGAAAACAGTGGGATGAACAACACTATGATATTAAAGCTTAATATACAAAGAAAAGAAATAGAAGCTAAGAAAAGAAGTAGAAGCTAGAGAATGTTAAAAATGTCAGCTCATAGGAAGAGGTCCAATTTTGCCTCAATAGGACATTTTTAATGTCCGGAGACATTTTTGGTTGGAACAACTGGAAGCATGTTACTACTGAACTGAACTGTACTAAGTGCCAAGACACTTATCATCTTCAAATATTCACCAGCACCTAGTGAAGAGAAGTGTTAAAAATGTTAAGCGTACTATAACACACAGACAACCATCTCTCATCCCACAAAGAATTATCAAGACTAAAATGTCAACAGAGGTTGACAGTCCCTGGGTTAGATCATGAAGGGTCTTTTATGACATGCCTATAAGATTCTACCTGATTGTGCTGACCAGGCTATCTTATTCTAGGGTCTGTTAAGAGAAATTTCTCTACTGACCAACTTTCACTTGACAATTTCCCATTGGAGGTCACAAAGCTATATACATCAAAGCAAAAACATTCTCTTCAAAAAGTAGCACTGACAGCTGTTTAAACACACTGGCACTAGATTTAAGAACAGATGAATCTTTAGCTTTTTCAGAAGTAAACCTGTTAAAATTCTATGGAATATAAACAGAACCAAGTGTTGAAAACTTGTCTCTATCAGCTATTATACAACTCTTCTTACTCCAACTATGTTTTTAATTCTAAAAAATTATTTCTTCCCTGTCAGCCAAGCTTCTAACAATAAAACTTCCATGACTGTAAAATCAAATAGTTATGTGGCAGAATTCAAACAGATCTAAATCTATAACTATTATATGGTTTTTTTGTTAAAAGGAAAATAATCTACTAATTTAAGTCTGATACTTTTCTCTACTAGAATATGCTCTGACACTATTCCGCAATACTTACCATATGAAGCCTCTCAACTAGCTTTTGATCCCCAAGGCAGTTATTTGTATCGAACCAGGAATCAAAATCCTAGATTAACAAGCAAAAACAATCTTAAAATCAGAAATGACATCAACAACAAATTACCACATAATTAGATATAAAAATTTTAGGATTATTTTGAGTTGTAATGCACAGAAATCATGTGTCCAAAGCCCTATTTTTCATGTATCATTGTTATAAATTAATTTTATAAGAAGCAGATTAAGAAGCACATTACTTTCTAAACATTTTTCTTAAAACTATCAATATAACAAGTTTAACAGTGGAAAGATTAACTATAAATTAAGTTTTATAAAAATAATTAGAGGGTCAGCTCCTTGGCCTGGTGATTAAGAGAGCTGGATCCGACATGGCCAACCAAACATTTTGAATTCAGACCTTGGAGGCTTGAAAGACACACAAGGTGCATGTGCATGTCCAAATCCATATGGAATGGAGAAATGGAGAAAGGGCTGCTGTACTACATGCTCCCTAGGGACGGTGCTTTTTCCCTCTTTCTCTGTCAAGCACATGAGCCCTCTGAGCCCTCTGGCTAATCACATAAAAAATTAGAAAATTAGTGTTCTTGAAAAATGTTTCCAGTTTCACAAAGCTTAAAAATTAAAAGAAAATCACTTCACAGTTTGTTCTGTACAACCATTCAGACTACCCAAACAGGTTTCCAGAACAGTATCTATTTTAAGTAAATTTATTATAGTGAAATTGGAATTACCAGTATTTCATTAGTATTTGCGTAGAACTTAACCAATAATGGGTACCCTCTACGCTTAAATTCTTGGCCATTTGTACTCTTATTTTTTTTTAAGGTTTTTGAAAAAACCACCAGTTGCTCACCAAAAAGAGATAGTGAGAGGCAAAATGAGAAATCACCCCCTCAGGGGAACAGCCACGTGGCTATCCCTTCTCCTTCACTCTCCTCCTGGGATTTTTGGCCATGCACGCGCACACAACCCCAGCATGATTCTCGAGCCCCCAGGTTCAAGATTCAAACTGCAGTAGGCCATGTGGGAGTCAGCACCTTAACCACACCTCCTGCTGGCCCCAAACATATGTATTATAACTGCTTTAACTTATCAGTAAACATAATCTTAGAATTCACTGTTTTAACTAAAAGTGTAAACACAGATTACTAAACAAATGAAAGTGTTCAAAAATATCAAAATATGTAAAAGCAGACTAAAATTGTTTTGGAGCTCGACCATCTTTTCCCAACAAAAATTTCTCTATTTTAAATGATCCTTCACACAACAAACCAAAATTAGTATCTTTGTAAAACTTATACATGTACTAAATAAGCATTCCTTTAAAGATTCCTCAACACACACATACACACACACACATATGCACATTCGCACACCAGCTATAGAAACAAAGCTCCAAAAATGAACACTGGTCCAACCGAAAACTGCAATTACTAATAGCACAGACATCTGACAAACATTATTGAATATGTTCTAGTCAACAAAACATTATTACCCAGAAAGTAATCAGAAATACTTACATCAGCTGAATTAAATACATCTGGCAATAAAAAATTAAGAAGTGACCAGAGCTCATGCAAGTTGTTCTGAAGAGGTGTTCCAGTTAATAAAAGTCGATTGGTAGTTTTGAATTCCCTTCCTATTTCTGATAACTGGAAAAAAAAAGAACCAAATTCATCATATTCTGCATATTGACCAAATTCTTAAACAAAGGCACAAATTATTTCCACATCTAAATGTTAAGTTACCTTAGATTTTTCATTTTTGATCCTGTGAGCTTCATCTATAACTAAATATCTCCAATTAAATTTTTTGAACACAGACTTCTCTTTAATAAGCATTTCATAAGATGTTACACATACATCCCATTCTCCTGGTAATAAAACATCTCTGACAAAAGCAGCCTGTGTAACAAGGGGGAAAAAAATCACATTATACATAAACTATATATTATATTTATTGATGACGAGTAATCCAATACATAAAAAGGAGTGGGAATACTGTGAAGGTTTAGGCAAAGGAGAAATGTTTTTAATATAAAGAGGACTAAAGGATAGTATGCAGTAAACACTTCCATTTCTCTCAGGCTTATAGATGTATTAACATACCACTACTGCTATTCTCATTTTACAGGAAAGGAAACTGAAACAGAATAGTAACTGGGTACTAAAACATAAAAAGCAGCTTGATAACTTGAAATACCCAAACTATCTATAAAGGCAAAAAAAGGACTTATCACAGATAAATGAAGGGAGAACAAAGTATATAGTCTTTCAGTACATCAGGAATAAGTTTCCAAATTTGAGATTTATAGCCTTTATTATTTCCACAGGATTACTTGTAATTATGTGATTATTTCCGTGTCTTCCTCCCAAAAGGATGCTGTCAACTGCTCAACATTTTAACTCACTTTGGCAGATACCATAACTCACCTAACTACTACACTTGACTCAATCCATCTTTATAATAAGCTTATAATCTACCACCACCACCATATACACATTTACCTAAAATACAACCACTCCCAAAAAGAAAAGCGACTACATCCTTGCGGCTTTGTACAGTCTCTAAATATCTTCTTCCTGGTATCATTCCTGAATAAGACAATATTACATTTGCAAATTATTAATATTTATAAAGCTCCTCTTTCTCTTTTATCCTTCCTTCAGGTTATTTGCCTATCCCAAGACTGAATTGAAACTCTTTTAATACCAAAAGCATGGTGCCGGCAGGTGGCATGATGGTTAAGGGTGCTGGACTCCCACATTGCCGACTGCAGTTCAGGTCCTGGACCTGGTGGTTTGCTTTCTCACTTTCCCTGTCTCTCGACCCCTCTCTGTGGTCAAATTAAAATAAATAAATAAAGTTTAATAATTTTTTTAAAAATCGAAAGCATAAAAAAATACTAGAAACTTACTCTTTGTTCTTTATCTCCTATCAAACAAACAGATCTTAGTGTTGGTACCCATCTCTTGAATTCACTCATCCAGTTATGTAATGTAGACTTAGGAACCAAAACCATATGAGGGCCAGGAATGTTTCTATAGTGTTTCATGTACCCAAGAAGAGAAATTGTTTGAAGAGTCTTTCCCAAGCCCTGAAAGATTTAAGAATAATCACAAACCAATGAGAAAAAAAAAATCCTTCCATATTTATACCTCCCAACATACACAGAATATTTGAAAGAAACACTGTGTTTATAATAGCTAACATATACCCAAATACTTAATATGTGCCAAAGTTAATAAGTGCTACATCATATCATCTTAGAGAGGTGTTATTATCACCCCCATAAAGCCTAACGTTTAAGTGATTTTCCCAGGGTCACCTAGTAGAGCTAGAATTGAAACACATTTCTTTTAAGTCCATGCATTTTCCCATCAATTAAGTATTTTAGCATTATAGTGACGATACTTGTTTTAAACACTCATAACTAGTAAGCAGTAAATAAGAGAGAAGATGTTTTATGAGACAAAACTGTTACAGGCTGCCTTCTGGATATAAACACTGGTCTAAAATCCTGAGAGGAGAAGGAATTATGACATGGTCATCTCCCTTGGAAGGTTGCTCTCTTACTATCTCTATCTTTTGCTGTCTCCAACAAGTGCATGCACCCCAGAGCAAATTTAGAAAGCACATTTCTCAAAATGTACCATTTTTAAATTACTTTCACAGCTAATTCTTTAAAACAGAAGTACAGGTCCCACTTATCCAACTAAACTAAAGCAAACTGCTTATACCAGTTTAAAAGAGGATTCCTTTGCTAATAGTTCTATATTACAATCACCAAAGTTATCATATCGTCTTAATTTACTATATTAACTTTCACAAATATAACATATATTTTAAATCACAAAATATGGCCTTGGAAAAAACTACCAAACATACCATTTCATCTGCAAGGATACCATTGATGCCATTCTCATACAAAGAAATGAGCCAATTTAATCCTCGGACTTGATAATCTCTAAGTTTACCCCATTTGACATCTAAGAACAAAAGAAAAAACATAATGTACATTTTAAAGACAAGAAATATAAGGCAGTCCTCTTCATCTGATACTCAGGATTCATTTAGACCTATACATATGTATTGAATGTTTTCCTTTCTCTGAGATTCTAATAGAATAGGAAATTCTACAAGTTCCAAGTCACTCAAGGTAACTGCTATGGTCTGAGTGGAGTATTAAGAAATGGACATATAATATAACCAAGTAACACTGTGTACCCATTCCAGTCACTGAGTTCCTATATCACCCATATATACTGGTCCAAGACACATCTCTTTGTACTGTTACTACAAGCGTTTCAAGCCAAGTGTTTTCACCCTTCATAAGACCAGATGAAAGTTTTTATTCTCCTCCTAGTAATAAAAAAGGGAAACAGAACATTTCTTTTCCTTTATCCTCCATGAGTGACTTTTCCATTAGACCATAGAGAGAAATAGCACTTGTCAGGTTATATTACATATTTTGTACCCCCCACCAAGAGAAGAATTACCAAGTACACAAGCTACAATCACTTTTTTTTTTTAATATGTACATTCTAAACCCCATTCCCTTTAAAAAACAAAACAAAAAAAAAAACTTTGCTTAAGAATGAAAAGCTCAGACCAGCCTGGAAGTCAAGGCAGCTAGAGCCCATATGGTTGATTGCACAGTTCAAATTCTAGACCTGGTAGCTAGAGAAACATACAAGATATTATGTGCACAAAATCTCAAAAGGAAGGAGAAAGAAAGGAGGGACTGTAGCGTGGCCATTCCCCAAGAGGGATGCTTTCTCCTCTCCCTCTGGCTAGTGGACACTCCCTCTAACATCAAAAGAAAAGAAAGAAAAGCTAACCAGTGCTAGGAAAATTAGTTACAAAGTAGGAATGTGAGAAAGAGCCCAGGTAATCCAAATTCCCTGCCCTATATGCCATGCGTCTGGTTCTGGCCTCTAATTTTGTGAAAAAGAAAAAAAGACAAATGGGTACTCATAGTACACACACACATACACACACACACACACACACACACAGACACACACACACAGCCCTGAAGATATACACACCATTTCTAAGCAGATACCTATCTAGATAAAGTTGAATTTGCTAAGAGTTCAACATCAGAGTCATTAACAAATCCAAATTATCATGTCCTGTATTGACCCTTACAAGTTTATTTTGCAGTAACTACTAAGATCACATAAACCAATCTATCAAGTGACAGAAGAAGTCAGGGGGAAAAAAATGAAAGGTTCAGTAAAGACAAAGAGAAGTCTCTGTGCCACCAGACAAGATCATACACAAAGGTAAACCTTAAACCTGGCTAAATATGTTTTCTTTTGAAAAACCATTAATAACAAATTCATTTCATTAAAAACTAGAACAAGTTAATACAAAAATAGTAGGAGATGAGTAAGCAAAATTCATGAAGTATCTTTTTTTTCCTTTTTTTAGTAAACACAATGGGATTTTACACACTTTTGAATAATAGCAGCACTATCATATAGAACACTACAATCTCCACTCAAAAACAAAAAAAAAACTAAAACCTACTTGACAATAAAGAATATTTATGATTACCAAAATTTCCCTCTATAAATTATAGCCAGGACACATCTAAACATCAACTAAAGGAGGTCTCAAAGGGGAAATTTTTAAAAATCAATTAATTGTGTACAACATACATGATGGAGAGTCTTCAAATCGAGTGCAAACATTGGTAGCTTTGGAGCTTTCTGTTAATAGTTCTTCATCCTCCTCTTGTTCTGTTCTACGGTGCCGGTAACTGTCAGGTTGAAATTAAAATAAACTGATTTGAGTTTTGACTTTAATTTTAAATACAAACTATAAACATAGTAGTTCAAGTGGTTGAACAAAATCCCACAACAATATTTCTTTAATAGACATCTAAAAAGATTAAGCCTAGATGCCAGCAAGTGGCGTGGTGGTTGGGGGAACTGGACTCCCACATGGCCAACCCCGGTTCAAGTCCAGGACCTAATAGCGCTTGCTTGCTCTCTCTTCCCCCAACCACAGTCAAATTAAAATAAAGGAAGGAAAGAAGGAAATACAATAATTATTTTTAAAAAATTAAACCTAAAAATATGAACAGAAGAAATTACTAAATTTAAGCCTGAAATGTTTTAACATCAGTATCTAAAATAGACATAAGTTGCATAAGTTGTTATTATATAACAATGATTCTTCAAATTAATCAGAATCTGAGAAACTCAAATGTGAAATAGTCTAATTTCGAGGAAACAGAAAGATCTCAGAATTCATATTTCAAAGTTAATTTTTAAGTCTTATTGTCGAGAAGAAAAAAGTTGAACCAGCAGTTGGTGTAATGGCTATGTCGCTGGACTCCCATATAGTCGACAGTGGTTCGAGTCCCGAACCCGGTGACTTAAAACTCACGCCGGGTGTGTGTGCATGCGTGCCCAAGATCCCGAGCAGAGAATGGTAGAGAAGGGATTGCGGCGTGGCCATTCCCCCTGAGAGGTGATTTTTCTCTTTCTGCCTCTCTGTCTCTGTCTGGTGAGTGTGCATACCCTATAGCAAAAATCTCTCCCCACCCCACCCCCCCAAAAAAAGGAAGAAAAAAGTTAAGTTCCACACACTTTTTTTTTTTTTTGGTCATTGGGCACATGCACTTGCCAGAGAAACACAGACAGGTAAAGTGAGAATTCACATCCCAGAGGAGATGGCCATGCCACAATCCTTTCTCCATTCTCCTCCTGGTATTTGGGGCACACAGTCATGCCTGGTATGATTTTCAAGCCACCAGGTCCAGGACTCAAACTGCAGCCAGTCATGTGGGAATCCAGTGTTTCCTAAAATAACTTATTTTAAATGAAGTGATTTTAACCTTCTACTAAAGACTAAGAGAAAAGCTCAACTTTGAAGTATTTATTACTCACTCGCCAACTGATAGCAAGTTCTGTTTCTCATCCTTTTTTATTCGTGGGCGTCCTGGTTTCATCTTCAAAGGTGAGGTTGGAGTCTTCTGAGCAGCAGGCTGAATGAAATGCGCAAACAGCTCTGTCTGCTTTAATAAATACTCAAATCTGTTTGCTCGGTCGGTTTGCTACAAAAAAAATTTTAAGACACATCTTATCAAAATCTTAACAAAAATTTCGGAAATCAATTTTCAACTTGTCTCCATATAATGAGCTCAATAATAAAAAGGAACAAACTGCCGAAACACACAAGGACATGGATGAGTCTCATAGCACTACACCAAATGACAGAAGCCAATCATAAAAGATTACAAACTGTATGATTCCCACTTATTTGAAATGCTAACTTGTGACAAAAGCAGATCAGAAGTAGCAAAGAGGTGGGAGCAGGAATTAACTACAGCGAAAGGGCAGAAGCAAACTTTTTTGATGGAGTATGACTATAGTTCTTCCTCCACCAGATCATGATAGTGGTTAAAGGACTGCCTTTTCCCAAGACACACTGAACTGCAAACATAAAACTATTTCATGTAAATTATACTTCAATATGGTTAACCAAAAAATGCAAACATTAAAAGGCACTGTGTAGTACAAATAAATTTATTCAATGGAAGGGAAAAATGCATTGGTCATCCACCTTGTAGGTTATGTGAAAATGTTTTTTTTTTTACTCACTCGCCAACTGATAGCAAGTTCTGTTTCTCATCCTTTTTTATTCGTGGGCGTCCTGGTTTCATCTTCAAAGGTGAGGTTGGAGTCTTCTGAGCAGCAGGCTGAATGAAATGCGCAAACAGCTCTGTCTGCTTTAATAAATACTCAAATCTGTTTGCTCGGTCGGTTTGCTACAAAAAAAATTTTAAGACACATCTTATCAAAATCTTAACAAAAATTTCGGAAATCAATTTTCAACTTGTCTCCATATAATGAGCTCAATAATAAAAAGGAACAAACTGCCGAAACACACAAGGACATGGATGAGTCTCATAGCACTACACCAAATGACAGAAGCCAATCATAAAAGATTACAAACTGTATGATTCCCACTTATTTGAAATGCTAACTTGTGACAAAAGCAGATCAGAAGTAGCAAAGAGGTGGGAGCAGGAATTAACTACAGCGAAAGGGCAGAAGCAAACTTTTTTGATGGAGTATGACTATAGTTCTTCCTCCACCAGATCATGATAGTGGTTAAAGGACTGCCTTTTCCCAAGACACACTGAACTGCAAACATAAAACTATTTCATGTAAATTATACTTCAATATGGTTAACCAAAAAATGCAAACATTAAAAGGCACTGTGTAGTACAAATAAATTTATTCAATGGAAGGGAAAAATGCATTGGTCATCCACCTTGTAGGCTATGTGAAAATGTTTTTTTTTTTTTTTTCTTGAGAGGTTTTTGCTATAGGGTGCATGTGCTCACCAGCAAGAAAGAGAGAGAGACAAAGAGACAGAAAGCGAGAAATCACTCCCCAGGGGGGATGGCCACACTGCAATCCCTTCTCCTCCGCTCTCCTCTTGGGATCTTGGGCACGCACGCACATGTGCCGGTGTGAGTTTTAAGCCACCGGGTCCGGGACTTGAACCACGGTCGACTACATGGGAGTCCAGCGACATAGCCATTACACTAACTGCTGGTCCTGGCTATGTCAAATTTTAAAAAGGTATCATGCCTAAAACACATTTAAATTCATTAAATACTCATTAATCCAATATAATTTCTTATATCTGCCACCTGTCTTTTTGAGCATAAAAATTAAGGTCCTTGAAAACAAGTTTTTAAAAAAGTAAATAAAGGCAACAGACTTTTTACAGATACAACAATAGTTTACTTCAACAAAGAAGAAACGAGACAAGTTCAATAAACTGAGAAAAAGTACTCGGTATCTCTGCTTATAAAGGTTTAAATATGAGTTTTAGAATGAATTACAGAAAGACATTCTAGTTAACAAAGCAAACATCAGAGGTACCCAAATGCCAAAATGTTGAAAACCTGTAGATCTGGTAGAGGAAAACACTCATTTTTAATTTCACGCCACTGTAACAGCTGAAGCCCAGATGCCTACCAGGAAGGCACAAGGTGATGTTTTACTGGGTCACAAATGACAACCAGAGAAGCAGCTTAATTCACACAGTAAAAACAAGCTGTCAGCCTGCCTCACTCTGGTGATGTCCCACAGATGAGGTATCTCAGTTATGTTTTTCAAGGTTATTAACTGTTTTAAAGACTAAACTAAGGTACGTGTGCGCACACATGCATAGTTGGCACACTTACATTTATTAATTTATATGTAACAAAAAGAAAAGCCATGCATGTGCAACTAAATGTCAGGGGTGCAAAAAGACTACTCAATTATTGTAATTATCTTCAGACTCAAGAGAAATTAAGCTCTGAAAATAAACTCACATTAAGTCTGAGACAAAGATAAAAAGCTACAGATTCTATAGATTTAAATTTCAAACCAATGTTGTTGCCATTATGGAAAAAACATAAATACCTTGTTGGTTAAGAGAATAAGAAGGTGAAAATGAAAATCACCTACAGAGTCAGCCCACAGCTTGGTGGCAGCTGGGGTCAACATGTCTGACTGCATGTTAAGTCCAGACTCCCCCAGGGAAGATGCCCTGATGCCCAAAATCCAGGAAGAAAGGAAAGGAGGAAGAGAAGGGATTGTGGTGTGACCATTCCTATGGGGGATGCTTTCTCCCTTTCTCTTCTCTCTCTCCCTTCTCTTTCTGGCACAAGCCCTCTGGCAAACTTAAAAAAAAAAAAAAAAAAAAAGACCTATCAACTTAAAAGACTAAATAAAAGTTGGGGAACCAGCAGTTAGCGTAATGGCTATGTCACTGGACTCCCATGTAGTCGACCACGGTTCGTGTCCCGGACCTGGTGGCTTAAAACTCACACCAGGCACCTGTGCGTGCGTGCGTGCCCAAGATCCCAAGAGGAGAATGGAGGAGAAGGGATTGCGGCGTGATCATCCCCCCTGGGGGGGGATTTCTTGCTTTCTGTCTCTATGTCTCTGTCTGTCTGGCGAATGCACGCACCCTATAGCGAAAAAAAAAACCTCTCCAAAAAAAGAGAAAAAAAAAAAAAGACTAAATAAAAGTGGTAAAAGGAGAAAAACGGTACTAAAAAGTAGAATAAGGTTAGGAACCTGAAAGAAATCATATCATAAAAAGCGATGGAGATTAATGGAACCAGCAGATGGCGTAAAAGTTTTATCACTGGATTTCCACATAGTCAACCACAGTTTGAATCCCAGACCTGGCAGCTTAAAACTCACACCGGGTGCATGTGCGTGCAGCCCAAAATCCCACGAGGAGAATGGAAAAGAAGGGATTGTGACGTGGCCATTCCTCCTGGAAGATAATTTCTTGCTTTCAGTCTCTTTCTCTCTGGAGATCGCGCGCGCGCGCACACACACATACACACACACACTAGCAAAACTCTCTTAAAAAATTTAAAAAGCAATGGAGTTTTTTGGTTTTTAAAGAATTTTTGTTTACATACATACATTTACTTATTTGCTTGTTCGTTTTTTTTTAATTTGGCCGGTGAGGGACAGAGCAAGAGAGAAAGAAAAAATGAGAAACCAAGCTACCAGGTCAGGAACTCAAATCATAGCCAGACATGTGGGAGTCCAGCACCCTGCCTACCCCAAAAAAGTAATGGAGTTAAAACAGATAGCTTTGGCCCAGCTTTTTTCTCTGAAATAGGAGAAAATAATTTAAGACCATAAAGGCTTTATGTATCTTTGCAAATAGAGGGGTAAATTGAAGATAAGTCTGCAATTCTTTGTGGAAAAAGCAAATGAAATGTGGCAGAAACAAAGTGAAAAGACAGATCAGAGTTGTCAACTTCTATAAAAGCTAAAGAGTATTACTGAACAACAAATACTGAGAGCTCAAGAGATTAAAAACCAGGGACCAGCACTTAGCGTAATGGCTATGTCGCTGGACTCCCACGCAGTCAACCGCGGTTCGAGTCCCAGACCTGGTGGCTTAAACTCAAGCTGGGTGTGTGTGTGTGCATGCCCATGATCCCTAGAGGAGAATGGATTATGGCGTGGCCATCCCCCTGGGGGGTGATTTCTCATTTTCTGTCTCTCTGGCGAGCACATGTGCCCTATAGCAAAAACCTCTCCACAAAAAAGGAGATTAAAAAATCATAAAGTTATGCTGGCATAAATCAGTATTATTTAGTTTTCTAAAACAGTGCTGAGCATCTTCTGTTCAGGAATGAAGAATGGGTGCCAAGAGGTAGCACAGTGGTAGTGTAACTGGACCTACATAGGAAAGGTCCTGGGTTCATGTCTTGAAACCTCTATACCAGACACGTCTGATATTCAGGATGGCTGGGGAATATGGGCAGATCATGGCATGGAATGATTTGATAGGCATGCCTACTTCTGTCTCTCTCAGAGGAAATGAACGATGAATACACTTCATTAGGAAAAAAAAAAAAAAGAATGAAGAACAGACAAATACTTACCTAAGATTAGGAACAAGCATTTAACAAGGGAGTTCACTTAGAAGAAAACTATGTAAATGAAGATCATTATGTTGAAGAGAAAATAAAGATGAGAGACTGAAAAACTTAGGGAGAGTTACTAATAAAGGCCATTATGAAAATGAAAAGCACTGTAGACAACTTCTGAAAAATCACCATTATATATTCAGATTTGTGTCATAAATACTACTTTGCAAAAACATTAAGTAATTTGGAAGAGGTCAGATCTAAGATAAGAGACAAATAATGAAGCCCAGAAAATAATTCACTCATGCAAAGAATACTGAAGGTACAGTGGTAAAAAAAGGTAAGAATGACCAGTAAATGGGTGTATAAAGACTGAGTTCAGTTTTGGATATTTCCAAGAAGTACCAATGAGATTTAAAAGTAAAGAACCAAGAAATAAATGAAAATACTAACTAGAAATATGTGAGCTAGAAAGATTTGGAAGCATTCAGATAAAAGATGGTAGGTGTGGGAACCAGCAGTTAGCATAATGGCTATGTCGCTAGACTCCCACGTAGTCGACCATGGTTCGCGTCCCCGACCCAGTGGCTTAAACTCATGGCGGCGCATGTGCGTGCGTGCCTAAGATCCCGAGAGGAGAATGAAGGAAAAGGGATTGCGGCATGACCATCCCCCCTGGGGGGTGACTTCTTGCTTTCTGTCTCTATGTCTCTGTCTGTCTGTCTGGCAAGCACACGCGCCCTATAGCAAAAACCTCTCAAAAAAAAAAAAAAGATGGTAGGTGAACATCAGTAAGAATCACATTGTTCAGGAAGAAATACTGACTTAAGCAACACCAAAAATAAACAAGTAAATAATATATATCACTAAAAAAAAGAAAGTTCTCTCAAGCTAAGTAAGGAATTTTGAGGATTGGGCAACAATGGCAAGACTCTTTGTCTCCTCACTCTCAAAGCTAAAATCCTCATTTAACACAATTAGATAATCCCATCACATTATGTGAATTCTCAGAATAATTCTATTTGGTTTACAGGCAAATAAGATAGAGATTAGAGTATCCCATGTTCTATATACTTCAATTGGATGTATGTGCCCTAATTATAAAAATGTATACAGATGTTTATTATATACTAAATGTTTAGTCACCTAGCAAAACATTTTCATTATATCTATTGATATGCATAAAACATACCATTTTTTCTTCATAGGTAGGATCTGGTTCTTGGATTTCTTTTTGCTTTCCAGGTGATGCATCATCAAATACTTCCTGGTAGGAAAGAAAAATCATGATGTTAAGGATAATCAACACATCCTTATAAATCATTTCTGCCCAAATCGTTTAAAATATACTCCTACCCAAAACATCCTAAATGGTCATTATCTAACCTAAAACAAAATTGTTCCCTTGATCTATCAGTACCAAAGTAAAAGGAAAATTACTGAATACATACAAAGGCTAGCTACTATTTCTGGAAAAATCAGCCTTGTGAGGTAAGATTCATAAATGCTGGATTTATTTTCTCATTTTGGAAGAACCCACCTTAAATTTGACTTTAAAACAAAAAAAAGGCTTAATGGTATCTTTTTTCCCCAACTGTAATACAGACTAAGGTTCTCAAATGTATTATGCATGTGTGTTCAAACCTAGTTTTTAATTCAGTGAATTTCAGTGATTCTGAATTCAGTTAAGAAAACAGAAAGAAGGGCCAGTTAGTGGCATGGAGTTTAAGGTGGCTAGATCCCACATGGCTGATTGTGTGGTTCCAGTCCTGGACCCAGCATGACAACTGTGTGGGTGCCCAAAATCTAGAGAGAAGTCCACAGGAGAAAGGACTATAACAGAACTATCCACCCTGGGGGATGTTGTCTCACTTTTCCTATCTGTCTCTCTCCAAGAGTGCACGCTCTACAGCAAATTAAAAACAAAGAAAGAGAAAACACACTGAGAGTACATTTATTTTTAAAGACCAAAAAACAACACATTACAATGTTGAGAGGGGGAAAAAAGAACCAGTGATAAGTTGGATCAATACACAAAATCAGTGATATTTCTATACTGACAATGTAAAAATAACCAAGTCATTCTTTAATAAATGAAACTGCCAAACATCTTTTGTGTAAAATGATAACAGGGCAAGAAGTTTGGAAGAAGGCTCACTTTTAGAGTCAGACCTGAGTTCTATTACAGGTTCTAGTTACCAGAAGACTCCATTTCCTCATGTGGCAAATGAAAATATCACTTATTTCATATAGAGGTTACCACATCAATATTCACATTTTAATTTTATTTTAATTTAAGCAACTTTGGGGCCAGCAAGTGACAGAGTGATTAAGGTGCTACTTTCCCAAATGGTTCATCTCAGTTCAAGTCCCAGATCCAGTGGCTTGAAAATTACATCAGGAACATGTGTGTTGTGCCCAGAATCTCCAGAGGAGAATGGAGAAGAACCAATTGGGGCCTGGCCATCCCCCCGGGGAGTGATTTTTCACTTTCCCTCTCTGTCTTTCTATCTCTCTCTCTAGTGAGAGCAAGCAAAAAAAAAAGGCAATTTAAGCTCCAAATATCTTGTTTAGACTTCAATTACTCCACTTTCAGATATCTGAATAAGACTTCTGGTGTTTTATTATTGTTTCAAAGCTTGAATGGCAGCAAACCCTTCTGATAAAGTGAGAAAAACTACGCAACATCTCTTGTAGAGAGCAACATCTCTTGTAGAGAATTGTTCGTGTACATACAATAGATTTCAATACAACAGCTTTCAGTGTCACAGGTTTTCAAACCCCCTTAAGTCCTG
>NW_006159522.1:399798-415303 GCF_000334495.1 Tupaia belangeri chinensis | reverse complement strand
AAACAGCCCTGGTAATTCAAAAGAACCATTTAAAACCTGAAAGGAGAAAAAAAGGCCACACGAAATACACTTTTAAACAAATCTCTATCATTGAAAACACACAATTCCAATTTCAAATTTCACTAAAACCTACCTTCACCACTGAAAATTCTATTACTTCACCCTATCTACCCAAACAGAACTACAGCACGCAGTGCTTGGATAGTAAACTGCACTTCCCTTCCTCCGTTAATACTAAAGGCTCATTTTTAGAGCAATATTACTTTCATGCTGTATCTAGGATGAAGAAATACCGGAAATCTCTGGGCTGCGACTAAGAAATATCGCAGAACAGGTCGAAGGCCAAGAATAAAAATTGGAAGAAGCAATCACTTTGTTCCCAGACGTTGCAAAGCCTGGGAGCCTACCCAAGAGACCCGCCTGGAAGCTCCCCGTCTTTCCGCCCCCGCAGTACTGTCACCACCCGCTGGCCAACCCAAGCCCAGCAGGCTTGGCTGTGGGCGCACGGTACCAATTTTTTATTTAAGAGGCTCAAGCCCCAAAAGAGGAAATGCGCTGGAGTGAAAGCCAACCAAGTGCCGTGACTCTCTCATTCATTCATCCCTCCTCCATCGTTCTCCCCAAAATTAGATGGGGTTCCAAGACAGCCGCTGCTGCCTCGGTCGCTTCCCTCGGAGTAGAGGAGCCGCCTGCGCTCCCTTCGCAGACGCAGCTGCGCCGGGTTTACCCCAATGCGCACTCGGCCATCCAGCACTCGCCATTGTTCCTGCCCAGAACAGATAACGCCCCCACAAGAACTGGGATGAAAAAAAGGAAGCCCCAGTCCTCGGAAGCGCCGCTTTTAAAATGCCTCTCCCAACCCGCCCGTGCATCCCTCTCTTTAGGAGCCTCTCCCTTCCACGAAGTTTGGTGGAAACTAAATCCTAGATTCAGAGATAGGGAGTTATGGGAGTCTAATGAGAAGCCAAAACAAAACAAAACAAAAAATGGACGGGTTCCCCAGAATCACAGTAATGCACGACATCTAATTACTAAGTACGTTAGAAGATTTGGCAAGACTGGCGAAGGAGACAAATCGTCTAAATGTGAAGGGCCAGAAATGCACTTGGGTCACCAGGACGCCAGGGTGAGAGCATCATTCTGGAGCCGCAGGAGCTCCGGCCAGGCTGGTGCAGAGGAGAAGCACGGCCCTGCACCTCATCCCCAAAGCCCAGAGGGACCCGGCTCCGCCTCCCCCTGCCCCACAAGCCGCGCTCACCTCCATCTCGGCGTCGCCCGCTCCGGCGCCGGCTGCAGAGGAGGCCGCCTGGGCCGCGACGCGGCGTGTTTTTGTGGCGGTAATCCCCCCCGCCGCTGGCGGCCGAGGCTGCGGGCTTGGAAGGCGCGCTCTCGGGAGGCGGGGGTGGCGGAGGCTCGGCCACGGACGACATGATGTTCCGTCTGCGTCACCCGCTACTGCCAGAGGCCGGGCCCGGCAGAGATGGAGGGGCAGGCCTGGGCCTGGGCGGCTTTGTCACAGCGAACTGATGGAGGCACGGAGAGGCCCACCCAGATGCTCGCCCGCACCGCGGCGCCGCCATGGGCCTGAACCTGGCCCAGCAGCCTCCCCCTCTCAGCGTCCGGCTCCTCCGCGGGGCTCAGGTTCGACTGTCCTGTCTTTGCTTCTTATAACTCTCTCTTTTACAATCATCTCCGGCGCTTACCTCACGGCGGGAATCACGTCGACGGGGTGGGCGGGGCCAGCAGGGTCACTGAGGTCAGGGAAGGCGGGCTGACTTAGAGGAGGGCGGAGGGTTGGAAGAAGGGGAAGGGAAAGCGAAAAAGACTGAGAGAGCAACGCGCTTCGCCTCCTCCTCTTCTCCCTCTGGCAGATACCATCTATCTCGCCAGCATCAGGACTATCATCTACGCCACCGACTTTCAGTCCTCGCGAGATCGCGGGGAGGCTCGCCGACTGCGTCCCGAAGCGCATGCGCATCCCCTCTCCTCACTCCAAGCTCCTCCTCCGGGCCTCCAGCGGGCTTCAAAGCTCGGAGTGGGTGGGGCCTCGAGGAGCGCTCGGTGACGTAGGCCTGTCCGTCGGCTCCCTGGCGTGACGCGAGCGCGGGGTTCCTCGCATGCCTAACGGCTCACGCTCTCCTGGCGACTTCTGGGGCCGCCTGAGGCCCGGGGCACCGCGGAGCGCCTGTCCCGGTTCTGTGCCACCTGCTTAAACGTGGAGGCTTGGGCTGCCCATGCTACTCGTGCCGCCGCCGCAGAGAGGCGTGACGCCACACACAGCCTTGACGTTATAGTTGTCCCGAGTGACGTCTCACATTGTGTGTGTGGGGGGGAATATATATGTTTGTGTGCAAACTATGTCAATCATTTCTAAATTCTTACTATGTCTCTTAGGCAGAGTTAGATACTTGGTTTGATGTATATGCTAAAAGCAAATAAGATAACATGCATGCTATACTATAAATGAGAAACACAAATAATCCATTGATGAGAGACAGGCAGTGGGATGTAACTTTTCCTCAAGCATCAAACATGAAGTGCATTCTTTTTAAGATTTAATTTTATTTTTTATTATTTCTCAATTTGACCAAAGAGAGGGATAGTGAGAAAGCAAGCCACCAGGTTCAGGACTTGAACCATGGTCAGCGATGTGGGAGTCCAGTACCTTAACCACCACACCACCTGCCACCAGAAGTACATTCTTCTAAAAGGGTTAGCAGGGGCCAGCCCTTGGTGTGTGATTAAGGCACCTTGGTCCCACACAGGCAGTTCAAGTCCCAGATGGACTGGGTGCGTGTACATGGGTGCTCATTAGAAAAGAGAAATGAGAAAGGTATCCCAGCACGACCATCCCCCACGGAGGATGCTTTCTCACTTTCCCTCTCTCTCTCCTGAGAGTCCATGCACCCTCTGAAAATTTTAAGAAAGACATTAACAGTCAGCACTAATTATTTTTCACATAACCTTAGGGTGTCTTAAGTGTCTTCATGTACTTAAGCTCTCACCCCCTGAAAAACTTAAGCACTTTGGGACCAGCAGATAGCGTAATGGCTATGTCGCTGGACTCTCAGCTGACCGCCATTCGAGTCGGGGACCGGTGGCTTAAACTCAGGTCGGGCAGATGTGTGTGCATGCCCAAGATCCCAAGAGGAGAATGGAGGAGAAGGGATTACAGTGTGGCCATCCCGGGGGGTGGGGGTGGATTTCTCGCTTTCTAACTCTCTGTCTCTCTGGCGATCCCTATTGCCAAAAAAAGACCTCTCAAAAAAAAAAAAAAAAAAAAAAAAACTTAAGCATCTCATATTCTATTTCATAATATCTACATACTAGAGTGGATTATTGCCTGCCTTGCACAGGCCTTAGTCATCATCTCTTTATTCCCTACGCCCAATTTTCTATCAACATTTGTGGAATAAGGGATACACACTTTTCAGTAGTTGAGATATTAGTCAACTGTCCATGTTGAATTTCAAACAGAAGAGATCTCCTCTGACTATAAGGCCTGCAAACTTTTAAAGTGATTGAAAGATAATTCTTTAATCAAGATATGAGAAAACCCTCCTGTCAATTAGAAACAGTAATTTCATTTTCTTTTTTCAGGTTTTATTTGTTTTCTGCTTTTTGTTTTTGCCATAGGGCATGTATGCTCTCCCAGGAAAGAGGAAAAAGAGAGGGAAAGTGAGAAATCCCCACACATACACACCTCTATCCCTTCTCTCTTCTCCTCTCGGGATTTTGCATATACATGCACGCATGCCTGGTGTAATGTTCAAGCAATCAGGTCCTGACTCTGGTTGGCCATGTGGGAGTCCAGAGCCTCTACCATGCCACCTGCTGGCCTGGAAAAATAACTTTTTAACAGTTTAAAAATGTAGATCAAAGCTTGGATACATGCATGAATGCATGATAATATGGAAAGTGGGTGTTGCTGGTGTGTATTTCCTAATTCTGTTTTGCTTGACTGCATTTTTTATTTTTTGAAATGAATTTGTATATTATTAAGAAACATTTTTGAAAATTTTCTGCTTTAAGGTAAAAAAAATTTGGCAGTTCTACATATTTAAGGTGAGTAATGTGATATTTTGATATACAAAATGCACTGTGAAATGATTGATTACTACAGTGAAATTAACATATCATCACCTCACATTGTGTGCGTGTGTGGGGGGGGGTGTATGTGAACATTTAGGACCTACTCTTTTAGCAGATTTCAAGTATATAATCCAGCATTATTAACCATGGTCACAGTGCCATATATGAGCTCTGCAGAACTTAGTGATCCCATGTAAATTAAACTTTGTATCCTTTCACCATAGTTTCACCTTAAACTATTTAAGAAAAACAATAGCAAATAAACGGATGCATATAAATAAATATATCTCCCCATTATTTTTTCTTTAATTTCCAGAGGGTGCATGCACTTGCCGGAGAGAGAGAGAGAGGAAGCACCTCCCAGTGGGGTGGAGTCACACTGCAATCCTTTTTCTTCCATTTCACATCAGGATAGGATATGGGTTTGTGTATACAAGCGCCAAGTGTATTTTTTGAGTTTCTGGGACTGGAATTCAAACCATGTGGGACTCGGCTTCTGATGTACTGTGCTTAACCACTGCACCATAAGGCAGTCCACATATCCCCATTTTGAAAAAACTTATTTTAATTTAAAAATATATTCCTTCACCAAAAAAAGATTGGAAGGGAAAGTAAGAAGGTAGTGTCCAGGATGGTACCAGATATCTAAACACTTAGTAAATACTTATTCCATAAATGTTTATTTAAGTTTTGCATTAAGTTGAATATGACATCTATTACTCAGAATATTTCTTTGCTCTTTACAATTTCAGCAGTGATCCTGAGTATCTGGGCTTGCCCTATAGTACAATGGTTAAGGGGGTCAGATCCCACATGGCTGACCATGGTTTGGTACCCCTGGCCAGGTGACTTTATAAACATATCAGGTACATGTGCATGCCCCAAACCAATAAGATGGAGAAATGGAGGAGAAGGGATTGTGAGGTGACCATGTTCCATTGAGGGTGCTTTCTTTTTTCTCTCTATGAGGAGTCTCTCTGCAAGGGTGTCATTGAGGATATCTCTCTGTCTCTCTCTCTCTGGCAAGTGCATGTACCCTCTGGCAGAAAGAAAAAAAAAAAAAAGGAGGAAGGGAGAGAAAGAAAAAATAAAAAAAGCAATCAGTCTTTGGTCCCGGTGTGGAAACTCAAAGAATCAGTATATGTAAGTGTATAAATGGAAGGCTCTTACGTCAAAAAACTATTTAAGAAAAACAATAGCAAATAAACGGATGCATATAAATAAATATACCTCCAATGGCATTTGTTCTTTTAATTTTCTTTTTTTTTTTTGTGATAGCACACATGCACATACATGTGAGAACGATAACAAGGGTGAGAGAGAGAAATAAGCACTCTGCACAGGGTCTGGTCACACTACGATTCCCTCCAGCCCTCCAGCCCCTGGGATCCTGGGCACTCCCACACCCACTGAGTTTCAGGCTGACAGGCCTAAGATTCAAACCACAATCAACAAGTGAGATGCAGTTTTGTTTTGTTTTGTAAATTATTTATTTAACTTTATTTATTCATTCATTTAATTTTAATTTGACCAGAGAGAGGCACAGAGAGAGAGGGAAAGGGAGAGAGGAAGCCACCAGGTCTGGGACTCGAACCGCAGTTAGCCATGTGGGAGTGTCCAGCACCTTAACCACCATGCCACCTGCTGGTCCCTGAGATGCGGTTTTTCTTGACTGCACCCAGGAGCCAGCCCAGAAACTGTCTTTTAACAATTTCACTTATGTATGAGTTTCTCCTATGAGCATATGAAAGCTATGCTAGAATCTCGTTTGGGAAAATCATGAAAAAATATTTGGAAGAAGCTGGGAAAGGAAAAACAAATATTCTGATTCACAAATCTAACATAAGAAATGGATAAAAAAAAAAAATTGAGACAGAATCTAGAACCAGAGAAGTGGAGAAGACAGAGAAAAGACAGGACACCTGGAAACCAAGCTGTTGGGGACAGTAGCTTTGTTAGGCAGGTAGTAGTACTTACGTGGAGGCCAAGTCACAAAGGCCTTTTTGTTTTGTTTTTATTTTATTTATTTTTATTTGACCAGAGAGGGACAGAGTAAGAGAGAGAGAGAGAGAGAGAGAAGGAAAGTGAGAAAGCAAGCTACCAGGTCCGGAACTTGAACCATGGTTGGCCATGTGGGAGTCCGGCATCCTTAACCACCACACCACCTGCCAGACCCACAAGGCCTGTGTTTGTTCAAAGGCTAAAAGGCTAAGGCTAAGAGCTAGCTCTGGAATTGACAGCATCTTGTCAAACCAGTACAGTGGTAAAGAGAGTAGGCTGAGTCGTCGGGCAGGACAGTGCAGATTCTGGAACCTGGTAGCTATATGGATGTAGGCAAGTTACCTGATCTTTCTAAATCAGTTCTTTCAACTTTTTGTTTTGTTTTGTTTTGTTTTGAGAATTTTTTTTTTGTTTTTTTTGTTTTTTTTGCTATAAGGTGCACATGCTTGCCAGAAAGACACAGAGACAGAGAAACAAAAAGTGAGAAATCACCCCCCAGGGGAATGGCCATGTCACAATCCCTTCTCCTCCATTCTTCTCTTAGGATCTTGGGCATGCATGCACACGTTCCTGGCATGAGTTGAAGCCACAGGTCCCGGGACTCGAACCACGGGCAAGTACATGGGAGTCCAGCAATGTAACCATTGCGCCATCTGCTGGTCCCCACAGTTTTCAAGTGTTTATTATTGTATTGTCTCAGTTTTCTATTGAGGTCATGATGTTATAATGATGTCATAGAATAAAATGAAGTAGTACATTACAAGATGCTAACACAGTCGCTGACATAAGGAATTCTGGGTTCAAATGTTACTTAGTCTAATCCTGGAGAATCATAAATCCGAGGGTCTGAGTCTAATTGAAAGAAGAGGAATGTAATAATTTGTTTTTGTTTTTGTTTTTGTTTTGAGAGGAAGGTTTTTGCTATAGGGCGCGTGCACTCTCTGGAAAGACAGAGAGACAGAAACCAAAAAATCACCTCCCTGGCCACACTGCAATCCCTTCACCTTCATTTTCCTCTCAGGATTTAGAGTACACATGCACACACGCCCACACGACCAGCATGAGTTTAAGCGGGTCCAAAACTCGACCAGCGGCCAACAATGTGGGAGTCCAGCGCTATAACCATTACATCATCTGCTGGTCTCAGAATTTTTTAAGAAGGTAGAGGGGAAGGGGAAGAGTAGGAAGAAAAACTCTAGGAAGAATTAGTGTTTTAACTATGTTCCTAGCAACAGAATGCTACAATGTAAAATCATGTTAGTGTACCATCTCAAATATGCAAATACAGTTGTTTACACCTAGAATTTCCTCTGTTAGATTTACTGTGCTAGTACAGCCTGTACTGTATACAGAAATATAGTGTAACAAAGAGATGTTCTCAGAGGACAAAAGATGCCAAAGGGGCCAGGACCCTTTCAGCATTGTGGCCTTCAGTAGTAACAGAAAGTAGTTGAAGTTTTATCAAGGACAAAGGAATTCTGCACTTGTCTCTTTGCTGCATACTCATTTTAATTTGTGAAAACCTAATAAAAGAGGGGCCTAATAAAATGGTGTGATGGTTAAGGTACTGTACTCCCACATGGCTGACTTTGGTTCAAATCCCGGACCTGGCGGCTTGAAAATCATGCCAGATGCGTGTGTGTGCTTGCCCAATATCTGGAGAAGTAAATGGAAGAGAAGGGATCGTGGCATTGGTCATTTCCCATGTGAGGTGATTTCTCACTTTCCCTCTCACTTCTCTCTTTTGAGTGCACACACCCTATGGCAAAGACCAAAAATAATAATACTTTTAAAATAATAATAAAATAGAAAACAAAGGCTGGTAACTGTGAGACAACAATAAAACAGTTTTGGGTTTGTGGGTATCCAGGAATGGTGATTTCTAACACTAAATACCAACAATCACACATTTCACATATTTTTTCTGAGTTCTCACACATAGGTCATTTGTCAGTGTAGAATGATTCCAGTTAAATAGAAATGCTAATTATACCCTTAATAAATAAGTAAGGTTTAAATATATTCTCATAAAATTTTGTCACCAACTCATGTCAGTGAGTAACTTTGTGTCTGTTAGGTGTAGGTACATGTATTAACATAGCCTATTGAAATTGTACTTCGTGGTGCATTTTCTTCCTGTGTGTGAAAAATACTTTTTTTCTTTATTAGTTCTAGGTAAAATGTTCTTAGGATCCAAATATTTTAAATATAATTTTTAAAGACATTTTTGCTATAGGCTACATAAGCTTGCTGGAGAGACAGAGAGACAAAGAGACAGAGAGAGAAATCACCCCCAGGGGGGATGGCCACACCACAATCCATTCTCGTCCATTCTCCTCTTGGGATCTTGGGCACGCACACACATGTACCCAGAGTGAGTTTCAAGCCTCCTGGTCCAGAACTTCAGCTGCCGTGAGCCCTGTGGGAGTCCAGCAATGTAACCATTATGCCCTCCACTGGTCCCTAAATATAATTCTTAAAAGTGTGTTTCTTGCTTTCAGGACAAAGACACAGAGTAAGAGAAAAACAAGCATCCTTGGAAAGGTTTTATGCTGCAATTTCCCTCCAGCTTTCTGAGCCAGCCAATATCATGGTATGTGTGCATTCTCTGTACAGGTTGACCATGGAGCCAAACCTATAATCTTCCCTATAGACTCAGCTTCACCTGAGCAGTGCATTACCACTATACCACTGAGCTGGCAGTAGGATCTCAACTGTTTTTATCCACAGTTAAGTCTTTAAAAAAAAAAAAAGAAGACTATAATCCAAAGTTACATCTGTTAAACATCCTTGAGGTATGTTTCGGAAGCATTAAATATAACTAAAAAAATCACTTTAAAAATTGGAATTCCTTTACTCATAGGCTGAAAAAGAAGAAGATGGAAGAAGATATATCATTCAAACATTAATCAAAACAAAACAGGAGTGACTATTTTATTATTAGGTAGAACTTGGAGCAAAGAAAATAACCAGCAACAAAGAGGGACATTATATAATGATAAGTATATTAATCTACCACGAAGACATAGCAATTCTAAATGTGTGTGTGTACCAAATGACAGAAATATAAATTGCATGAAGCAAAAACTAGCTGAACTGGGGGCCATCAGGTGGCATGGTAGTTAAGGTGTCGAACTCCCACATGGCCAATCATGGTTCGAGTCCCAGAACCAGCAGCGTGAAAATCACACTGGGAACTTGTGTGTGTATGGCCAAAATCCCAAGAGGAAAAATGAAGGAGAAGGGACTATGAAGGGGGGAGGAGGGAATGATTTCTCATTTTCCCTCTCTCTGTTTCTCTCTGTCTCTCTATAATGAGCACATGCACCCTATGGCTAAAACCTTAAAAAAAAAAAAAAGAAAAAAAAAAGAACTAGCTGAACTGAAATTGATAGAAGCAGGCAGAAAAACAGCAAGCATAGAGAAGAATTTGATAACAATACAACCAAGAGGATACAATTGACAGTTGTAGATCATTGTACCCAACAATAAAAAAATACATATTCTTTTCAAAAACCCATGGAGAATATGGCAAGACAGACCATAAAACAAGCCTCAAAAATTTTTAAAAGTTTAAATAAAGGGGTCAGCAGGTGGCATGGTGGTGGTTAACATGGTGCCAAACTCCCAGATGGCTGACTGCAGTTCAAGTCCTGGACCTGGCAGTGGCTTGCTTTCTCACTTTCTCTCTGTTTCTCACCAGTCAAATTTAAATAATAATTATAGTAAATCAAATTAAATAAAAATTATTCTTAAAACATTGATATAAAAAAGAGAGTATGTTCTTCAACCATAGTAGAATCAAACTAGAAATCAATAACCAAAATTTTCAGAGGATATCTCCAAATTAAATGTCATACTTACAAATAATTCATAAGTCAAAGAGGCGATCTCAAGAGAAATAAAAAAGTACACTGAGGGACCAGCAGATGGTTATGTTGCTGGACTCCCACATAGTCGACCATGGTTCAAGCCCTGGACCCAGCAGCTTAAAACTCACTCCAGGCGCGTGTGCCTGCATACGCAAAATCCCAAGAGGAGAATTGAGGAGAAGGGATTGTGGTGTGGCCATCCCCCCGGGGGGATGATTTCTCATTTTCTGTCTCTTTGTCTCTCTCTGTCTTTCCAGGGAGCACATGTGCCCTAGAGCAAAAATCTCTCTTTAAAAATAAAAGCACACTGAACTGGATAAAAATACAGTAGATCTAAATTTGTGGAACACAGCTAAAGCAGTGATTAAGGGAAACTATATCAGTAAATTCTTACATTTAAAAAAGGAAGCATTCTCATATTTAAACTTCTACCCCAAAAGCCTAGAGGAGGAACAGTAAACCCCAGTTTTACTTACAAAATAAGCAGAAGGAAGGAAATAAAGAACAGGAATGAACAAAATAAAAAACAGAGAAAATAAAATGAAACCAAGAAGCTTCTTTGAAAAGTTATATAAAATTGGTAAATCTCCAGGAAGACTGACGAGAAAGAAAAAAACAAAAACACAAATCACCACATTCAAGAATGAAACCAGACCTATCAGCACAGACCCTGAAAACATCAAAGAACTAAGGAAATAGTATAAACATAAATTTGACAGCTTAAATGAAATAAACCACTTCTTTGAAAAATACAAATTACCGTAACTCAAACCAGATAAAATAGATTTGTATACCACTGTAACTAGGAAACTAAATCCATAACTTACGAACTCCCAAAAAGAAATCTCGACACAGATGGTTTCAATAAAGGAGTCTACCAAATATTTAAAGACAAATTAACATCAATATATACAGTGTCCTATAGAAGAGGAAGCACTTTTCATTCATTTTATGAAGCTACTGTAATGTACATAACAAGTCAAAGACCCTACAAAAAAAGAAATGGAAGACCAATGTCATTGATGAATATAGATGCAAAAATTATTTTTTATATATGTATTTATTTTTTTCTGTAAGAGACATGGTGCCCTCAACAGGGTCTTGACACCAACACCTACCCCTAGCTTTCTTCCTCTTTTTCTTTTCTTTTCTTTTCTTCTTAAGTGAGATTTTTTTGCTATAGGGCACATGTGTTCACCAGAGAGACAAAGAGAGACAGAGACATAAAGCGAGAAATCACCCCCAAGGGGGAATAGCCACATCGCAATCCCTTCTCCATTCTCCTCTTGGGTTTTGGGGCACACACATACACACACACATACACACATGTGTCCTGCGTGAGTTTTAAACCACCAGGTTTGAGACTCAAACCACAGTCAACTGTGGGAGTCCAGTGATGTAACTATTATACTATCTGCTGATTCCCTTCTTTTTCTTTTCTGCTCCTTGCAGGATTTTCATAATTCATATATTGGTTCCCCTGATGGTGTCCCATAAGTTACACAAGCTTTCTTTACTCTTTTTCATTCTTTTTGTTTGTTGAAGTAATTTCAAATGACCTGTCTTTGAGTTGGCTGATTCTTTCTTCTGCTTGATTAAGTATGCTGTTGAAACTCCCTACAGAATGTTTTTTTAAAAAATTTCTAAACTCGTGACAGCACACACGTGCATGCGAATGAGAGGAGAGAGACAGAGAGACACAGAGAGAGAGATGAATATATTTTATAGGGTCTGATCATACCATGATCCTTTCCTGCAGTCTTCCTACCTATTGGATCTTGAGCATTCATACGTGTTCCCAGCATATTTTAGGTTAACCCGGGTAGGGATTTGAACCACAGTCACTAGCTGGGACCTGGCTTTTCTTGAGCAGTGTATCACTACTGTTCCACAGTGCCAGCCCAGCTCTGTCATTTCAACAGTTCGGTGTTCTTCAGCTTTAGAATTTGCTGTTAGAATCCTGAAGTGGGTTGGCCTGAAATAGGTGAGTGGCCATACCTGCCTTTACATTCACAGAAACCACCTTTGTGTCTAGATCTACAGGGATAGATTTGGACTTTGTGGGGCCCAAGTCAGGCCTGGAACCTGGGATGACTCAGTGGGCCTAGAAGCCTGATTTGCAGGTGTAGACCTAATTCCTAGGCCCATGGTAACAGGCCTGGAGTCTGCAGAGGCTGGCCTAGGTCTGGGGCAAACTGGCATCTGGATATGGGAGGATAGGTCTGGTCCTATGTTCACAAGGACCAGACGGGGGCTGGGGGGTAGCCAAAAGCCTGGGGCCATAGCATCTGGCCAGGCACTGGGGCTAGCCTAGGTAGCCTGGCAGTTGTGTCTCTGGGGATCTGCCTAGAGCCTGATCTCCGGGACCCAGCCTGGTGCAAACGTTCACAGGGGCAGGTCTGGTTTTGGGGGTTCTCAGCAAAGTCAGATGCTCCCTTCATTCACCTTTTGTCTCGTGGAATATATCTCTCTCCATGTTGTACCACCTAGACTTGGGAAAGGAGTGAGACAGGCCATGTGAAAGAGTTGCATGGCCTCATACTTCTCAGTGTTTCTTTCCTTATTTCTGTGCCTTACCCACTTGCTATAATTACTCACATAGATTCCTTAACTTTTAGGAAATATTTGTGTGCACAGATGGTTGTTCAAATTTCTGTTTCTTTGAGAGGAGAAGTATTAAAAAGTCCTAGTCTATCATCTTGCTGAAGTCACGCTCCCTGGGAAAAGAGTTGTTAACCTTTAACATTAAAAATGTGATCAATGAGGGCCAGAGGTGGCATGGTGGTTAAGGTTCTGGACTCACACATGGCTAACCACAGTGTGAGTCCCAGACCTGGCAGCTTGCTTTCTTACTTCCCCCTTGCCCCTCTCTCTCTGATGAGTGCACATGCCCTATAATCCATTAAAATAATAACAATAAATTTAATGTAAAATTCTTAAAAAAAAATCGTAATCAATGAGAAACCAGTCCCAGCTACTCAGAAAAGTGAACAAGAGGATCATGAGTTTGCAGCAGTGTGATCAACACAGTAAGATCCAGCCTGAAAGAGCTGAGTGTGATGGCCCACAACCTACAGTCCCAGCTACTTGGGAAGGAAAAGGGATTGCAACATGTCAACACCCCACTAGGGAATGGTTTCCTTTTCTCTTTCCTTTTCTCTGGCAAGTACACACACCCTCTGGCAATTAAAATATTTTTTTAAGAGTATTTTTGCTATAGGGCACGCACACTTGTCAGAGAGACAGAGAGAGATGGAGAGAAAGTAAGAAATCACCCCTTGGGGGGATGGCCACACTGCAATCCTTTCTCCTCCATTCTCCTCTCAGGATTTTGGACATACATGCCTGCATGAGTTTGAAGCCGCCAGGTCAGGGACTTAAACCATGGTTGGCTGTGTGAGAGTTCAATGCCTTAACCACTCTGCCACCTGCTGGCCACTAAAATAGTATTTTAATTTAAAAACATGAAAGAACTTGAAAGTTCTAATTCTAAAATTTTAGCCACAGACCAAGAGTAAACACATCTCAATAACTCTCTAATCCAGATACTAGAGACCTGTTCTCCCTCCTGATAGGGAGAAAATTCTTAACGGAAATATTTCAGTTCTAAATAGATGAAGAGACAAACACGAAGACTAACGAATCCAATCGTATCTTGTCTCGCATGTAGCAGAAATGAGATCTCTATAAGCCACCAATTTTTCTTTTTATTTATTTATATTTGGAGAGATTTTTGCTATAGGGTGCATGCGCTCATTAGAAAGACAGAGAGACAGAAAACAAGAAAGTACCTCTGTCCCTGGGGGAGATGGCCATGCTGCAATCCTTCTCCTCCATTCTCCTCTAGTGATTTTGGGCACATAAGCACCTGAGTTTCAAGCCACCAGGTCTGGGACTCAAACTGCACCCAACCACGTGGGAGTCCAGCGTCTTAACCACTAGGCCACATATTTTTCTATAGAAATCACCAAATAGGCTATAAAAACAAATTACCAATGATTGCTACCACAACTGGCAAATAATTTATCATCTGGAAAAGAACCAAAAACAAAACACAAATTTAGTAGAGAACAAAATTTAAAATAGAAAATAAATCAGCTACTTTCTACTGCTGCCTTGGAGTCATCTCTGCAAAGCCAAGAAAGAGCATACTGGTCCTAAACTACCTATGAGGTGCACTTATCTGGTGGCGAGCCTTAATGGATCCTATCATGTGAGTCCCCTGAGCAGCTTGGAATACCTCCAGCACTACTAAATGACATTTTTCTTTCTTTTTTTCTTATCTTTTTCTTTTTATTTATTTATTTTTAAGAAGTTTTTGCTATAGGTTTTTGCTATAGTGTGCACTCGCCAGAAAGAGAGAGAGAGAAAGCGAGAAATCACCCTCCAGGGTGGATGGCCATGCCACAATCCCTTCTCCTCCATTCTCTTCTCGAGATCTTGGACATGTACACACACATGCCCAGGTTGAGTTTAAGCCACCAGGTTCAGGACTTGAACCATGGTCAACTGTATGAGAGTCCAGTGACATAGCCATTATGCCAACTGCTGGTCCCCCCTAAATGAAATTTTTCAAAAAAGTAAAATCATGATTCTTGTACACACACACACACACACACACATATGCATGTGTTTATGTATATATAATGTGTATATATATGTGTGTATACATATATAGACACACACATACATGTGAAATTAACACATGTTAAGTACTTTATATAATTAATTCTTGAGAAAATTAATAAGGTTTTACAACCAATTTAAAAAATTAAAACATACACACGGGGTCAGCCATGTCATAATGGTTAAGGTGGCTGGATTTCCCTTGACTAACCACATGGTTCCAGTCCCAGATGCAGCAGCTTGAAAAAATAAGCTGTGGGACGAGCAGGTGGGGTGGTGGTTAAGGCACTGGACTCCCATATGGCTGGCTGCAGTTCAAGTCCCAGACCTGGCAGCTTCCTTTCTCACTTTCCCTTTCTCTCTCTCTCTCTTTGTCTTTCTCTGGTGAGCACTCATGCCCTCTAGCAAATTAAATATAATAATACATTAAATTAAATAAATAAGTAATTTTAAAGAAAATAAAAGGAAAACAGGCTGGGCGTGTGCAAGTGTCCAAAATGCCAAAAAGGAAGAGAGATAGAGAAAGGAGTGCAGTATGAACTTGCCCCATTGGGGATGCTTACTCACTTCCTATCTCTCTGTCTCTCTGTCTCTCTCCAGTTTTCCCTCTGGCAAAATTAACACACACACACATATACACACAAATTTATATGGGGTAAAGAAATGTTTAAATGGATGTGCAAGTGGATGTGAAACTAGTCTCTGCCACCAAAGAAGTAGAAAATCAATTTACTTTCTACCAAATAAGGCATCTTCTGCATATCTATAGACAAGAATTATTTTGCACTGTGTCAATTATTTACACTACATGGAGTTGTAAAATAACTCCCATAGAATTGGAAACCCAGAAGATTGTCCTGTAGGGTCAAGACAATTCATGGTTTTCTGTTAAAGCACTTGTTGTTCACTACACC
>NW_006159522.1:395862-399783 GCF_000334495.1 Tupaia belangeri chinensis | reverse complement strand
TTTCTAGTTCTATTGTAAATAATGCTCATTTTGACTGCGAAGTAGCCTCGTGACTGCTTAATCTGTTTGTTTTAGGCTTTTGCCTTAGGGCGTATGGGCTCACCAGAGAGGAGAGAAACAGAGAAAGGGAAAGTGAGAAATTCCCCTCTCAGGGGGACATGCCCCTCTGCAATCTCTTCTTAATTCTCCTCCAGGGATCTTGGGCAGGCACGTACACATGTGGGGCTGTGCCCGGTGTGATTTTCAAGTCACTGGGTCCAGGACTAAACCGTAGTCAGCCATGTGGGAATCCAGCCACCTTAACCATCATGTCATCTGTTGGCCTCATTAATTTGTTTTTCATTAATATTTTAGATTAAGTGGAAGAACTGAAATGTGTCCCAAGTCCTTGCTGCTCACCACTGTGGCATGTATTTGACTATTCTCTTGTACCTTTCTAGAATGACTTTCTGTGCTTTCTCTTGGTTTCCTGCACCCATGTAAGTGCATCGTGGTCAATCTCCTTCAATTCCAATCGACTGTGTGATATAGTACTTCACAGATGACCATCAGAGTTTCCATTCCAAATTGCTGAGGTTGGGAGACAGATTAGCTCGGTTTAGATCAAGTGCCCATCCCAGACTCAGGTGTGAGGAAGGATTTGAGCACCAGATACACACATGGCTACGTGGGTGGGTCTAGCTTTTAAACAGGAGCTGAGAATAAAGACAGGTTCTCTTAGGAAAATCAGGCTACATAAAGCATTGAGTGATATCTCCAGCATATGTCTACAATTTATTTATGTTATAGAAAATAAATTATCCTGGGGGGCCAGTAGATGGTATAATAGTTAGGTCACTGGGTTCCCACATGGCCGACCATGGTTTAAGTCCCAGATTCAGTGGCTTAAAATTCATGCTGGGCACATGTGCATGTGTGCACAAGATCCCAGAAGGAGAATGGAGAAGAAGGGATTTCAATGTGGCCATGCCTCCTGGAGGGGGGTGATTTCTTATTTTCCCCTCTTACTGTCTCTGTCTCTGTCTCTCTCTGGCAAGCGCATGCACCCTAAGGCAAAAAACTCTGGGGGGGGGGAGAACCGGCAGGTGGCATGATGGTTAAGGGCACTGGACTCCCACATGGAGGACCGCTTCGAGTCCCAGACCTGGAGACTTGTTTTCTCACTCTCTCTCTCTCTCACTCTGTCCTTTTCTGGTCAAATTAAAATAAATAAATAGAATAAAATTAAATGAAATAATTTTTTAAAAAAAATCTTTTAAGAAAGAAAGAATAAGAAAAAGAAAGTAAACTATCTTTTATTTTTAAAATAGTAAAAATAAATAAATAAAGCCTGTTAATGTATCTATTTAAGCACAACGATCCTTTCCATTTTCCTTCACGGTTCAATTTTCAGCAAAGGTGCCAATTCTAAACTTAATGGCACTGAAGATTGAGCTATTCAGTTAAAATGTATTTGAAATATGTATTGATGAAAGCTAACAATTTCAGTCTTTTAAAAGTGTGATTCTTATGCCTTTAGTTATGTACTTATTACTCCATAATAACTCATCATAAGATATGAACTTAGTACCTAATACATTCCAAGAAATTCTGTCAAGCTTTTCACTTATCTCATGAAAGCAGCTGTTCTTCACAACAGTGAAGTTAACCTTCTAAACATGGCAAATGTCCCAAAGGGCATGTAAGAGGAAAATGTGACTCTGTGACTAGTCAGGAAACCCACTGAGTTGTGCGCTTAAGAAAAAAACAACTTGTGGTTCTGTCTTAGGAAGACAGGAAGTGGAGATTTGGTAAGTTTTACATTGAGACATAAAAAGAGAATGATGAAAGTCAAAGGAGGTTTCCATTTACTATTTTTAGGAAAATCAGGAATTACAGAATAGGGACGCTGATAATAAGAACTTTATAAGACTTTGTAACCTTTCCAGTTTGTTCTGGATTACCTTTGTCACCCCTTGTGCTGAGCAGTTCAAACCTAAACTCCTTTATCACTGATTTTCTTCCTTTTACATTTCTTTTGGTAATCTAAATTGATGAAGCATGATATCTGGAAAGAGGAATTTTAATTCTGGATATATAGTTAAACTGACAGTGAAGTGGTTATGTATTATGCTGTCATTTCCTTTATAAAACCAGTATATCTTAAGCAATTTGATTCTAAACCTGAACCTTCAGATGGAAATTGTAATGCTATCTTCCAGCTATTTTGTGTTTTATTAACCTATTATCTTATGGCCTCACAGAAGCAGACACCAAGACAATCAGGCATGTGAGAGAATTTACGCCCTCCCAACTAAACTGAGGATAAAGAGAGGCAGCAGAAGTAGGGGGTGCCTTTAGATGGAGATGAGGGGGTAACACTAATAAAGCTTCAGGGGCCAGCAGATGGCATAGTGGTTAAGGCGCTAGACTTCCACATGCATGAACATCCATGGCTTGAGTCTCAAACCCAGCAGCTTTAGGGGAAAAAAAAAAATAAGAGGAAAAGATGAAAGCTAGAGAAGGAAGAATTTCAGAGTATAGCAAAGCTCTAAGAAAGTTTTGGCCAGGCTGATAGGGCATCCTTAAACCAAAGTCTCATATTAAGGGAGTTCCGTGTCCCATGAGAATAAAGCGTGTCCTGAGCTCAAACATGAGATGATTTGGGAGTAAGACAGAGATGAGAGTGGGGATGGAGGATAGGGACTCTCAGTAGGTTTGAGGGTCATAATTTCATGGTCACTACAAACATAATAGGTTTCTTCATAGAGAAAAAAAAAGTATACTTTCAATAAATTTATCTAAGTTTTTAATTTTTAAAAAATATTTGCTGAGGGTGCCTGTGCCTGCCAGAGAGAGGAGGAAAGTAAGAAAGCACTTCCCACGGAATATGGTTACACTGCAATCCTTTCTCTTCCATTTCTCATTTCACGATCTGGGGTGTGCATATATACACACCCAGCATGTTTTTCAAGCTGCCAGTTCCAGGACTCAAACTGCGCAGTTGGCCATATGAGATCCAGCCACCTTAACCACCATGCCTCAGGCTGGCCCAGTCTTTGAGTTTTAATGATCTAATTTTACACACACACACAAAACACAATCCTCAGGATAGAAAAATAAAAATAAAGCATAAGATTATCATTGAACCCTCCTTTTGGGCTCCCAATGGCTCAGGTACTCAGATCAAACTTAGATAAAAGAAGAGATCCACTTTGATGATGATGATGATGATGATGATGATGATAACTAAAGTTTGTAGTTGCTTATAGTGTACCAAGTGCGAGTCTAGGAATTTTGTACATGTTGACTTAGTTGGCCCTTACGTTAGCCCTTGTGAAGTGGGTAATATTTGTTCTCATTTTGTAGATGGAAAAACAGAGGCAGAAGCTACAGTGGCTTATGTGTCACTATACAACCAGTGTTTGATATGGTAGACCAATCCAATCAAATTATATAAGAGTAAAAGATGAAACCTATAGCTCAGGACTGGTAGCTCATTAAGAATATGAAAACAGGGCCAGCAGCTGTCATGGTAGTTAAAGTAGTGGATCCCACAAGGCTGACTCCACGGTTTGAGTCCTAGACCCAGTGGCTTGAAAAACATACCGGATGCACGTGTGTGCATGCCCAAAATCCTGAGAGAATGGAAGAGCAGGGATTGCAGTATGGCCAGGCCCTGTGGGAGTGTGGGAGGTGATTTCTCACTTTCTCTCTCTGTCTCTCTCCAACCCTATGGCAAAAATCTTAAAGAAATAAATTTTTTTTTAAAGTGGAAATAAATGTGAACAAACAGAGGCTATTTATTCAAACCTTGTGATTTCAAGGGAAATAGTCCCCATCACCTGCTCTTGGCAGTGGGAAAGTGGCAGAGTAGATAGTGGAAAAGCCTGAAAATGGTATATGCTGATAAGAGTTCATTGGCATGCAGGAGCTGGAAGA
>NW_006159522.1:391596-395847 GCF_000334495.1 Tupaia belangeri chinensis | reverse complement strand
AGCTGTCATCGAAGCAGGGCATCTTGATGATTGGTCTAGGGAATATATTTGGCTTCTCTGGTTGTTCCTGAGTTGAAAGTGGAGGCCAAAACTAAGAAAGTTGCCAATTATTGACCAAGTTGTGATTATACTGGGCTGGTGGCCGAAGAGGTTGTGGCTTAGTTTCTGCCATGATCTGACTATTTGTATCTTTCCCAGATTCTTAGGTTGACATTCTAAGGCCCACTGCAATGATATTAGGAGTTAGGGTATTTGGAGAGGTAAGGCCATGAGGGCTCTGCAGGATGGAATTAGTGTCTGGTAAAACAAGCCCAATGGAGCTCATTCACCCCTTTCTCCAGATGAAGGCTCAGTGAGAAGTCTCCATCTGTGAAGCAGGAAGTGACATTCATCAGGCACTGAACCTGCTGGCCTCTTGATCTTGCACTTTCCAGCCCCCTCAAAGTGTGAAAAATACATTTATGTTGTTTATAAATTACCCAGTTTATGGTGTTCTGTTATAGCAGCCCAGATGCACTCAGAGAGCTTCTCAGTCTGGTTGCCACAGAGGTTATGGGTCAGAATTCTATCGTCTCATCCGGTTGGTTTGTATATTCAGTCATTTCTACAAAGCTAATTTATTTGAATAATTCTGCTAATAAGAGTTTGCTTCTGGGGCTGGCAGATGGTGTGGTGCTTAAGGTACTGGACTCCAACATGGTCAGGTGTGGTTCAAGTCCCACACCTGGCAGCTTGCTTTCTCACTTTCCCTTTTACTCTCTCTGGTTAAATTAAAAAATAAATAATTATAACAAATAAAATTAGATAAATAATTCTTTAAAAAAAGATAAGAGTTTGCTTTTATTTAATGCTAAGAGCAATCAGATGCTATTCAGGTCATCTTACTATTGGGTTGTTGGAAAAGTCATGATGCCGTTTTGCACAGAAAAAAAAAACAGAAAAAATACGTCATGACTTTTTTGACAACCTAATGTATATAAATATCATGAAATTCTTTGCAGTAAAAAGTTAAATAGGACAAGACATATACACTCTCACACATATGTACACATATATGTATATATGTATATATATATATATATAATCACAAAAGAAGGCTAGATCAAAGAAAACTCAATATGTTAGTCTCTGCTAGTTCTTCTATTACTTTTATGTGAGATAGTCTGTTTTAAAATGTGGGATTATGACAGACTGAGAGTCGTTCTCCAATTACCATTCTCTAGTACTTTCTCAATTTAGCCAGGCACGTGGTCATCCTAAATAAACTTGGGTTGAATCTCTTGAAGCTGGGCATGGCCTTTTTTTTTTTTTCTTTTTGAGAGGTTTTTGCTATAGGGCGCGTGCACTTGCCAAAAAGACAGAGAGAGACAGAGAGATAGAAAGCGAGAAATCATCCCCTGGGAGGATGGCCATGCCACGATCCCTTCTCCTCCATTCTCCTCTCGGGACCTTGGGCGCACACGTGCATGTGCCAGGCATGAGTTTAAGCCACCAGGTCTGGGACTCTAACCGCAGTCGGCTACATGGGAGTTCAGCAACATAGCCCTTATGCTAACTGCTGGTCCCAAGCCAGGCATGGCCCTCTGAATAAAGGATAATGCCTCATGCTTCACTTAAATGAGAAATATGCTTCTGTCTTGTGTAAGCTATTGATTTTTTTAAAGAGACTTTTGCTATAGGGCATGTGTGCTTACCAGAGATATATATAGAGAGAAACCAAGAATTCACCCCCCAAAGGGTGTGGCCATACCACAATCCTTCTCCTCCATTCTTCTCTCAGGATTTTGGGCATGCATGCACACATGACCAGCATGAGTTTCAAGTCACCAGATCCAGGACTCGAACCACTTTTGGCCATGTAGGCGTCCAGCACCTTAACCACTATGCTACCTGCTGGCCTAGTTACTGATATTTTAAGCCTCTGGTACACACCACTTAACTACATCCTGTAATACACTGGTTAATTTTTCTTTTTTGCACTTCTAGCCTTGAGACTGATTTTTCAAAATAATTTGAGATCAAGGGAAAAAAACTTTTTAGAGATGGACACAAAAGTGTTTCTCTAGGACTGGTGCCATAGCACAGAAGTTAAGCCCTTTGCACACAGAACTGAATCCACATGGGAGACTGCAGTTCGAATCCTGACCCTGGCAGTTTGAGAAACATGCCAAGTGTATGCATGTGTGTGCTCCAAATCCTGATGTGATGGAGAAAAAGGGATTATGATGTGACTAGACCCCACTAGGGGTATTTTTCTCTCTTCCTCTCACAAGCACACATATCCTCTGGCAATTAAAAATAAAAATGAAAAATAAAATGTTTTTCTACCTGGAACAAGTGATCATCAGTGGAAGACAGAGGACATTAAAAAGACATAAAATTGGTGTGTTTCAAATTCTAAAACTGATTTTCTCTAAAAATTTCTGCACAGGGACAAGCAAATGTTGCAATGGTTATGTTGCTGGACTCCCAGCAACCTGGATGAGGTTCAAGTCCTGGACCCAGCAGCTTGAAACACACCAGATACGTGTGTGAGCATGTTCAAAATCCTGAGAGGAGAACAGAAGAGAAGGGGTTGCAGCATGGTCATTTCCCCTGGGGGGTGATTTCACTTTCTGTCTCTCTGTCATCTCTGGTGAGTGCACGTGCCCTGTAGCAAAAAAACTCTCAAAAAAAAAAAAAAGAAAAAAGAAAAAAAGAAATAAATGTCTGTTCATTAAATAAATTTATGCATGCCACCTATCCACACAGAATGATAAATATTTGGCTAAAATACATTTACTACATTCACAATTACAAAGTCCATCATTTTCTAGAATAAGCCATAATTCTTTTATATATAGAAATGAAATTTTATTGACATTACATTGAAATATTAAATACATTTTTTTTGGAGATATTTTGCTATAGGGCATGTGCACTCACCAGAGAGACAGAGAGATAGAAAGTGAGAAATCATGCCCGGGCGGGTAGGGAGCAGGGGATGGCCATGCTGCAATCCCTTCTCCACCATTCTTTTCTTGGGATTTTGGGCATGCACAGATGCATGCACAGCGGGAGTTTTAAGCTGCTTGGTGCAGGACTTATATCATGGTCAACTACATGGAAGTCCAGCAACATAACCATTATGCCATCTGCTGGTCCCAATAACTCATTTTTATTTCATATGTAATTTTATTTAAGTACAGATTATGCTCCTAAGCTGAGATAAATAGGTGAAACTAAATTCATGGCTGGGAATCACCCATTTTTAAATCTTGGAGGAGAAAGAAAAATAGGATGTATAAAGGTTTATGTTCTCTTGAGAGCTTTCCCTGTTCTACAGCTTCTGTGGCTTCAGAGATGGGGAAGTTAGGAAGACTGGAATTTGAGACTGCCTTCAGTGAAAGATGGAAGATGTTAAGTGACCAGTATTAAAGAGATTAAAAAAAACCTCTTTTCAGCCAATTGACAAGGAATATGGCAAACTGAAGCTCTACTACCAGAAGCTTGAAAGAGAAATGGATTTCTAGAGTAAGCTGGAGCCTTCCCATTGAGAGGAGAGCTCCGAGCAGTCTGTAAAGCCCATTGTCCCAGCGCCATGTCACATAGTTAGGTTATTCATTTATTTCTTCCAGGAGGGAGAGATAGAGACAGAGGGATGCCCCTAATGGGGGTCTCATGTTGCAATATACCTCCAGCCCCAGCTCCAGCCAGCCCAGATCAAAGACATGTTGAACGTGTACCCAGCATACTCAAGGAAATCCCAGGTGATGAACCCACAACCTCTCCTATGCAGGCCCAGCCATGCCATCACTGTGCCACCTGCTGCCTCCCGCCATGCTACATAGTTAGAAAGGACATGAAATAGAAGCTGTGCTCTCAGCAAGCACTAGAATGAAGAGGGGAAAGATAACAGGCTGAGAAGAAAACTTGCTGACAACCAAGCATATCCACAAGGGCATGTCAACCCAGGGCAGAGTGTAGACCAGGCTCAGAAATCCTGGTCCTTCCCTGGCAGACTAGCAGCCAGCTATGAAATGACTGTTAGAATGGCTAGAACTTCCTCCTCCAAACTGTACCTATACCAGTTGACCAACCTTTCTTTATCCCCTTCCCACTTCCTCAGCTGCTTGCTGGTCATCACTATTCTACTGCCTACTTTTTCTTTTTAATTTTTTTTATAGGGCATGCACTCACCAGAGAGACAGATAGCAAGAGAGAAGGAAAATGAGAAAGCTCCCTCCAGAGGATGGCCACACTACAATCCCT
>NW_006159522.1:369149-387499 GCF_000334495.1 Tupaia belangeri chinensis | reverse complement strand
GCACACACACGCACCCAGGGTGTTTTTCAAGCTGCTGCGTCGAGTCTGGGGCTTAAGCTATGCAATCAGCCATACTGGATCTATCTGCTTTAACCACTATACCACTGCTGGTCCTCTACTTCAAAAGAGTTCAACGTTTCAAGATTCCACATGAGTGAGATCATGGAATAGTTGTCTTTGTGTCTGACTAATTTCACTCAATGTCCTCTAGGCTCATCCAAGTTGCTGCAAATTATAGGACTTCATCTTTTATGCTACATGGCTGACTATGGGTTAGATCTCTGTAACCCATGGGGTATGTGCCCACTTACCCAAGATCCTGATGAGCTGGAGGGATAGGAAGGGAATTGCACATGATGAGACCCTGTCGAGGTTGCTTTTCTCTTTCTTCTTTTGTGTCGGCGGGCATACTCATCATGAATAAAATGAATAGGCCAAGTAAAAAAGATGAAATAGGAAAAGCCTTAAAGAACCATGCCTTGAGGAGACACTGCTTTGGGAACTACCCACTGGCTTGTAATAAAAACCCTTTCTCTGTGCAAATCGACTGGGCACATAGACCTGACTCTTGCCGAGGGCCTGAACTATCTTTTGGGTCACTTACATTTTTGGGGACTGTCTGTGGGAGCATAACTGACCGGTCCTATTGCTTAAAGACTGCCGCCATCTTGTCTGCCCTCCATTGTGAAGCTCTGTGCTGTAGTACATGCTGGGTCCTGCCCCGACCCAGCTGGCTGCTGTTAAGACAGATTGATTTTGGGAGCTCAGGGAAAACAGGATCCCAATCAGGTTTAATCCTTTTGGATTCCTTTCAAAAGCCCTAGCTTGCTTCAGAGGGGGCCGCTCATTGAGGCAGCAGCCAGAGATGGAGTATGAAGTATAGCAGGACCAGCCAGGAGGAAGCTGCAGGTGTCTCAGGGTTACCATCTATGGGACCCTTTCCTACATATGAGTTTACCCTATAACAAACCCCTGTGCAGTGCTTTAAAAATGAAGTAAAATTATTCAACTACGATGTCACAGAAAATGATTTATTTCACCCAAATGTGAGCCATGAGTGTAAATCTCACTAATAGTAACAAAGGGTCAGCTGTGGCTGATGGTTAAGATGGCTGGATCCCACATGGCCAACAGCCTGGTTCAAGTTCCAGCCCCTGGTTTGACAAACATGAGAAGAACATATGCAAGTATGCCCAAAATTCTGAAAGGAGGGAGGGATGGAGGAGAAGGCATTGCAGTGTGACCTAGCCCCGTGCACGTGCTTTCCTGCTTTCCTTCCCTCTGTCTCACTCTAAAGGTGACATACACCCTCTGGCAAACACAGAAACGAAATGTAACAAGCATTGAGTGAATTCTGCTGCTTATTCATTTGGTGAATTGGTCTGATTCCATAAGATTCAGGAAACTTGGCTGCAGGTAGCTGAGGTGAGTGGAAGAAAAGGTCTCTGGAGTTTAAGAATGGCCAGAGGTTGGTATTCTGTATGTCTCACCTCAACACATGTTAAAATCACCCAGAAATTTGAAAGCAATAGAGACAAGGGAAGTGCATTGAGCCATGGCGGTGAGAGTGAGTGACCTCTGAATAACAGGGAGTGAACAGGGGTCATGCAGCATGGAACAAGAAAAAAGGGGGTGTCTTTAGCTCCTGTGCCTGAGATCTTGGGAGGAGGAAGGAGAACTTGATTGAAGAGATATTTGGAAGAGGAGAGAGGAGACTCACTGTCTGCTCTTTGGGTCTGGAGTATGGCAGGAAAGTAGTTCTCACTGAACGTTTTGGGACATGGCATTTTCTGGGGAGCCCACATTTAATCAAGTCCATTTGGAAATGAAGTCAAAGCAAAGCTCTTCAGAGAACCAGAGGGAAAACCAAGGGAGGGATGTGGCGCTTCTGGGATGGTCATTTTGGGAGTGAGGAAAGGGAGATGATAGGTGGTAAGACTTGGGTGAATGGGGGATGTGGGAAGCCCTCCGGTGTAATGGCTTCCACTGTGACTGGAGTGCTTGCCATATGGTGCTGGCGTCGGACAAAATAAAGTCCTCATGTCATGAGCCCCTGGTGATCGTTTTGCCTCAGGTTTCCATCTCTGCGACTGTGAAAGGAGAGCAACTCGAGGTCTGTAGGCAGCATGATTCAGGACAGCCTGCAAGTGAAAACAATCCAACTGATGAACAGATAATTAAAAAGTAGCACATCCACACAGTGGAATATTATTCAGTAATGAAAGGGAGGCAGGACTGATGTATGATACAATATGTACACATTATGCTAACTGAAAGAAGCCAGTCATAAAGGTTATACCACTTATTGTATCATCTCATTTTTATGAAATATCTAGAGAAGGGAAAGCCATAGAGCTGGAAAGTAGGTTCATGTTGCCTTGGACTGCAGGCGTGGTTGGGGGAATGGGTAGTGACTGCTAACGGGTACAGAGCTGCCTTCTGGGCTGATGAAAATACTCTAAAATTAACTGGAGTGATGGTTGTTCAGCAGCACAAATATACTTATAACCAAGTTGTATACTTTACCTAGTGTATTGTATGATATGTCCATGGAAAATGAAGATAAAAACTTCTGTCCCCATAAAACAAAATATGGATATGAGAATGCTTTGGAGACCGAAATGCACAAAAACACATGAGATCACTTCTCTTTTTTCTTTTTAATTAATTAATTAATTAATTTATTATTTAAATTTACCAGAGACACACACACACACACAGAGAGAGAGAGAGAGAGAGAGAGAGAGAGAGAGAGCAAGCCAGGTCAAGAACTCGAACCAAAGAACTCGAACCATAATCGGCCATGTGGGAGTCTAGCACCTTGGCCACCATGTCACATGTCAGCCCTCACATGAGATTACTTCTTTTTTTTTGGGGGGGGGAGAGTTTTTTTGCTATAGGGTGCATGTGCTCGCCAAGAAGACAGAGAAAGAAGAGAGACAGAAAGCGAGAAATCACCCCCCAAGGGGGATGGCCACGCCACAATCCCTTCTCTTCCGTTTTCCTCTCGGGATCTTGGCCATGTACACGCACATGCCCAGCGTGAGTTTAAGCCACCAGGTCTGGTTCTCGAACTGCGGTCGACTACATGGGATTCCAGTGACATAGCCATTATGCCAACTGCTGGTCCCTCACATGAGATCAATTCTAAAGCAAGGATGGAGACACCTTCTTGTGAAGATTTAAAAGAAAAAGAAGTAGTACTTTGGGGATGGTCATAACTGACTTATTTAAGGCAGGGGACAGACTAAATGGCTTTTACAATTCTAATATCATTAAAAAGTATATTCACATAAATGTATCCCACTTTTAAATCAAGCATCCCTTGAAAACTTAGTTTCATGCACAAGAGGGCGCTGTCCACCAACTGACAACTTGTACATAGCTGTTAGGAACAGGCAAAAATAATCTTGTGGAAAAAAACAAAGTAATGTAAGGGATACGCTAAATTTAAAAGTTCCCTTAATAAATATGAACTAATATATATGAATTTGCTTATGAATGTGTGACACATCTCCGGAAAGACACATATAACATGGATGGCGGAAGATTTTTTTTTTCTTATACAATATATAATGCTGTTTGTTGAGAAATAAGATTATGCAAAACATCATTTAGTACCTAATAAGCACCTAATAAAAATAGTACCTAATAAGAAAATTTATTTTGTAATCTTATTTAGACTAATATATATGGAGAACATATACAAAATATAAGGATAATTGAAATTTGTTTTTAATAATGATTGCCAATTCATACTGACAACTTGTTTTTTTTTCTTCTTATTGTCCTGTGGAGCTAAAGGATTTATTTCATGTATTATGTATTCTTCCTTTCCTCTTTCTTCCTTTTTTTCTTTCTTTCCACATGTAGAAAAGATAATTTGATTGTTCAATTATTTTTTCAGCTTTCTACTATCAGTTTTTTCATAGAAAGACTGAAATATTCACCACATTGAACAGTTAACATTATGGTAGTGTTGTTAATATTATGCTTTGTTTAAATCGGTCTCAGTACCTACGTATGTATGTGTGTGCATTTTTTCAGACACTATTTTTCAGATTTTTGGTTTTTTTTGTTTTGTTTTTGTTTCTGTTTCTGTTTTTTTTTTTTTTTTTACAGATTTTTGCTATAGTTTGTAAGTGCTCACTAAAAATACAGGGAGACTGAAAGTGAGGAATCATTCCCCAGGGGTATGGCCATGTTGCAATTCCTCCTCCTCCTCCATTCTCCTCTTGGGATTTTGGGCATGCACACACACGTGTCCAATGTGAGTTTCAAGCCTCTGGGTCAAGGAGTTGAACCGCAGTCAGCCATGTGGGAGCCCAGTGAGATAAACCTTATGCCATCTGCTGGTTTGAGATATTTTAACTTTAAATATTTCAGCATGTATCTGTTATGATTTGGGTAATGGTTTGTCCCCCACAATTTCATGTTTGGGAATTTGGCATTAGGAGGTGGTGAACTTCCCACACTGCTCTGTATTTCTTATTTATTTATTTATTTATTTATTTATTTATTTATTTATTTATTTATTTATTTTTGGAGAGGGTTTTCCTATAGAGTGTGTGAGCTCACCAGATAGACACAGAGAGAGAGAGAAATTGAGAAATCACCCCCCCCCCAGTGGGGATGGCCATGTCGCAATCCCTTCTCCCTTCTCCTCCTGGGATCTTGGGCACACATGCATATGTGCCCGGCATTTAAGCCACTGAGTCTGGACTTGAACTGCGGTCCACTACATGGGAGTCCAGCGACATAGCCATTATGCTAACTGCTGGTCCTCCTACTGACATAGTTTTGATTCTTCAGGTGAACACAGCCATGTAGATGAGGTATGAATTTAACTGTCTGCCATGAACTGATCTGTGTTCTCCCAAAATTCATGCTGAGTCCTGTCAATGGAAACAACCAACTCTGCAGAAATGACAATGAATGCAGTTTATTTCTAAACACAAATATGTGTGACTCGCTTAGAGAAAGGTAAACATGCTTTTCTCAGGTGATTAGATATAGGGATTCCTTTCATTTGATTTTGAGATGTTAGGGCACTTAATGGTATCTAGTATTACTCATACTTTATTCTCATTTTGGCGGGTGGTTATTTTCTTAGTCTTTTTGGTGAATTTCTCTAGTTCAGGTTCTATCTTCTACATCTGAGATTTGATCTTCTACATGATCTAATCTGCTTTTTATATTTTCGACATAAATTTTGATTTCCTGTATTATAGCCTTCATTTCTAACATGCTGTTTGATTCTTAAGACTTGTATCTCCTCTTTCAAATTGTGCAAGAACTTCCTCACCTCCTGGAACTTGGTATCTTTTTTCCTGCATCTTCTGGAGTTTGTTGTCTCTTTTCTCTTGTATCTCTGTTAGCTTTGTCACTATGAATATTTTAAATTTTTTTATCTGACATTTCCATGAGTTCCCTTGAATTCTTTGTGTATAGGAAGAGGAGTTATTCTTTTCCATTGGAGGAGAGATATTTTCTTGGCTTCTCATATTTCTTGTTGTCTCTGTAGTGATTTCTGGTCATCTGATGGATTTATACATTTTATCCTATTTTTTGAAGTTAAATCTGAGCAATCAGAGGAGTGCAGAAGGAGGTGACCTGCTATCTGTAAACAGTACCATTTTTCTCCCTTTGCACAGCAGATTCAATGAAAATTGAGGATTAATTTGACCCTAAAAGTATTCAGATATTTGACTTCTGAGCACCCAGACCTGTCTAGAAAATCGTGTGTGGAGGCTGAGCAGAAAAGTGAGAAAGGCAAAAAGAAAAGTAAAAGAAATATAGGAAAAACAAACAAAGAAACAAAAAACAACAAAGAGAAAAACAATTGAAAAAAAAGAAGAAAATTTTTGTCAAAAAATGAAAGCTTGACTCCTGGCTAGACTGGGGAGCAGGAGGATGAAATCTAGACAGAGGGTCTTCAGCAGTCTGTCCTTACTTCTTATGACTCTTCCTATACCGTTTTGTTATGACATTTTAATGTCCTTAATTCTCAATGCACTTGAATTCCACTTGGTTCTCAAGGCCCTGCATTCTAGGCCTCATCTCTTGACTCCTGACTCTGCTTTGTTACAGCCCAGCCTGTAAGAAGCACCCAGGGACCCTTACTCTCTGGTACTCATGTCTTTGCAAGTTTCCTCACACACTGAGTCAGGGAATGGACTGAACAATCCATTAGAAAATAGCAGCAATGTCAGTGTGTGACTTCCAAACCTAGGTCTTAAAAGGTCACTGCTCTCTGTTTGGGATCTCTAACTTTGTTTTTTAAGAGAGATTTATTTTTTTCTACAAGGTGCGTGTGCTTGCTAGAGACAGAGAGAAACAGAGACAGAAAGCAAGAAATCACTCCCCAGGGGGAATGGCCATGCTGCAATTCCTTCTTGTCCATTCTCCTCTTGGGATTTTGGGCAGGCACGCACACACATGCCCAGTGTGAGTTTCAAGCCACCAGTCTGGAACTTGAACCACGGTTGGCAATGTGGGAGTACGACATAACCATTATGCCACCTGTTAGTCCCAAGGGATCACTAGCTTTGAGGAAAGCCATCTGCCATGCCATCAGGATACCCTAGAAGCTCTGGGGAAAAGCCCATGAAGAGGAACAGAGGCTCTCACCAACACATAGCACCAACTTGCCAGCCATGTGGGTGAACCACGTTGGAGCAGGTCCTTCAGTCTTCAGTGACCCATAATCTCAGCTGATTTGTCTGTAATGTCATTAGAAACTCCAACTGGGACATTCCTGTATTTCTAACCCTGAAAACTATGAGGATATGTGACCATGTCACTACAGATTGTTTTGGTACACAACATTGGACAAATGATATAATATTTGCAACCCTCCAACCAATCCACAGTTCTTCACTTTCTGGCTCTTTTTTTTTTTTTTTTTTTTTGAGAGGTTTTCACTATAGGGCGCATGCGCTGGCCAGACAGACAGAGAGAGACATAGAGACAGAAAGCGAGAAATCAACCCCCAGAGGGGATGGTCACGCTGCAATCCCTTCTCCGCCACTCTCCTCTCAGGATCTTGGGCATGCACGCACACGCGCCCGGCGTGAGTTTTAAACCACTGGGTCTGGGACGCGAACCGCGGTCGACTACGTGGGAGTCCAGCGACATAGCCATTACACTAACTGCTGGTTCCCTGGCTCTGTCTTTTTATACTTCTTCTCTCATGAAATAAACAGTAAGTTAATAAATCAATCACCCATATTGTTCTTTTCTGGGATGCTATCCTGTCCTTGTAAGTCCTCCAGTGTCCAGCTCATCTTCATGTGTTTCTGGACTACACTTTGACCATCTTTTCTTTAGTAGCTCATTGTTGGTAGCTCAGACGTAATTATTTCCTGTCCCATATCATTTGTTATTCATGCGTATTAATTTACAAAGATAAAGATACATATTTCTTCTGTATTTCTCACAGTGCCTAGCATAATGTCACATATATAGCAGCTACTTTAGTGTTTTTTTCTTTTTATACAATTTTACCAGAGAGCGCTTAGGTTCACTAGAGAAAGACAGAGAGGGAAAGTGAGAAAGCATCCCCTGTGAGGCAGTCACACCGCTATTCCTTCTCCACCGTTTCCCCTCCTTTTCAAGATTTTTGGGCAGGCATACATATGTTTCTGGCATGTTTTTCCAGCCACTGGGTCCAAGTCTCAAATCTCATGGTTGGCCATGTGGGATCCAGCTGCCTTAACCACCAGGCCACAGGCTGGCCCATGACTACATTTTTTTATAGGTCACCATCTAGTAGAATCAAAATCTGGGAGAACAGTATTTTCTTCTCCTTAGTCTAAATTTTAAAATTACTGCTTGCCTAAAGAATAAGCAACGTTCAAACTCATTGCTTTATATGAAACTCATTTAAAAACAACTTTCAGACCAGTCAGTGATAGGGTGGTTGAAGTGGCTAGAGTGCACATGGCCAACTGCATGGTTTAAATTCTGAACCTAGCAACACAAGGAACGGGTTGACTGTATATCCACATATACCCAAAATCCTGAGAAGAAAAAGGAAGAGAAGGGATTATGGCATGGCCACTCCCCCATGGGGTGTGCTTTCTCACTTTACCTTTCTCTCAGCCTCTCTCCAGTGAGCACATGTAGCCTATAACAAATGAAGAGAAATAGCTTTCAACGCATATAGGATAATGTTTTATACATAGAAGGTAAATTTAAAGCAAAGATAACTAACTATGTTAGGGCCATAGAATATAATGAAGCTCAAGATGATAACCCAGCATTAGAAATAAAATTCTTGGGGCCAGCAAATGGTGTAATGGTTATGTCATTTTTGGACTCCCATGTAGTCCAACTGTGGTTTGAGTCCCAGACCCTGAGACTTAAAACTCATGTCGGGCACATGTGCATGCATGACCATCCTGAGAGGAGAATGGAGAAGGGACTGCAGCATGGTTATTCCCCTTGGTGGTGATTTCTTGCTGTCTTTCTGTCTCTGTTTCTCCTGTGAGTGCATGCACCTTCTAGAAAAATCTCTCCCTTAAAAAAAAAATTCATCAAGGCTTTAATTTTAGAAGAGAAACTATTTTTGAAGCAAATATTGCCAATGCATTTCATATTAAACCTCAAAACTCTTAGTTAAGGGCCAGCAGGTAAAATGGAGGTTAAGGGAACTGGAGCACACATGGCCAACTATGCAGTTTGAGTCCTGACCCCAGGCAGCTTGAAAATCACACTGGGTGTCTGTGCATACATGCTCAACATCTTTTTTGTTTTTTTAAATTATTTTTTATTTAATTATTTTTATTTTATTTTATTTTAAAAGTTAACCAGAGAGAGACAGAGAGAAGCAAAGTGAGAAAGCAAGCTGCCAGATCCAGGACTCGAACTGTGGTCAGCCATGTGGGAGTCTGGTCTCCTTAACCACCATACCACCTGCTAGCCCCCATGCTCAACATCTTGAGAGGAGAATGAAGAAAGAATTATGGCATGGCCATCCTCCCTGGGAGGTGGTTTCTCACTTTCTTTCTCTATTTCTCTCTCTGTCTCTGGTGAGTACATGCACTCTATAGCAAACTAGAAAAACAAACAAATATTACTTAGTATATGCATACTAGACAAACAAACAAATATTACTTAGTATATGCATAAGAGGCACTCAGATTAACGAACCAATATACATATAAGTCAAGGTTCTAAGGAAACAAGCACACATATACAGGAGAGAGCACAAAAGAGACAGAAGAAATTGAGTTTCATTTTAAGGAAGGCTCTGAGATTATGAGTACTAGCATGTCTGAAATTCGTACGGCAGGTCAACAGGTGGGAAATTCAGGTAAGAGGTGATATAGTGTTGAGTCGAAATCCACAGGGCAGGCTGGAAACGTGGGCAAGGATAATATGCTATAGTCTTGAGGCAGACATCTTCCTTCCTTGGGAAATCTCAGCCTTTATTCTTGTGGCCTTCAACTGATTGGATGAAGTCCAATATTATAAATGGTAATCTGCTTTATTTAAAATCAATGGATTGTTAAGTGCTAACATCTACAAAATATCTTCTCAGCAACATCTAGACTAGTGTTTGATCAAACACATGGGTGTCATAATCTAGAGAGTTGACATAAAAATTAACCATCACCATATCATACCTAATATTAAGTGGTTTTTTTTAACTTGACTTTTAAATTTTCCATATCGTTATATGTCTCACGCATAGAATATTACAAATGTTCAGTACCAAACAGATCACAAAATCAGAGGAGAAACATTGAACTAATAAGAATGGATCACCAATACTAATGAGTAATAGTAATATATTTTTGTCTAATGAGGTACAGAAACACATCTTAGAAAATTAATTTTCTTTAGGTGTTCACTTATTTAAAAAAATAACTGTGTAATATTAAATATGGGAATTCAAGAAAAAATATTACCCAATCATAACAATCAATAAAATGCTTCCCTTTACTAACTTTGCTTTCAAATATACAATAACATTCTAAGAATTACCATTCAGGGACCAGTCAGTGGCATTGGTTATATCGATGGACTCCCGCAAGGCTGAACACAGTTCGAGTCCTAGACCTGGTGGCCTGAAAATCATACTGGGTGCATTTGCATATATGCCCAAGATCCCTGGAGGAGGATAGAGGAAAAAGCAGTGATTTGTCACTATCCCTCTCATTGTCTGTTTCTCGCTCTCTCTAGTAAACGTATGTACCCTATGGCAAAATCTCTAATAAAAAAATTACCATTCAAAGAATTACTAAGTCATTCTGCATAAAACTCTTAGCAAAACTACAATTCAAAAGCTATTTGTATAAAAGGGGATATAGACATTTTCCCACAGAAGCTACATCAAACATAGCTTCATCCTATCCAATCTTCCCAAATACGATTTAATGGGAGTCAGAGTTGTAAAATGCTGGGCTGACTGGCCCGAAGGGCTAATTCACAGCACTGCTTAGGCATTTATAGATACTGGAGATATTTTAAATTCTCACAGGAATGAGAAAGCTCAGCTAGTTAATAGCATTATTTCCCAAGTCCTTTTTTAAAAGAATTATTTATTTATTGAATTCCATTTGTTATCATTATGTTTTAATTTAACCAGAGAGAGACACAGAGAAAGGGAAAGGGTGAAGGCAAGCCACTGGGTCTGGGACTCAAACCACAGTTGGCCATGTGGGAATCCAGTGCCTTTAACCACCATGTCGCCTACTGGCCCCCAAGTCATATTTTACATGTAAATGTAGTTTCTGATGGGAAAGGTTCACATGGGCCCTACTTTATTTGGCCATTATTATTATTTTTTGAGAGGTTTTTTGCTATAGGGCATGTGTGCTTGCCAGAAAAAAGAGATACAGAGAGACAGAAAGTGAGAAATCACCCGCACCCCGGGGATGGGGGATGGCCATGCTGCAATCCCTTCTCCATTCTCCTCTTGGGATCTTGGGCACACACGCACACAGGCCTGGCGTGAGTTTAAGCCACCAGGTCCAGGACTCGAACTGTGGTTGATTACGTGGTAGTCCAGAGACACAGCCGTTATGCCAACTGCTGGTCCCCAATTTGACCATTTAATCAATAGCGTAGTCATACTAGCTGGATGGCGAACAGGATATGCTATGCGCCTGTGGCAACAGTCTTAGAAACGTTTCCTACTTAGAGTAGATCATGACTTAGACTTTTGCATGATTTAGTGGGATCTTTTTTTTTAATGTTTTTTTTTTAATTGCCAGAGGTTGCATTCACTTGACAGAGAGACAAAGTGAGAGAAAGCATCTCCCAGGGATGTGTGGTCACACCATAATCTCTTGTTCTCCATTTTTCTGCATTGTCAGGATTTGGGGGCACACATGTCTGGAGTGTTTTTCAAGTCAGCAGGGCTGAGACGTGAACCATGGTTGGCCATGCAGGATCCAGCTTCCCCAACTAGGAGGCTACAGGGCTGGCCCTAGTGTTGTGGAAGATGAGTGATGTGGCTCAGTGGCGGCGGTGTGCACTGCAAAGACGTTGCTACTTGGAGGCTGAGGGGACACAGGAGAACCAGGTTTGGTTCCCAGCTAGGCCAGGCATAGTGGTGGAAACCCGTAGTCCTAGCTAGCTAAGAGGCTGAGGCAGAGGGTACTGACACCATGGGACTGTCAAAAATCAGTCTTTCTCTCTTAACTACATAAGCTTCATAATAAAAGAGCGATCCAACAGAAATGGGACTGGGAAGTGCAGTTAGTGGCAGAATTGGGTTTTGACACAGATAAAGACTCTATGGAAGGGTTGGAAATACACATTTCTATCACCTTATTAGTTCACAATAATCTCTGTATCCAGATTGTCTATTTAAGGTCTTGAAACCAAACTGTTTGAAAAGTTTTATTTTGTAACAGAAAATATCTACAATGGGATCTTTACAAAAGAAGATGTGCAAGAGTTGGAAGAATAAATGTATACATAAGATTTTACTGTTGAAATGTAGACGATCATCAACAATCAGTTCAGGTTACACACACTTGCATAAAACCTTATGTCTTTTTATGAAAACGAAGTCGAGCTTCGTTAATTCCTTGACTAAACAGAAATCACACCAAACCTAAAAAAGAAGTGAGCCTGCAGAAAAAGAAGACAAATTATTTCAAACGGCAATAGTATATAAACAAATATATTTAGACAGCATGAACACAATCTCAATATCCTGACGACTGATCTTCATCCTATCGAGTCCATGATGTCTATAATACTCATCTATACCATGGCTTTCCATCTCCTAGTTCCATTTTTAAAGTTAGATAGAAATCTGCATATCCCATCAGATGTAATCAATAATAATTGCAATCTCAAACTGGAGATCTCTTTCTCCCTCTGTGTGTACCTAATTTGGTTACATGTACAATCCCCATCACAGACCTGACTGCTTACTTGACGGTTGAGGACAAGACCTACCAGAACCACCCAAGATAGGAATAGAAGGAATTAGTCCACATCGTTTCTAACCCAGTAAAGGTTTCGTAGTCATTCAAAATATGAATACTAACACTTTCAGTAAGACAAAAAAGAGTCTGGAACACCCAAGAGTTATGATCAGTGTCTGTAGCATAGTGCACAGGTAGAAAGTAGTTAATGTTTCAACCAAATATTAAAAATACTATCTTTCTCTTCGGGGAAAAGCAGAAAACTTTACACTAGTACAAAAATTGGCGTTCAATTTCCAGTTTAAATGCACTATGAATAGGAAGACAGTGATCCCCATTCATTTAATATAAAAACAGTTCAGAAGAATTTGACTTTAATGTACAAGTATAGCAGTATTTCCACATCAAATTAGTCTATGATTAAATACAATGCTACACACACACACACACACACACACACACGCACACACACACACATACACACGGTACCTTTATGGAATTTTCTAAGATGCTCACAGTAGCTTATATTATATTGATGAAGACAGACTAGAGTGTAGATAAAAATTGTCTTGTATAGCTTACTGAGTGATATCTTCTGTGAGTTAAATAGCTTAAATTCTTCAAGTTTGAATTTGGTTGAAAGCAGAACTGTACTTTGGCATTCAAACCTTCATAAAATCTTGCAGTTTTTCAAAAGAAAGAATGAAGGTCAAGAATGTCAATGTGGAAGAGACAAAAGACTTCAGGCCAGTAATATAACTGTCATAAAGTTAACCAGTGGTTTTCAACCCATTCCTGGCTGAAGTCTAGCTTCTTGGAGGTGAGTTAAGGGTGAGTTAAAAGGGATTGACCCAAATTTAGTTTTTATAAGTACATTTTCAAAAACTTAATCACAATGCATACACTCTAATGTGTTACATACCCTATTTTCACATGGGAGACTGCTTAAGTACTAACTTCCACTACCAGGATAATTTATCTTTGTGTTGTCCTTGGAATAAAATTTGAGCTATCTCTAAAGAATCTTCTGAAAGTATTTAAAATCTGTTATTATATCTGTGGGCTACAAAACTTTCCTGATGGTATGTAAATAAAAAAAGGTATAGAAACAAACTGAGTTCTGAGGCTTCATCAATTATCTATAATTCCATGTTTGTATTATTCAGAAATATTATTATCCTTAGTAATGTGAACTCAAAATATATTTACAATGATAAAATTGATTATGTAGGCTTTATATTTAAGATTTTATTTAAAAAGATTCTAGTGCCAAAATACCGTTTGGAAAATACTGCTCTAGTTTACTGTCTTTTAATTCATTAATCCAACGTACAGTGATTTAGCTGTTTTAAAGCACACTGCCTTTCGAATACATTTCAATTCTTAAATTACTCAGCATAATGGGAACACATCTGCCAATTAGAGAGCTGTAGACCTTCAGAAATGCTAACTCATGAAAAGGAAACATTACACTAAAACCACTTGTAATTGCTTTAGATACTTTCAATAGGCAGCTTAAGGAAAGATCATTAGTTTTGAATTCATCATATATTTATTATTATGTTTGAAATCTCAAAACATGTTCATTTTCCAGGCAACACAACTCAGTATCTTCACAGATCACCTGTGTTGTATGTTTTGAGAGTTTAGGCGCATTTCAATCCTTTGAGATTTTATTTTGTGGTTTCATTATAAAACAGCTTGCACACCAAGCTCAAACAATCTTTTTATTTAAAAATCCACCTCAAAAATTCACTTCTGGGTTTAGTTTTTGTTTAAAAAGAAGCAAACATTTAAAAGCATCAGATGTTACTAGTCAACAATTCATCCCAGTATGAACATTTGGTCTGTGGGTTGGGGAAATACACCTATGACATCCACTAGGCACAGTATGATGGCTAACAGGCCAGAAATCGGGGCACATTTGTGTACTCAGGCAATGGTCAGAGGTCTGAATGGAGGGAGTCCATCTTAGCTGTGGGCACCTCTATCTCCATGCCCCTTCCAAAAACTGTTAGTAAGTCTCAAATCAGTACATAAAAGTTGTATACAATTTTGTTTAAAAAACAATCAACTATACCTGTGTTCTAATTATGTCACAAAAGCCAAGACAGATGAATGTCATTGTAGCCTCACTATAATCTGGTCTTGATATTCTTGCACAGGACCATATTACAGGAGACGGAATTATATCATTCCTCTGATGGTTTCAAAAATCTGGTTGAGTGGCCAGCAGGTGGTGTGGGGGTTAAGGCGCTGGACTCCTACATGGCACACCATGGTTCAAGTCCTGGACCTGGCAGCTTGAAAAATCATGCCAGGCATGTGTGTGTTTGAGAGTGTGTGTGTGTCTAAAATCCCAAGAGGAGAATGGACTGCAATGTGGCCATCCCCTCTGGGGAGTGATTTCTCACTTTCCCTCTCACTGTTTTTCTCCAGTGAGCATACACACCCTGTGGCAAAAACCTTAAAAAAAAAAAAAAAAAAAAACAAAACTAAGCAAAACGAAACAGAAATCTGGTTGAAAGGGGTCCATGACTAAGATTTCACATTATAGTAAGGCTCCAATATTTCTTGAATTGGGGCAGTGAATAGAAATCACAGTATAAAACCCTTAATTCTCTTACTGGAAAAGCAATAGGTGCTACATATGAGAATCACTTATATAACATCTATTTTTTTTAAAAAATGCAGATATAAAATATTAATTGCATAGGGATTTAAATATAAGGCCAAGAAGAATATTAAGTAAAAAAAAAATATCATAGAAAGGGCACTATGGTGTCAAAAGATAGAATTTCATTCTTAGAGTAATACATCTGAATTACTGTCCAATTAAAAATCACAGTATGTTGCTATAACTAACAGTGAATGTTAACTGTGTCACTGGTTCCAAACTGGAAACCAATATTAGAACTAACAAGAACACAACTAAAGCTCATTGCCTAAACCTGATCAGTGTATTGGCACATCAGTGCCTGGTACGTACCTGATTAGTTATATAATCTAACGTTTGCAAATCATGTTTACTACATGTTAACAAGTGTAAGAGCACATTACCACTGCATGCCATCAATAATTTGTAGGCTTATTCGATACTGTAATTATTCAGTCTTTCAAAGGTGTAAGATCCTATCCGGCAGAATCTTCACTCAATAAACCAAAAACACTGTATTTAACAAAATATAACAAAAGTTCCACCATTAAAAACAAAATGCACATGAACCAGAGAACTAGTTCCTGACACCAGTACATACATCATCTTCAGCGTTTTGGAAGACAATGAATGATGAGTCCACTTCTGCAGGTTAAGCTAAGGGTTACCACCTGAAGCTTCAGGTAGAACACTAGCTAACATGTGGGTCTGCTTCTCATTTTAATGTTGTTAGGCTGTAGATTAAACAGCAATCTCCAAATCTAAAGTAGCTTAGTTAACTTAGTATTGTTACCTAAAGTAGTGTGAGGAAAAACAAGAACTCCCAAAGGAATTTGTTAAGGTACATTGGGAACACCCAAACCAACGCTTTAAATGAAAAAGTGCATAAATACAGTAATACAAGTGTGTTAACTATGGAACAAATGTGTTTCTGGAAGATACACAATACTATTTTCCTGCGTTATTTACATACTGTGAATTGTTCAGATACCACGAAGCACCATTGGCGGTCTAAGTTGCTTGATTATGTCTGAAAGGTTTTTTGACTTCAGCTCTAGTCATCTGATGACCTATCTAGAGTAGAAGGGTCAAGTCCTCTTCAAAAAGGATTTATCGTTATTTATCGTTATTCTTCAGTCCTCTCTTGTTCGGAAACGGCCAAAGCGGTATTTTCACTTCACATTCTTGTTTGGTGTTTCAGACTCTGTGGACTGTCTCCCATCTGTCCAGGCTTCCCGAGTGCTCTTCAGTGCCAGGGTCTTCTGTTGGTCGACCACAACGTAATCCACTCTCTCATCTGCTACACTGTTGCCCGAACCACTGCTCTTTTGCTAAAAAACAGAGGGGAAAAAGACACACAAAATTCCACAGATGAGGGAACATTTCTGAGTTTAATTCAGTCTTGAAGCACAGGCATCTATCTACTTAAGGTTTTTTTGGGTCACACAAAAATAACATTTAAGAGTTTGATGGGACCAGCAGGTGGCGTAGTGGTTAAGGCGCTGGACATTTCCACATGGCCGACCACAGTTCGAGTCCTAGACCTGGTGGCTTGCTTTCTCTCACTTTATCTCTCTCTGTCTCTCTCTGGTCAAATTAAAATAAATGAATGAATAAATAAAATTAAATAAATAATTATTTTTTTAAAAAAAGAGTTAGATTTAACAATGTTACCTTTCTCCTAACTAGACACTATTTTTTTCTTTTCTTTTTCTTTTTAGGGAGAGATTTTTGCTATAGGGCATGTGTGTTCTCCAGAGAGACAAAAACACTCAGAGAGACAGAATGTGAGAAATCAGCTCCCAGAAGGGGATGGCCATGCCCCAATCCCTTCTCCTTCAGTCTCCCCCTGGGATTTTGTGCACACATGCATGGTGTGAATTATAAGCCACCGGATCTGGGACTCAAACCATGGTGGATTACGTTGGAGTCCAGTAAGGTAAACATTACACCATCTACATGTCCTCACACTATTTTTTTCTTAAATTTAAAATTATTATATATAAGAATTCAAAGAAGTTTTCCCATCACAGATAAAATTCATGTTTTAAAGAATTATTTTAATTCTATTCATTGTCATTATGTTATTTTATATATTTATTTACTTATTTTTTTGAAGTTGACTAAGGAAAGTGAGAAAGCAAGCTGCCAGGTCTGGGACTTGAACCGTGGTCAGCCATGTGGAAGTCCAGCTGCCTTAACCACCATGTCACCTGCCAGCGCCAGATAAATTCATTTAAAAAAAAAAATTTGCTAGAGAGGACATGTACTCACTGGAGTGAGAGAAAGAGAGTGAGGAAAGTGAGAAAACACCTTCCACGGGGCATAGTCACACTGCAGTCCCTTCTCTGTCTCCCTCCTTATGGGATTTTGGGCATGCATGCACATGTGCCCGGCATGTTTCTCAGTTGGCCAGGTCTGGGACTTGAACTTCACTGTCAGCCATATGGGTATCTCACTGCCTCCATCACCAGGCCATGGAGACAACCCAATTTGACTAAATTTAAATTAAATATAGCTAGTAAAATTTCCCCAAGGACAGATTCTTTAGGTTTAAAATATACACTTCTTTAGAGAATGAGGTTTTTCTTACCTTACGTGGTGGTGTGGACTTGCCAGAATCTAAATCTAGATCTAGGTATTCTACTTGTTTGTCACCTTTGGGTTTGTTCATAGGACTGCTTCCTCCATCAAGACTATTACTGCCAAAAAGGTTCTGAAAGTATAACACAAAAAAACAACAGTCATAAACATTGCTGAGACATACACTCATCTTGTGAGTCCTCATTTGAAGCCTCAATGCCTGTTTTCGAGAGGACAAACCTTGAAGAAATGTCTACTTATGAAATTAAATAACCATTCAGGATTCAAGAAAAAGAATATTTAATAAATTGATGAAAACTAACCTTAGGGCAAGCTAACAATAATTCCAAAGTTAAACTTGGTTTTTCAAACTGAGATTGGGACATCACACTCCAGTTAACTGTGATAGCTTGACTTGAACATTATTAAAATTATATCTGTATACAATTACATTTTTTTACACGAGATTTATGCTATAGGGCATGTGTGCTCAATGGAGAGACAGAAAGAAAGTGAAAAAGCACCCCCCTGGGGTGGCGGGGGATGGCCATGCCATGATCCCTTCTGCTCCATTCTCCTCTCAGGATTTTGGGCACCACACATGCACTCACACTGGTTTGAGTTTCAAGCCACCAGGTCTGGCAAGTGCACGTGCCCATGGCAAAAAAACCTTAAAAAAAAAAAAAAAAAAAAAAACACAAAAAAAAAAGGAAATACCGGGA
>NW_006159522.1:350123-367623 GCF_000334495.1 Tupaia belangeri chinensis | reverse complement strand
ATTAGTCTAGGAAATACACGGGGCTTCAACTTTCCACCGTACAGAGTTAATCTCCGTTTTATGTACAGACCAGGTTTGATCTGCTCCTGTCCCAAGTTCTCTGAGACTGCTTCCTTTATTGGCTTCAGCCATTCAACCTTGTAAACTTCAATGGTATTCTACAATAATATATCAAATTCCAAGAGACTTGGTCAACATTGCTCTAACTAGCACGTGCTTACTGAGGAGGTCCTGTACGGACCACGATGAGCATGCGGGATGGGAACGGCACGGTGGATTTTTATTGCGGGCCATTTCTGCTTATTCTAACACTTAGAACCTCCGAGCTTCAGAAATCCACTTAATTAGTGCATATTTGGATACCTCTATCTTGTCTGGCTTAATGTCACAGGAATAAAAAACTTGTACTTTTATTTCCTTTGACTTGCAATCATCATGTTATATTTTCCTTTCTAGTCTTTTCCCTTCACCTAATACTTACCCCTGACAAATCACACTTTAGAACTTTCCTGTTGGGTGGCTTTTCTGAGATTTTTATGGTTATTGAGAATTTGGGGCAAATTCTGAGGCACCTTTGAGTGCCTCAGAAAAAACTCTAGGGGGCCAGCAAGTGGCGTGGTGGTTAAAGATGTTGGAGTCCCACATGGCTTACTGTGGTTTGAATCTCGGATCTGGTAGCTTGCTTTCTTACTTTCTCTCTCTCTCTCTCTGTTCAGATTAAAACAAATAATAATAATTAATAAAGTTAAATAAAATAATTCTTAAAAAATAAAAAGAAAAGGAGACCAACAATTGGTGTAATGGCTATGTCGCTGGACTCCCATGTAGTCGACTGCAGTTCGAGTCCCAGACCTGGTGGCTTAAACTCATGCTGGGCTCATGTGCATGCATGTCCAAGATCCCTGGAGGAGAATGGAGGAGAAGAGATTGCAGCATGGCCAACCCCCTGGGGGGTGATTTCTCACTTTCTTTCTCTCTATCTCTCTTTCTGGCGAGTGCACGTGCCCTATAGCAAAAACCTCTCAAAAAAAAAAAAAATCTCATAAAAAAAACCCCCCCCCCCAAAAAAAAAAAAAAAAAAAAAAAAAAAAAAAAAAAAAAAAAAGCGAGAAGAAAAGAAAATACTCTAGGGGCAAGCAGATAGCATAACAGTTATGTCACTGGACTCTCACATGGCTGACTATGGTTTGAATCTTCAACCTGGTGGCTTTAAACTCACACCAGGCATGTCTGCGTCCATGCCTAAGATCCCAAGAGGAGAATAAAGCAGAAGGGATTGCCTGGGGGGTGATCTCTCCTTTCCCTCTCACTGTCTCTGTCTCTCTCTCAGTGAGCATGCACACTCTTTTTTACCTCTAAAAAGGAAAATACTCTAAATACTTTTGTAGTAAGAAAGAAGTTCATTCAACTACTTAAAGATAAACATGGGTGACAGAGTCAGCTCCGTGGCACAGTGGTAACACACTGCTCAAGAATCATATGCTCAAGATTCCATATGGTGATTGCGGTTCCAATCCCTGACACAACCAGCATGGAATGCTCTAGGTACATGTGCCCAAGTTCTGATGGGCTGGAGGGCCCAAGGAAGGGGACTGTGGTGGGATCAGATCCAGGAGAGGGTATTTATCTCGCCTGCTTTCTCACATGTGCACATGCATGTACTATCATGCAAAAAGAAAAAAGCTGGTTACAGTCTCTATTCTGATATGGTATTTATTTAGGATTTTCTTAGTTTACAAGGGTACTTCAAGAAGACCCCTTATATTTACTATAATGAAGAAAACGAATTAAGTTGGTAAAAACAATAAAATACCACTTATCAAATTGAAGAACAGTAAATACTGTTAGGTAAAGGTCAAGTAATAAAAATTGCCTTGCCTTGCCAAATCAGTGAAAACGTTACTGGTTTACTTAGCAGTATTCTAATCCAGTGCTGACATAAATATTTTAAATTACATTCCTTTTTGAATACTTTAACAATTTGATAATTTTTAAAGAGTTTTTTTGCTTTAGGGTGTTTGCACTCACTGGAGAGAGAGAGACAGACAGACAGACACAGTGAGAGGGAAAGTGAGAAATCATCTGTCATGGGGGACAGTCATGCTGCAATCCCTTCTCGTCCCAGATCTTGGGCATGCAGAAGTGCCTGGCGTGATTCTGATGCCACCGGGTCCAGGACTTCAGCTGCGGTTAATCATGTGAGAGTCCAGCGATGTAACTGCTATGCCATCTGCTGGCTCCAAAAATTTGATAGAATTTTTTTCGGAGAGGTTTTTGCCATAGGGCATGTGTGCTCGCCAGAGATGTAGAAAGACAGAGAGAGAGAGAAGGTGAGAAATCACCCCCGGGGGGAAGGCCACATCGCAATCCCTTCTCCTCCATTCTCCTCTCAGGATCTTGGGCACGCACGCACACGTGCCCGGCGTTGAGTTTAAGCCACCAGGTCTGGGACTCAAACCACGGTCGACTACGTGGGAGTCCAGCGACATAGCCATTACGCTAACTGCTGGTCCCTCAAAAATTTGATAGAATTTTAAAGCAAACTAGTTTCAGTACCAAATCAAGCTTTTCATACCACTCGATTATGTTCCAACCACACACAGAATGATTTAAAAGGCTGCTCATATAGGAGAGGTTAAGATAGGAGAGGTTAAGATGACAACTTCACGTACTGGGTCTTCACTGGACAGGTTTGGGTTCATGGGGACATAATTCTCTTCACTGTCATGTGAATCACTGCTTGAAGTTGTGCTGTGCACTGAATCCGGTCGAGGGGACATGGGAAACCTGGAGGAGCTAATTACAGAGATTATCACTAATTATAAACATAAACCTTGATGGGAATTTCTAAAATCATTCCCCCTCCCCACCCAAAAGGGTGGTAGTTTGAATTCTTTAAAAAAAATATGCATTCATGTTTGTAATCATTTACTGCACACACTCAGCATGACACACTTTTCAAACACACAACAATTTATGGCTGTCTTATAAAAGTATATTTTAGACATCAAATGATCCTTGTGTCAAACAAAAAATACTGCATTGCCTGTAATTTGAGGCTCAGAAGAAAGTCACAGATCAATCATAAAAAAAGATTTAAGAATTCCTATTTTAAAACACTTAGCTATATGAACAGACAAAACATGGACCTATGTTCAACATAGATTTCTAACTTCATCAATACTTTTCATTTCCCATTATCCATTTAAATACATCTCAATTAAAGAATCCCCACAAGAAACCATCATGTTTTTCAGATCAGTAATTCTCAGACAGCTGTGGTTTTGTGAATCCTTCACACACTTAACAATTACTGACAACGCCAAAAAAATCTTGGTTTGTCTAAGTTATAACTATTCATACTTACTAGATTAGAAAGAAAAATAGAAATCTTTGTAAAGCCTAAGAGGACCCAAACATCTATTCTATGAGCTGTCACAACAAAACCACTGCATATCACGTTGGCTCTGGAAAACTCTTACGCTCATGGGAGGGGGAGAAGAAAAAGACAATGACATCCTGGTATCTTAATGAAAACACATCCCAAAACTCCAAAAAGGGGTTAAACTATCCACATTATTTTAAACAAAGGACTTACTCGCGAGCAAAACTCCTCGTGATGGGGGATCTAACTGGGGCTTGTAATTCCTCCCATTCTGGCAAAGGTTTTATTTCTAAAGGCGCTGGCTTGGCTGCAAAGAGAGAAAAAGATATTTTAGTGTATACAGCTTTGAAAAACAAACTGTGCTTCTATTTCTATTTGATAGAATACCCTAAGGCCAGCTGGTTTCACATATGAAATGAGGTTCATGGGTTTTATAGGACTTGCCTGAAGTTACACCGCTTAATATTACCAATGAGTGGCATAAGCTAAATAGACGATGTTTCATGATTGTTAACTCAAAGGCTAAAGCTCTACTACAACATGTTGCTTCTAAATTTAGGTTAGTAGTTTATGAATATATACTAAATGAGAACAAAAAAAATAATAATGTGATCTGATTCCATTAGAGTTTCCTGATTTATTCTCGTCATTATTTCATTAGTTCACTATCTTACTGATTTCATCCTCAGGATGAAAATATAATCATCTATGCAAAAAAAGTTCCTATTTATCAATACTGAAGCATCAGTTTTATAGTATTCAACGTGTAATGCTTTACTGTTTTGACACCCAAAAGCTAATTGCAGCTCAGCCGTCAATTTCTCAGTGATAGCATAATTAATCCATGGAAATGATTTTTTTTATTCTATCTTAGAACACAATACACACAATATCTATAAAAGCAGGAGACAGCTGGGACACACAAGCAGTTCACAAGCTTAAAGAAAACAATGTATTATCTTTAAAAAAAAACAGAATAATGCAAAAAGACTATAGTGAGTATCACATAGTATGAAATATTTATCATGCTGCTGTTAATGGCATAACAAGTAGACTCCTGATGTATGGTAGGAGGCATTCACTTTAAAAATAACATGCAGGAAGCTTGATTTACAAAAGAGTATGAATGATTTAAGGCTCTTCTTCTTAAGGAAAAAAAAAAAAACATTACAAAGTAAATAAATTCCCAAGACTCCCACGCATGCGGTACTAAAGTACATACCCTTTCTTGCTGTAGCAAAGTCACCTATGGTTTGTGAATCAGTTCGCTCTAAACCATGGGGTTTGGGTCTTAAAATTTTAGGACTTTGACCTAATTGGTAAAAAGAAGACTCTCTTAATATAATGTTATTTGTTAACTGGAAAATGGATTCTGTAATCAAGCAACAGAGTCCGGTGCAGAAACGTTACATCTCAAAAGCATAAACCCAAGTTTGTTTGTGGAGAATGTTCTGATTTTGCTACAATACCATTGAAGCTCAGCTCAATAGAAAGGAGGAAGTTGCATGTAACCATGTAATAAGGAAGGGTTGTAAGTGATGGGTAGGGTTTCAGTGGGATAACCAGCCTGGTTAGTTTAGTTGTTATCTTGATTTAAGGGAAGAGAGGAAAGACAGGAGCCACATTAGTTTTTCTTCTAAAACGTCTTAGAAGGAGCAAATAAAAATTATAAAATCCCTCAGTCAGATCCCAATTATACATTTTCTTTGAAGTTGTGGATCTTAATAAGAAAGCACTAAGGTTTGTCCCTTACAATATTATTTTTCTTTTTTCTCTCTCTCTCTTTTTTTTTTTCGCTATAGGGCACGTGCACTCACCAGACAGACAGAGACAGACAGAGAGATAGAAAGCGAGAAATCACCCCCCAGGGGGGATGGCCATGCCGCAATCCCTTCTCCTCCATTCTCCTCTTAGGATCTTGGGCACGCACACACATGTGCCCAGCGTGAGTTTTAAGCCACCGGGTCTGGGATTCGAACTGCAGTGGACTACATGGGAGTCCAACGACATAGCCATTACATGAACTGCTGGTCTCACAATATTCTATTTCTAATTTGATAGAGAAGTTTTAAAAACCCTAATCTTTTGTTTGTTTTTGTCATAGGGTGCCTGCACTCATTGAAGAGAGAGTGTGTGAGGAAAGTGAGAAATCACTCCCCAGAGGGCCTGTGGCCAGGCTACAATCCCTTTTCTTCCATCTTCCTCCTGGGATTTTGGTCATGCATGCACATGTCCTGACATGATTTTCAAGCCTCCAGGTCTGGGACTCAAACCACAGTGGCCCATGTGGGAATCTAGTGCCTTAACTAACACACCACCTCTTGGCCTCATATAAACAACAACAACAACAAAACACCTTACTCTTATTCCTACACCTCCTGAGCAAAGCTCATCTACAGAAGCCAGTGGCCCTGCATTTTTGCTAATCCAAGACCAAAAGCAAGTCCAACATTGGTGTGTTTTCCTTATATACTCAGTGGCTGTCTAGTGACTTCACTTTGCAAGATTCAAACATCTAGATCCTGGTAATACTGTCTAACTTCAATGTAAGTACTTGAAAACAGAAGCAGTTGCCACCATTTTCCTTTCATTTAACCTCTGTCTTGTGCACATTTATGACTGAAGCTCTATGAAAAGTTCTGGGTTAACACCCAGTCACTGGTCTTCTTCATGTTCCCTTTTGAAGCCAGATGCCAGAGTAGCAATTCCATGTGAATCCATAGTCTACACCACACCATCCTCAATGGCACCACTGTATTTTTCTTGGAATTTACAAAGCTGAGTTGACACCTGTTGGGCTGTCAGAAGTCATGATGTATTTTCCTACGTTGTTCTATGTAAAAATGTGTCCATGACGTCCCCCCAAGCCCAATATTAGATGGCAAAATTAAATTTTGCCAGTTTAATGTTGTATTTGGCACCTTATCTACCAAGATCTAAAAGTTTCTTAAAATGTGATTCTCTGGATTGTAAAAAATAATAAAAAAAAAAATTCTCTAATGATCAAAACGGAAAATTCACTAGTTAACCAAATTTCTTTCTAAAATTTATGACAGTGTGCACTTGAGAGAGACAGAGAAAGAGGGCGAGAGAGAGGTGAGCGCCCCTCGCAGGATCTGGTCACGCTGCGACCCCCTTCCTCAGTCCTTCAGAGTGTCAGATTCTGGACTCGTGTGCGTATATGTGGCGGGGCTCAGGCTGACCAGGCGAGGACTGGAACCCTATGATCATTCGGTAGGATCTAGCTTTACTTGAGTAGCACATTACCATTGTACCAGGGAGCTGGCCTTTAATGAACTGATTTTCTAAGTCATACAATTAATACACTGAGCTTATTAAAATGTACTGAAATTGGGGGAAGGTTCATTTCCTTACTCTATTGCTATGCAGGGCCTGCCCTGGACACTTTTTCTAAAATGAAGAAATATGTGGACATTTTATTTATTTATTATTTTAAAGCATTTATTTATTTATCATTTTCATTTGCTATAGGGCATGTTTGCTCACCAAAAAGAGACAAAGAGAGAGAGAGAGAGAAAGTGAAATTAGTAAGAGAACAAGCATAGTTTTGATCACGGTTTGGCGGGACATGGAAGTATTTAGATTGAAAAGAAACAGGGGAAATGACGTGATTTTCTGCTGAGGTTTGAGGAAGCAAGGATAACCACATAGAAATGTGATTGGGTAAAAATGGGTATGAGCTTATGGCAACAGAATGAAGCAAAGCCTGCCTGTCTAGATTCTTCTTGATCTTTTGGTGGAGCATTCCTTTCTCCCGGTATGGGGCAGGAGCCCTGTGGAATGAGGGTATTATGATCTAATATCAGATAAAGTAGGTCCAAGAATTTCCTTATGGGCCACCCTAACACAGAAAGGCAGGGAGCAGTCAGTGTAAGCATGTTAGGTTTTATGGCTGGCTTTGCGGGAAAGGGGCTCTGGTTTCAATGACCTGCCTTGGGGAAGAGGAATTCTAATTTTGTTTTGAGAGGTCTTTGCTATAGGGAGTGTGCGCTTGCCAGAAAGACAGACAGAGACAGAAAGGGAGAAATCACCCCCCAGGGGGGATGGCCACGCTGCAATCCCTTCTCCTCCATTCTCCTCTCAGGATCTTGGGCACACACGCACACGCGCCTGACCTGAGTTTAAGCTGCCAGGTCTGGGACTCGAACCATGGTCAACTACATGGGAGTTCAGTGACATAGCCATTACGCTAACTGCTGGTCCCAGGAATTCTAGTTTCTATGGCTTGCCTGGGAGGAGAAAGAAGAGCTAGGGGCAGGAAGGTTTGTAGCATTGCCATCCCTCCTGAAGAGTGATTTCTCTTTCCCCTCTCACTGTCTCTGTCTCTTTCTCTGGCGAGCCCAGAGGCAAAAAAGAAATATGGAATACTTCATAAATACGTGTGTCATCTTTGAGTGGGGCCATGCTAATCTTCTCTGTATTGTTCCAGTTTCAGTGTACCTGCTGCCGAAATGACAATGATCTGACCTATGTCTTTGCAGTTCATGCTTTGTGGGATCCTGATGTGAATAAACATGATTAAATAGGGGTTTTCTCTTGTTAGTCTGCCTTAAATCAGTCTAATTCACAGCCCCCAAAGGGTAACTGGGTTGCCATTGTTTTCTTCCTCTACAGAACCTACTTTGGTGATACATAATGTCCATAGACCGATTACCACATTCTGAAAGCAAACACAGTAACTTATTTGACCCTCAACCTTTAAACCTCAGGCAATTACAACTTGGCTTTTGATAGGCTAGGTAAGAACAAAGAAAGCAACATAATTTAGCAAAGAGCACTGACTACTTTGTGCTTGAACCCATAGGAGGGTTGTTGATCTCCGGATCAAGTGAGCTACTACTTAATTTGGAGTGTATCCTAGCAAATCTAACCACTGGTCCAGATCTTTTCCCCAAACTCCTCAACTTGGTACCTAAGAGTCTACAAAACACCCTATGTGGATGTTCCTCAGGCCTTCGAACTCCACGTTCAAAACGGAATCCACCCTCTTCCATCCCTCACAAACCTGCTTTGTTTCTTAGATTACCAGCTGTCCCAGTGGCTCTTTCCGGAGTCATTCTAGACGCTGCTTTCTTTCTCACTTTCTATATCACTTTTACTTTGTTAGGACAATATAACAGTTGTTTTCAAGACAAAGAAATCTCCCGGGAAGAAAATGTATCTTTAATCTTAGTATCCTTATTACCTAACTCTAGAGTTTAAGTATTGGATTGTTGGAAAAGTCTCGACGCATTTTTCCATAGAAAAACAGAAAACTATGCCATGATTTTCCCATCCTAACAGGCTAGGCATTCAAGTAAGTGGTCGTTAAGGGAATGAAATACGTCAGAAAAACCTAAAAAAAACTAGGCTAGTACAGATGACTCTGCTTGAAATAGTACACAAAACTTTAAAAAAAAAAAAAAAACACATTCCTTAAAAATACAGCTTTAGGTAAGTATTCATTATTAAATTATGGAACCATGTAAAACACACGCACATGGCTTGCATTTTATTTGACACAACCAAGAAAAAAAGCTCAAATATATGACTTACAGCATAAAGTAAAGCTAGATTTTTAAAAAAGAATTATTTGATTTAACTTTATTTATTTACTTATTTATTTAAATGTGACCAGAGAGGGACAGAGTGAGAGAAAGACATAGAGAGAGGTAAAGTGAGAAAACAAGCCGCCTGGTCCAGGACTCAAATCAGGTAGACCACGTGGGAGCCCGGTGCCCTTAACTACCATGCCACCTGCTGGCCCCTAGATTTGGTTTTACAAAATTTCTACCTTGGAAATTAAAAATAGTAGTTGAAGTTTTGCTTTTTATCAGGTTTATCTATTGTTGGAAGGCATATGGGATATTGAATAATTCTATTCCTTTGGTAAATTTTTATTAAATACATTTCACAACCAAGGGTCAGAAAGGATAAAGGTGTAATGGCCCCTGAGACTGGCAAGTGGCATAATAGTTAAGGCACTGGACTCCCATGTGGCCAACTGTGGTTCTAACCTGTGGCCTGAAACTCACGCCAGGCATGTGTGTGCATGTCCAAAATCTTGAGAGGAGCTTGGATGAGAAGGAACTCTAGCATGTGTGTGGGGGTGTGTGTATGTGATCTCTTGCTTTCTGTCTCTCTGTCTCTGTCTCTTCAGTGCGTGCACATGCCCTATAGCAAAAAGCGTCTCTAAAAAAAAGCGTGCAGTGGTCCTTACTGATCGAGAAATACACATTAATATGTACTCTGATGGAACGGTTGTCTATAAAGCAATATAGGTATACACCTGACAATAATTTTATCTCCCCTATGAAATAAAATTGTGGTTCTATATATCACAGAATTGTTAAAGTCTTTCAGCAATTTATATTTTAAAGATGGTCTAATTTTACATTTTAAAGTAAGTTAACTGATTTGTCTATGCCATTTCATAAAATAATAATTATTATTTAATTTGGCCAGAGAGGGAGGAAGGGAGGGAGGGAAAGTGAGAAAGCAAGCCACCAGGTCTGGGACTCAAACCACTGTTGGCCCCATGGGAGTCCAGTGCCATAACTACCATGCCACCTGTCCCCCTCCTCTCCACACCGTCGTCCATGTCATTTCATAGGAAGGCATAGCAGTAAGAGAACTAAATTCGAGCCTTCTGGATTCTGGGTCTACCATTTTTCTACTCTACTGCTCAATAAACACATCATCGTAACACATTTTAATGTCTTATTAAAATAAACAAATTTAACTAGAAAACACATGCTATTTGGAAGTAAAAGTGCTCGGCATATGAGCCACAAACCGCTTGCTTTGCTCTCTCGTACCACTTACGTCCACAGAGAGGAGGCCACTTTCAAATTCTTATACATTAAATAAAGCCAGTGCAGCCGCAGTGACGCAGGCCAGCAGTGCTGCTGCGGGATAGGAGGGGCTGCATAGGAGGCCCAGGTTCCATTCCTGGTCCAACCTAAATGGGCCGGGGTGGTGCATGTGCCCACGATCCTAGTTAACTGGGAGGCTGTTGCAGGGGAGATTGCTATGTGATGAGACTCTGTCAAATACCACTCTGTCTCTAGCGCGTCGCAAAAGCAAAAGGCAAAAAACCCGCAAGGCCCAAAATAGCAAATTCCATTTGCCTCCAAGTGTGAAGAAAGCAGCCTTGCACACTGTACAGAAGCTTTCTTCTGAAAACAGTGACTGCACAGCAAAAAGCCTCCCCGAGCAGGTGCTCTCTTAGACAAAGCTCTTGACGCACTCAGACATTCACTCCAGAAAATAAATATCTGTGTCTAATGTCTGTCTTTCCTTTTAATGCACACTTTATTTACCTGCTTGTCTGAAAGTGATGAATTGCATTATACTCCGCTTACACTCCCAGTGCCCTCAAAATGTCTAAAAATCACAGTTAAGTCCCCCAGTTAAGGACGTGACAAAAGGGATGGTTTCCTATGTCTTTCCTATTAAACCATGTGTCATCCAAGGCTTCAAGAACCCTGGATTTGCAAATCACTCTCTGAGGAAGATAATGATAAAAGCATAACTTACGGGGCTGACTGGTGGCTTGGTGGTTAAGGGTGCTGGACTCCCACATGGCTGACCGTGGTTCGAGTCCTGGACCTGGTGGTTTGCTTGCTCTCTCTCCCTCTCCCTCTCTCTCTCTCTCTCTCGCACGCACACTCTCTCGCTCTCTCACTCTATCCCTCTCTGGTCAAACTGAAATAAATAAATGAATGAATAAATAAAGTTAAATAAAATAATTTTTAAAAAAGTCTAACTTAATAACCTTTTACCTGAAAGAGTACAGTCACTTTTCTATCACATTCTTAAATCAGCAGGAGCTTTCTGGGGCCAACCTGACTGCATCACCTGCCTGCATAACAATCCTTTATTGGTGTACTCAGAATGAAGTCCAAACAGATTAGCATGGATTACAACACCCTCAGGATCAAGCACCCCAAGGCGTTTGGCATTCTGTCCTCTGCTCTGTTCTAGCCCGCCCACCCATCCACAAGGCTGAGGCATCTCGTCTCCCCTCTGTTTTAAAGGATTGGAGTACGTTGTTTATTCTGTCTAGAAGAGCCTTCAGCAACCTTCCCTCCTCTGCTATTATTTAATTGCCACTCACACTCTCAGACTTTCCTCAGGGGAGCTTCCCTACCAGTGCCAAGAGCTTACCTCAACCACAGCCCCCTCTGTGGTAATTATGATAATGTGTTTACTCTTCGACCTCCCCCATACACAATGAGCTCCTTCAGGGAAACAGCCCTACCCTTCCCTGTGTTTGGAGACCTACCACCTCGCAAAGGGTCTAGCTGTAACTGGTAGGCACTTAAATCCCTGTTGAATGAATGTTAAGGACCAGCCTTTCTCTTAAAGGTGTAGGTGTTTAAACCGATCAGGCTCACACATTTTTGCTGGTCCTTTAAAAGGAAAAAAGGAACAAGGAAATGCTATTTCTCTCTCTCTCTCTCTTTTTTTTTTTTGGAGAGGTTTTTGCTCTAGGGCGCGTGCGCTCGCCAGACAGAGACAGAGACAGAGACAGAAAGCGAGAAATCACCCCCCCAGAGGGGATGGCCGCGCCGCAATCCCTTCTCCTCCATTCTCCTCTTGGGATCTTGGGCACGCACGCACATGCGCCCAGCGTGAGTTTAAGCCACCAGGTCCGGGACTTGAACTGCGGTCAACTATGTGGGAGTCCAGTGACATAGCCATTACACTAACTGCTGGTCCCGGAAATGCTATTTCAAAAGGTGGTTATCTCAAGTTATGCTCAGGGCAATGGTGTGAGGTTATGCTTCAAATCGGCAGATTGAAGTGTTTTTTGAAAGTCCACCATTAGTAAGCATTATTTTAACGGGTACTGCTTCTGGAACTTCAACTCAAAATGCAACATATTTCCTGTGTTATTACAGGTTTAACGTAGCCTGAATTGTTTCCTCTTCCAAAGTTTTACAGATCACGCTCCTGTGTCCCATAGGCATTTCCAGAATCGAAAAAGGAGGAAAGTAATTCACAATATTATGATCTTCGGCTAATTCCCCAGAAATCACAGCAAAGTACTGAAAAAAATTTTAAACTTGTTTTAGTGGTCTCATTGTGTAAAAAGGAATGTAATAAATATAATAATGATAATGATTCTTAAAGGCCAAGAATATTTAGGGAACATTGCCAATAAGGTTATAATATAAAATGTACTCCATACTTATTTCCTTCAAACTGTCGTAAGTTTAACCTAAAGCCCGACTTAACATTCAACCTTTGGGCTGGGGCAGCAGTAGTAACACACTGCTCCAGTGATGCTGGGGCCATGTGGAAGATCGGGGGTTTGATTCCCAGGCTGACTTGTACATGCTGGGTATGTGTGCCCCTGATCCTGGCTGGGTGGGAAGGCTGAGGAGGAGAACACATCAGACCTGTGGAGGGTGCCTGTCTTTATCTCTCACTCCTATGGAAGAAAGAACTAAACCAAACATATAAAAAAAAATTCAATTTTTATTTCTGAGATATTTATCTTTGAGATTTTAGCTATAGGGCATGTGTGCTCCCTGGAGATATAGAAAGAAACAGAGAGGGAGAAAGTGAGGAATTACCCCCTAGGGGATGGCCACACCACAATCCTCTCACTTCCATTCCCCTCTCGGGATCTTGGGCACACACGCACATGCACCCAATATGCATTTGAAGCTGCTGGGTCTCGGACTTGAACTGTGGTCAGCCATATGGGAGTACAGTGCCATAACCACTACACCACTTACTGCCCCCTCCCACCCAAATTCAAACTTTAATGCCTGTTCATCGAAATCTGGTCACATTTTCTGATGTGACTATTATCTATCCTCCAAGCATTTATAATATAAATGTAGATTTTTAAAAAAACACATTAGTTTTCAATCACATTCAAAATCTTTAGAGGATTTCACTCTCTCTCTTCTTTTTAGGTTTTTGCTATAGGGTGTGCACTCAGCAGACAAAGACAGAAACAGTGAGAAATCACCCCCTGGGGGATGGTCATGCCATAATCCTTTCTCCTCCAGTGGCACGCATGCGCATGTACACAGTGTGATTTTTCAAGCCACCAGGTCTGGGACTCAAACCACTGTCTGCTGTGTGGGAGTCCAGTGCCTTAACTACAAGGTCACTTGTTGGCTCCTAGAAGATCTCTTAAAAAACTGAAGCAAATACAACATTGTGCCAAGACAGACTCATGTAGGGAATTTTCTGAGATTGGGCTTCTGGATGCTCTCTGTACCGGTGTAAAAGACTTAGACCTGAAGATACTTTAACCAAACCGTGTCTAAAAACACCAGAAGAAACCTTGTATTGTCTTTTAAAAATCAGAGCAGTAAGTAAGGTTTGGAACTACTCCAGAAAGGTACGAATAACAAAGCAAAACAAAAAGCCAGCATTTGGACTCAATCAACTGCTTTACCATGTTTTTTTTTTTTTTTTTTTTTTGAGAGATTTTCACTGTAGGGCGCGTGCGCTCGCCAGACAGACAGAGACAGACATAGAGACAGAAAGCGAGAAATCACCCCCCAGGGGGGATGGTCACGCCGCAATCCCTTCTCCTCCATTCTCCTCTTGGGATCTTGGGCACGCACGCACACGCGCCCGGCTTGAGTTTTAAGCCACCGGGTCCGGGACACGAACCGCGGTCGACTACGTGGGAGTCCAGCGACATAGCCATTACGCTAACTGCTGGTTCCCAACTGCTTTACCATGTTAAAAGGAGACTGGACAGGCTGGGAGCATTCTGATAAATTTAGTGATTAAAAATGGTAGATTTATGGGCCAGCTCCATAGCACAACAGTTAAGAGCTCTGTGGAAGGGGACCAGCAGATGGCGTGATGGTTATGTCACTGTATTCCCATATAGTCGCCTGTGGTTCAAGTTCCGACCTAGTGGCTTAAACCTCATGCTGGGTGCGTGTGCATGTGTGCCAAGATCCTGAGAGGAAAATGGAGGAGAAGGAACTGTTGTGTGGCCATACCCCATAGGGTGTAATTTCTCACTTTCTGTCTCTCTCTGGCTCTATGGCAAGCACACATCCCCTATAGCAAAAATCTCTTAAAAAAAAAAAAAAAAAAAAGCTCTGTGGAGGGGAGCTGGATTCTCATGTGGCCAACCATGGTTCAAATCCTGGCCCCAGCAGTCTTCAAAAACATGCCGGGTGCACAGGATCCCAAATGAGGAGGAATGGAGGAAAGGGGACTACAGCATGACCAGGGCCCCCACCTACCAGGGTGGGGATGCTTTCTCTTTTTCTCCCTCTGATGTGTGCATATGCCCCCTGGCTCCCAAAACAAAATAAAAATACGGTAGATTTATGTCATGCCTTTCTTGAAGGAAATCCACAATAGATATAGTAATTTCCCAAACTTTACGAATCTATTTTTCCATTAGAAATATGAAACTTTCAGGGCCAGCAAATGGCATGGAGCTTAAGGCAGGTAGAGCTCACATGGCCTCACAGTTTGAGTCCTGGGCCAGAGGTTTGAAAATTACGCTGGGTACACGAGAGTGCATGCCCCAAATTGTGAGAAGAGAGCGGAGGGGAAGGGACTGTGGCATGACCATCCCCCAGAGTGGTGACGTCTCACTTGTCCTCTCTCTCTCTGTTTCTCCAGCAAGCACACGTATCCTTTAGCAAAAAAAACTAAAAGGAAAAAAAAAAAAAAAAGAAAGAAATATAAAAATTTTGGCTGAAGTAGTCAAAACATAATTTTTCCTCCATTTCCAATGACTCATCTCCTCCCCCAATATTTAGTACACTATGCTGAAAATGTTTCCCTTTTATTCATATACACACAACTTGGTCTAGAACAAATATTACGTTAAAAATAGTATGGTGAAAAAATAGCTACTGCAAATTAGGTGGACAGAAGGAGCCATGATAATATAGTGAATGTAAGTGCTCAGAACATCTATGCATATTTGCAGCTTCAATGACTCAAAAGTATTTGAAAAATTCATCTATACTACAAATGGGAGCAGCTGATGTCTAAAACTGGGGGTCTAAACAAGAGTAGAATGTCACTCCTTTATTATAAACCCTTCCAAAGAAGATGATCGCAAAACCCAGTTATATTGGGCGTCAAACTAGTTAGATGGGGCTTTGAATCCAATCAAACCATAGATTTGCTTATTATGAGCTTTAGTTAATAAGAAATGCTGTAATAATAGATTAAGTCATTTATCTGATGTTGCAAATGAAGTTAAAATAGACTTGTCTGATACTATGAACAAGGGAAAGAATTTCAAATCCAAGTATGATGTTTATTTTACTGCTTACATTTTTAAGGATACTTTGCTCTGAGCTCTGCAAAGGGTTTTAAAATATGTTTTTCTAGAATGGTTATAACTTTCCAAAGTGAGTTGACTAAGTCTGCCCTATAACCTTAAATACGTTCTCATGTCTCTTCTCTTGCATCATATTTATTTAAAAAGTAGAATAGTGCTTAAAGAAAAGCAAAAACTCAGGAACCAGCAGTTAGCATAATGGCTATGTCGCTGGATTCCCACGTAGTCGATCGCAGTTTGCGTCCCGGACGCAATAAGAAAAATAAGGAAAGAGCCAATTGACTTTAAAAAGATACTGGGATGTTTGAAAGAGTTCATGACTCTTGTATTTTGGTCCCTTTGGTGGCTTAAAACTCACGCCGGGTGCGTGTGCGTGCGTGCCCAAGATCCCGAGAGGAGAATGGAGGAGAAGGGATTGCGGCGTGACCATTCCCTCTGGGGGGGTGATTTCTCGCTTTCTGTCTCTCTGTCTCTCTGTCTGTCTGGCAAGCGCACATGCCCTGCAGCGAAATGGGCAAGCGCACAGGCCCTGCAGCGAAAACCCCCCCAAAAAAAAAAAAAAAAAAAGCAAAGCAAAAACTAAAAAATAAACCACCTATGATTTTAGTAACCTCTTTACTATTTTGCTCAGCCTCTTCTTGATTTCATCAAAAACTGTATGAGTATTTTAATCCGGAGGCTCTTTCTTAGTTCATTTTGCATCTAAGCAATTATTAGGTTGTCAGAAAAGTCATGACATATTTCTCTATGTTCTTCTACGCAAAAATGTGTCTTTTCCAACAACCCAAAATAGCAAATGCATGATGTGGGCAACAGATTATGATTGTCTTTGAATAGTTCAGTGAATTTTTAAAATACTGAGTGAATACAATCTCTACTTCATCTGTTCTATTGCAAAGCCAATGTAGGTTGACTGGAAGAACTAGGACAATCTCTCATGTACCAGAATACATAGTAGTTTCACTATTTACATAGGGAAGTATAATCATACATATATATAGTATATATGATGTGTATCCTGTATGCCATATTATTATAATATATACATACAATAATACGTAGTATAATAAGTGATGCCTGAGCTATTATCAGACCTAGGTGATACTAACTAAAAAGCATTATCATTGTAAAACTTTCCAACAGGGACCAGCAGTGGTGTGGTGGTTAAGGCACTAGACTTCAACATGGCCAACCACTGTTCAAATCCTAGACCTGGTGGCTTGCTTTTTCACTTTCTCTCTCTCTTTCTCTCCCTGTTGAGCACACATGCCCTGCAGCAAATTAAAAGATATAAAATAAAATAATTATTAAAAAAAACTTTTCTAACATATAAATAAGTATCTTTTCTGATGCTGAATCATGCTCACCAAATAGGTGAAATATACTGGGAGTTTTCAAACTGCTCTGCAGAACCTGAACGCAGGCAGGAGCAGGCAGAGGAAGAAAGGGAGTAGTCTCAGAGCTGTGCACCTTCACCCAAAGCTCACCGCCTCCACCTTTTGGACGTCTGGATACAATACTATGAAGTTTGGGATTAAAAAGTACAGATTTGCTGTAAACATGCACTAATTACCAGAAAATAAGGAAAGAGCCAATTGACTTTAAAAAGATACTGGGATGTTTGAAAGAGTTCATGACTCTTGTATTTTGGTCCCTTTAGTGATTGATAAACCAGTTAAAAATCTATATATGGCCAAACATACTTTTGCAAATCATATGCAAAGAAAAAGACTAATAGTGTCTAAAACAGATTTAGAGATGGGTGAGGACCAGGAGAAACAAGAGGAAACAGCCAATAAAACATTGGGATGGTCACACTC
>NW_006159522.1:349657-350092 GCF_000334495.1 Tupaia belangeri chinensis | reverse complement strand
CTAAGAGGGTCGCCTGATCACGCCCAGCCGCGGGGCAGTCTGGTGGCCGGCAGTATTGCAGGTGACTGTGATCACAGCTGTCAGACAGAGGTAGGCACCTGACCCAACAGCAGCCAGTCTGTGAGCTGCAGATACCCTACTGCTTGGCCTGGTGTGAAAAGACAGATCGACCAATCAAATCATCACTAAGCACCCTGAAAGGGGGGAAGTAAGGGGAAAGGCGATTGGACGTTGATGAGGAAGAAACAAGGACACACAAAGTGAGTGAGGAGGCAGAATCAAGGCCACAGAGGGGCATTATCTGTCAAAGTTCTTGGACAGTAGAACCATGTTCGGGAGAGGGTCCAGAGTACGGCAAGACAGAAAAGAAGGAAAGAATGTGAGACGGACAGAGACGATGCAAAGCCTTTCCACAGACAGAAAGGTACAGGAAGA
>NW_006159522.1:348265-349646 GCF_000334495.1 Tupaia belangeri chinensis | reverse complement strand
TGACCATGGCCCCTCCCTGCTGCCTCGGTCCTTGATAATGGTTTCCTTTCAACATAGGTACATCCTTACCTAGCTACTTACTTACAGGAGAATGACTCTCTTTTTTCTTTCTTTCTTTTTCTTTTTCTTCTTCTTTTTTTTTTTTTTTTTTAATAAGGCTTTTGCCAAGAAGTATGTGCCTTTGCCAGAGAGAAACGGAGAGAGGGAAAGTGAGAACTCACCACCCAGGAAGATGGCCATGTAGCAATCCCTTCTCCATTCTCCTCCTGGGATTTTGGGCATGCACATGTATGCTCCTGGCATGATTTTCAAGCTGGCAGGTCTGGGACTTGAACCATGGTCAGCCGTGTGAGAATTCAGCATCTCAACTACCATCCCATCTGCTGGCCCCAAATGACTTTTTTTTCTTAAGACACTCTGAGTGAGTCTCAGTCCCTGTTCCCATAACTGGAACTTAAAGAGAACTAGTATTGATGACCTATGCCCAGGTTAATGAGAAAGCTACACTAGTGGGAACCAGCAGTTAGCGTAATGGCTATGTCGCTGGACTCCCATGTAGTCGACCACAGTTCGCGTCCGGACCCGGTGGCTTAAAACTCACGCCGGGCGCGTGTGCATGTGTGTCCAAGATCCCAAGAGGAGAATGGAGAAGGGATTGCGGCATGACCATCCCCCCTGGGGGGTGATTTCTCGCTTTCTGTCTCTATGTCTCTCTCTGTCTGTCTGGTGAGCGCACGCACCATATAGCAAAAACCTCTCCAAAAAAAAAAAAAAAAAAGAATCTCTAAGGTTATCATCTCTGAATCCATGAAGACCTCCACGTCCCTCTCTAAAATTCAGCTTTAATTCTTTACTTTCTTCCCATTTCTGTTAATAAAAAAAAAAAAAAAAAATAACACTAGTATAATAGTTACACTAGTATAATCTGTTCTTAAAAACTACACAGCGGGACCAGCAGATGGCATAATGGTTATGTTGCTGGACTCCCATGTAGTTAACTGTGGTTTGAGTCTCAGACCTGGTGGCTTAAAACTCAAGCTGGGCACGTGTGCGTGCATGCCCAAAATGGTATGTTGCTGGACTCCCATGTAGTTAACTGTGGTTTGAGTCTCGGACCTGGTAGCTTAAAGCTCACGCTGGACACGTGTACATGCATGCTCAAAATCCTAAGAAGAGAAGAGGAGAAGAGACTGCAGTGTGCCCATCCCCTCTTGAGGGTGATTTCTCCCTTTCTGTCTCTCAGTCTCTTCAGCGAGAGCACGTACCCTATAGCAAAAATATCTCTCAAATTAAAAAATAAAATAAAATAAACTACATACAGCACATGAGACTGTTCAAAGGTCCTGAAATCTCCTGAGACAAGTAAAAAATGATACCACGT
>NW_006159522.1:326117-348243 GCF_000334495.1 Tupaia belangeri chinensis | reverse complement strand
GGGCCGTCTAGGGTAATTCACACTAACACCATGCACAGACACAGCAAGTTGTCTGAGTTAGAACCACTGAAACCAAAACTTGACAAATGAAAGTATGGGTTACTCAGTTTTGCTGAAAAGTTTCTTTTACCGAGCTTTCTTAACACACAATGCTATCTCAGAATGTAATGTTACTTCTGAAGGCCAACGTGAAAGAATAGGCTAGAAGCACTTATTTCTTCCCGAGGAAAAGCAAAATAATTTTCGAGACTTTATCTAGGCAGAATGGAAACGTTACACAGGCAACCTCATTGCTCTTAGGTGATTATGTCAAATATATTAGTAATATGAAATCTGATGTGATATTATGTACGCTGGAGAAAAGGTTACAAATAGTAACTGAAGGCCGCATCTCCTTTGGTCTGCAGTGCTTTGTAAAAATGATTCAGTTAGTTGACAGAAATTTCAAAGGCAAGTGATAATGCATACACAATGCGAAATGTCTGGCTTTTCTGGATACACAAGAAGATCTGCCTGTATGGGCCCATATTTTCACAAGTCAACACAGGACTGTAGCCAAGAGGCAGTTACTCCATTAAGAAGCGGCAAGGGCAGTCCAGTTTCCCTAATGCTCCCCTGTTGCCTGCAAATCCCTGTGGGTATTTTGGTTTATAACCTCTACTCAGATAGATTTGCAAATCTTATCTGTCATCAGCATATGATATAACCATTATTAATATATAAATAGCAGCATGGGGTCCAGTAGGTGGCATGGCGGTTAAGGTGCTGGATTCCCCCATGGCTGACCATGGTTCGAGTTCTGGATCTGGCATCTTTCTTTCTCACTTTCTCTTTCTCTGGTGAGCATGTGTGCCCTATAGCACACACACACACACACAAACATAATAACAAATAAAATTAAATAATGAATAAAATAAATAGCAACACGCTTTTACTGACATAGGTTGATTACTAAAACAATAGGAAATATCCCAGAATATCTAGTTCCAACTCCACTTTGGGTTTCATGGCAGGTAAGTACCAATCTCACTTGGCATCCTAATTCCTTTACTTGGGTAAGCTCCCCTTACCTTTTCTATCTGGCTTGAGGTTCCGATCCACGGGCGGGGGTTCACAGTCTGCAACAGGAACTGGCCTTCTGGGAGGGGTCTTAGGGCTGGACCTGAAGCCCATATGAGCAGGAGGAGGCACTTGCATTCCAAACGAAGAAAAATCAAACGTCCCTGGAGTCATCGGCACATAATTTGCTTCCTGAATTGGTTCCGTAAAACTGCTGGAATGTTGTCGTGGAGGTGAGTTGGGATTCATTGGGACATAATTTTCATCCAGTTCTTCGCTTGACACACTCCCCACTGTCACCACAGTCTTGATTTTCTAAAACACACATACATGTTTTTTAATAAACAGAAAACTGTTGAACATGAAAAAGCAATCATTAAGTCAGACTCACTCATATGGACGGACCTAAAGGGACTTTTATTTCATGATCTCATTTAGTCTCATGGTACTGGATAAAGAGTTTGACAATGAAATATATTCAGCGATGCCACGGCCGATTATACTTACAAAGTGGTTATGGAAGCCTTCAAGTGAACTAGATCTGTCACTTGGAAATGTTCGTGGAATATCGTAGCAGTCTTGAGAACTAGCATCTAAAATAAAGAACAAACTATCAGCATTTCTTCCCATCTTTGCCAACTCTGGAATAATCAGGAATGACCTATTTTTCTCTCGTCACACACATGACTCCCACAAGCACATAAACAAAACATAGACTTTAAAAAGGATCCTCACAGAGCAATATCTCAAATTGGTACATTAAATTACTAGAAAATGCAGAGGCTCATATGTAGGCTAAGCAATACCAATACCTAATTATGAGACTGAGTGACTGTTTAAGCCAGGGATGAGGTGGGTTATCTAAAGATGGAGAAGAAAAATACCTCTATGTTCTCATCTTTTACATTACCTGATCCTAACTTACATCTCACTAACTTATAACCAAGTTCTATAGTCACCATTAAGAGAGTTAGAATATGGTACTGGGGACCAGCAGAGGTGTAATGGTTACATTATTGGACTCCCATGTAGTCGACTGTAGTTTGAGTCCCAGACCCAAGGCTTAAAACTCATGCCAGGTGCATGTGTGGGTGCCCAAAATCCCAAGAGGAGAATAGAGGAGAAGAGATTGTGATGTGGCCATCCCTCCTGGGGGTTGATTTCATGCTTTCTGTTCCTCAGGCAAGCACATGCGTCCCTATAGCAAAAATCTTTCTTAAGAAAAAGAAATTGATAGTGATGGGCCAGCTGATGGCTTGATGGTTAAGGCAATAGGATCCCACATGGCTGACAGCATGGTTTGAGTCCTGGACTCAGCAGCTTGAGAAACATGGTGGGTACATGTGTGTGCACAAAATCCTCAGAAGAGAGAAATAGAGAAGGGATTGTGGAATGACCATTCCCTATAGGGAGTACTCACTTTCCCTCTCTCTCTTTCTCTGTCTCTGGTGAGTACACACACCATCTGGAAAAATTACAAGGAAACTGACATTGAATCATTAAAAAAGTATTGATACAGGAACCAGCAGATGGCATATGGTTATGTCTCTGAACTCTCACATGGCTGACTATGGTTCGAGTCCCAGACCCAGTGGCTTCAAATATCGTGCCAGGTATGTGCATGTGCGCCCAAGATCCTGGGAGGAGAATGGAGAAGGAACTGTGGCATGGCCATCCCCCCTAGGGGGTGATTTCTCACTTTCCCTCACACTGTCTCTTTCTCTCTCAGGCGAGGGCATGTGTCCTAAGGTAAAAACCTCTTAAAAAAAAAAAAGTACTGATATAAGTACTATTCATGACACATTAAAGCAATCTGGAAAACCCTATCATGAAATGCAGAGATTTTAGCACATAGTTTTAGGGTATGTGCATTAAAAACCTTGGCTTTCTATATTTTGAACTTTAAGATAATCTCAGAGAATAACTCAGTCCCATTTTTTTTCTCCTCTAAAGGTCTGTCACTTTGGCTGCAGGCTCTAAGAGATGATATGAGAAAAATACACTCACTGGCAGTAAGTGATACAAGGGTGAGAGGAGAGACGGTTCAGCTCTTTGACTAACAAACACCGGACCTACTGGCTTGGATGGGACAGAATAGCACTGTTAGACACAATGTAAAAATTAAATTTATAGGAAGGAAGGCAATAGAGCCCAACAGATGTGTCATGGAAGTAGCTGTAAGGACACACCAACACAGGAAAAGGCCCGACTTGGAGAGGCCCTGTTGGCTGGTCCACTTCCTGCATTGCTCCCACAACAGAGGACCTACCACCCACCCAGGACGCACAGGGAGTGGACAGAGATGAGCACGCTTCCTGCAGCAGGAAGGCATTACTAAGGCCTTGCTTCTTCTGGTACAAAAAACTCCAATGCTTTCTCCCAGAAAGAGTACACATGCGCACATGCATGCACACACAGGTACACACACACACACACACATGCCTCCAGGGATCTACTGAGACTCTGACACCTTAACTACCTAAACAGGTAACTGCAAAGTTGCAGGGGGGGGAAAAAAAGGCCCATCATTTAACACCATACTATGTTGGAAAAAACAAACAAGCAGAAAACCAGATTTTCTATTATTAGCCTCTAAGAGAGCAGGAAGCCAAGGGAAGCTGACCTTTTCGCAATTTGTTCAAATCCACGGTGGAAACGGTATTACTCCGCGAGGGCGGCATCCCCGCGGTGGGGACACAGTAACTGCCGTCGGTGTCGGAGGTCGTGCGGGAGATGCCACCCATTTCCCCAGGAGATCGGTCGTGAGCCGGGTGTGGCTTCGGTGGCCGAGGTGGAGGGATATCTGGAATAGAGTCAAGCTTCGACGTCTGTCCCAACGCGCCTTCCGCAAAAGTTCGTGGAATCTGGTAAGCGTTCCCAGGCGTTGGAGGAATGTCATAACTGATAGATACGTGCCTCATTTGCGTCTCTACGCTCGATGTTCCAGATGGGGTATTAAAAACGTAGAGTTCTCCATCTGCTTCGGTACTTGATGGAGATACCTTTGGTAAAACGTCGTGAGAAAAACTCCTGGGGAGGTTGTAAAGGCTGGAGTCTGCGGAAACAGAGGCAGCACGGGGCGGCGGAGAGTCGTACATCATTTGTTGCTGAAAGAAGCCATTCACTCCGTGTTTGCTCTGGGAGGAAGTGGGATTTTTATGAGACGGGACATTATCGTTGCAGTCTGTTTCAGAAGAAGTGGATTTTGCAGAGTCGGCGTGGGTTCTGATCAAAAATTGTCAATGACAAGATAAAACGTGGTCAAGGTACGAAAACAGGTTCGAAAACACATGGAGAGTTTAGCAATCAAAACAAATGGCCTTTTCATTATTTTTCATGTGATCTGTAAGATTCGAAGCACAGCTATTCTTTATAGTTTTTTTATGATTATCTACCAGATGACAAAACCACCACCGCAAAACCACCAAAAGCGTTTTTTCCTAATTCCTGCCCTGTACCCGCCTGCCACCACCCCCAATGCCACCTATGACATCCACATGTAAACCTACAGTCCTGGCGCACTGGAATTAGACATTCTTTACACAGTTCTGGGAAGGGTGAGTGAGCAGGGCAGACACAAGGATAAGCATTCCGTCTGAAGAGCATGCAAACGCCTCGTGGCCAGTACACTTTACAAATGGATCCAGCGCTCTTTCACCTGCCTGCGGCAAATCTGTCGTCCTGCAAACCTGAGAGTCTGGTTTTGGATAAATTCAATGTGACCTACAAGGAAGTGACAACAAGTTCCATGTATCTTCTCTCCTTGCACTAATTTTCTTTAACAACGAGGTAGCCAGCACTATAAACATGATCAAAACACAGAGTAAATCAACTCCAAAGGTTAATGAACCTTGAGAAATCTCGCTTGAGTACATTTTATGGTTTTGGAAACATTTTCAGTCTCTACATTTTTGAGGTATTACAAAACCTGGGGATAAGCCCAAGGGACAGTAACATTACAAGCACATTTTTACTTCATATGTAAAGGAGGTATCTCAGCTATGTATGTGTGCTGTCCAAGTCCTGTAAGAATTTAAACAATATTTCTTTAAATAACTTGTGATATATCTATATCTATAGAGAGAGACTGATTTAATATATATGTGTGTGTGTGTGTATAGATGTATACTTATTTTTTAAATTTCAAAATTTTATATTAGCCAGAAGGTACAGCAATCCACTCACTGGAGAGAGACGGAAGAGAGAGAGAGAGAAAAGGCAAGAAAGCATCCCCCATGGGGAACGGTCATGCTGCAGTGGCTTCGCCTCCATTCTCCTCTCTGGATTTTGGGCACACAAGCACGCATGCCCAGTGTGTTTCTCAAGCTGCTGAGTTTTGGGACTGAAACCACTCAGTCAACCATGTGGGATCCAGCCTTACCCACCTGGCTCAGGACAGTTTTTTTTGAAGGGTTTATCATCCTGATTTCTCAGTAACGCCTGGCACTGGATACTGCATTTATTTATTTATGGGATCACAGAGCCCATATGGTGGTATTGCGATATCTCCCTTACTGGCTATCCCCTGGCTTTGCTGACTGGCTTGTTCTTCCTCCCTCTCACCTGGGAATGGCCAACAGAGCTCAGTCCTGAATTTCTCCATCATTTGTGCCATCAGAGAATCCTCCTTTTTCCTAACTTCACCTTCTTTTCTGACTGCTGACAATTCCCATCTTCTCACCAAACTATACCTGAGGGGAATTTTGATCTTTTTTTTGTTTAAAAATGTATTCACTTATTATTTTTAAAATTTCCTATAGGGCACGTGTGGTCACCAGAGACAGAGAAAAAGAGAGAGTGAGAATGAGAAAGCAAGTTGCCACAGGGACTTGAACCGCGGTCAGCCATGTGGGAGTTCAGCACCTTAACCATGCCACCTGCTGGCCCCAATGGAACTGTATCTTACACTAATTATATTAGTTTGTAATTTCATAACAAGTATAATAGTGGATACATATTGGATACCTCATGAATATTTGATATTTAACTGTCACTTTTACAAAGTATAAATGGCAAAAGATATCTGGCTAATAGTTTTGAGCATAATTAATCTTGCACCAGGAAATCTGTGCTACCAGCAAAATTAATGAAAGACACTATATAAACAGAAAACACAGTGGAACTGGTGGTCACATAGCAGTAACACAGCTGAACCCACATGGGAAAGGATTCATGTTTGAGTCCTGGGAACTTCCTGAGCATACTGGCTACATGTGTGTACCTATAATTCAGGCTGACGGCACCTGACCCTTCTCTCTTACTTGGAAGAAATAAAGGAGAAAAAACATAGAAGAGAAAATGGACTGAAATGATCACTTAGTTGTTGGCTTTTAAAAAGATGATGCTGAAAAACAATGGTAGAAAAATAAAATTGTGAATCTCCATAAAATAAAATCTTAGTAGCATAGGTAACAGAGTTGCAAGAGTGTAATTTTAATACTCACAGCAAACAAGCAAAATCAGGTTAGAATTTGGTATTATTCACTAGTGCTGATTTACAGATCTCTTTTATTCTTACAGGTAAAATCCCATTATAACAAGTATATAGGAATCCGTCTTTGCAATGTTTGTGAGCTGTTTCCGTCATCTCAGGGAATGGCTCACAGGAACTACTTGGAGGATCTTGACAAAGGCTCCATAAATATCTGAAATATCGGTCTGATCCTAGCCTGGTAACTTTCTACTCCCCTCAAAAAAAAAAAAAGAAAATTGAGTTACAAAGGTAATAATGCTTACTATCTTGTAACTTTATTAAAAAATTACTTTTCATTACACAAGCAGTTGGTATAATGGCTATGTCACTGGACTCCCATGTAGTAGACCACAGTTCGAGTCCCGGATCCGGTGGCTTAAACTCATGCCAGGCATGTGTTCATGTGTGCCCAAGATCCCGAGAGGAGAATGGAGGAGAAGGGATTGCATGGCCATCCCCCCTGGTGGATGATTTCTCACTTTCTGTCCCTCTCTTGTCTTTCTGGCAAGCGCACGTGCCCTATAGCAAAAACCTCTTCAAAAAAAAAAAAAAATTATCTTTCACACCCATTATGAAATTCACCCCTACTTTTATGCTATAAGTAAATAAACTCAATTGACTGATATCATTCATTATCACCTAGCTGTTAATGGCAAAGACTGGCCTCTTAAGCATCATTTTCCTGCTCCTTTTAAATGACAGAGAGACAGAAAGCGAGAAATCAGTCCCCAGGAGGGATGGCCACGCAGCTATCCCTTCTCCTCCATTCTCCTCTCAGGATCTTGGGCACACATGCACATGCGCCCGGCATGAGTTTAAGCCACCGGGTCCGGGACTCGAATTGCAGTTGGCTACATGGGAGTTCAGTAACGGCCATTACACTAACTTCTGGTCCCTTTAAAATATTTTTTTAAATAGTAAGCCAATAAGACAATTGCCCTCTAACTTACTCTGTGACCTTCATAAGCCTTTTGAGTATTCAACAGCAAATGAAAAAGATGATCAAATTAATTAGGTGGTCTGGAAAGTCATGCCATGTTTTTCTATGCAAAAATGCGTCAAGACTTCCCAACAAAGTAATACATTATAGCTTAGAAAAGGAATGGGATGTGGGAGCAGGAATAGAGATCAAGGACTTGGGGAAGGCTTTCTGATCTCTCTGGTTCAGCACTATACCCACATACTTGTTTCTACTGAAGAGTGTGAAGTCAAGGCTTAGAGCAATCTCTGCTTCGTTGCTAGGAATGAAGATAAAATACTTCACAGTTTTTAGCAACACAGTTAATTTCGTCAAATTTCACCAAAACCCAATTGGTACATCTCATCGAATTTGCATATTGGGATTTTACCTGTATGATTAATTTCTCACACAGATCCAAAACCACAACACACTCACTGCAATGGAATCGTTTTGCTTTCAAAATCTTCTAGTAGTAGGTATTCCTCTCCTTCTTCAGAAACAAAAGATGACCCTTGGCTGGTTTACAATCACATAAGAAATGGAGCAAGATCACCATTTATAAATCAGTGAAATCTGTTAAGCAAGTAATTCTGTGAGTCTGAAACAGAGACTGTGAAACAGGAGACAGTTTTTTCTCAAAGAACCGCGTAGGCACAGCCGTTCTTTGCCGAAGACGGCACAGCTTGTGCTTCTTCAAGAAAAATCTTCTAGCAGAAATCATTCATCGAGAAATATCCACCTGAAACATGTCTATACAGGTGGTTTCTTTAAAGCTTTTAGGTGAAGGTTAAAAAAATGTAAAGGTAAGATTCTTAAAAGTACACACACACACACACACACACACACACGTATGATTTACCTCATGGGTTCAGGCTTCTTGCTTTGACAGTTGATTAGCAAGAGGTAGTCTTGAGGATCCTCCTGGATGCCAAGAGTGTCCAGGTGTGGTGGAAGGTTGATGAGCTGGTATGGAGGAGGTAGAGCAACGGAGGATGAGTCCGCTTGGGTGGATGGTGGTGCTGTATTTACAGGTAATGGAACATCAGCTGGGGCTTGTACGGAGCTGCCAGGTGGCTTCACAGGATCTGCAACACGAAGTCCAGCTATCATTGTCTATCACATTTTCAGAAGATTTTTTTTTTCAGAGGTACTTAATGGTTTGAGATAAATTGCTTCAACACAAGCAGAAACCATCAGAATGATATTTGTTAAAACAAATATGACCTCAAAGGCAATATTTACACAGGAAGTACTTGGTTCTTATCAAGGAGATCCTTTATTCTCAAGACTCTACAAAAGTCGGGACCAGCAGATGGTGTAATGGTGGGGACCTGTGGACTGTGGTTTGAGTGCTGGACCCGGTGGCTTAAAAACTCACAGTGGGCATGTATGTGAGTATGCACAAGATCCTGAGAGGAGAAAAGAGGAGAAGGGACTGGAGCGTAGCCATCCTCCCTGGGGTGTGATTTCTTGGTTTCTGTTTCTGTCTGTCTGGCAAGTGCACGTACCCTATAGCAAAAAACTCTCTTAAAAAAAAAAAAAAAAAAAAAAAAAAAAGATTTTACAAAAGCCATGGTTAATCTTGCCTTGAAGTCTTTAGTTTTGTTTTTGTTTTTTAGAGATTTTTGCTGTAAGGCATAGGTGCTTGCTGGAGACACAGAAGAGACAGAGAAAGAGAAAGTGAGAAATTACTGGTCCGGGGAGTCGGGTGATGGCCATGCCACAATCCCTTCTCCATTCTTCTCTTGGGATTTTGGGTATGCATGCACACGCATCTGGCATGAGTTTCAAGCCACCGGGTCTAGGACTTGAACCTCAGTCAACCATGTGGGAGTTCAGCATCTCAGCCACTATGCCACCTGTTGACCCCAACAGTCTTTAGTTTTTAGGCTCTGGGGAAAGAAGGGGTTCTACAATCTTAGCAGTGGAGAGAATTTTTTAACCCCCCATGATAACAAACAAAAGTGTTCTCTAAGCCAAGCCGACCTTCCAGGGAGACGTTTTAATGACACGACATTTACAGGCCTGTGACGCTGTGAGGACCACCGTCAGCTCAGCTCTTTATCCTAAGTTCATTTTGCTGTTCATTCCTTTCTTTCTACTTCTCAGCAGACTAGGGAAAATATTTTCAATTCCAGGACTAGTTACAATGAATTTATTCGTGTTCAGGGAAAGACCTTCCTTAAAGGCATTACCTCTTCCTTAGCTCACAGTCTTCTTTTGCCATTGAGCGGATTTCTGTAGTAGGTGCATGAAACAGAGATCAGCAGGTGGAAAAGGAATTTATTAAGCCTGTAACTATGTAACGAGAAGTCATATGAAATAACCAAATTGTTTGAAATAAAATTACATAAGTTGAAAATAAGTAGAAAACCAGGGCCAGCAGTTAGCATGGTGGTTAAGGGTATTGGACTCCCACATGGCCAACTGTGGTTTGAGTCTTCTCTGCCCCTCTCTCTCTCTCTCTCACTCTGTCCCTCTCTGTCAAATTAAAAACTAAATAAATTTAATAAAGGTAATTAAAAAATAAGTAAAAAACCAAGAATTAAATTCTCACTGTATGTAATCACTAACCCAACTGAGTATAATTTTAAGAGCTCAGAAGAAAATTGGGCAGTTAGTCTGGTTAGGAATACAATGTTATACAAAATCCAGAAAAAGGCAAGTGCGCATATGTGAACAACTCATACATGAATAAACGAATCTGTTTCCTGTTATATTAGAATAGAAAAAGTTAGGTTGACATTGAGATTTTGCACACTAAAACTCTACATAAAAGATGCTAAAAAGTGGTAAAAAAAAATTAAATGTTCTATCAAATAGAATAAAATGCAGGTTATTGGCCTGTTAATTTACAGAGAAGGGCTGAATGTCAGTTCTATTTTCTCTAGATATCTAGAATAAGTAATTTATCTATCTATTTATTTATTTGCTAAAAGGTGCTTGCATTCACTGCAAAGACAAAAATGGAGGAAGACTGAGAAAATACCCACCATGGGGGATAGACACACCACAACCCCTCCTTCTCCATTTATCTTTTCAGGATTTTTGGCATGCATGCAAATGCACCAGGTGTTTTATTATTTTTTTTCTGAAGCCACTGGGTCTGGGACTCAAATCGTGCAGTTGGCCATATAGGATCCAGCCACCTCAATCACCATATCACTGGCTGGCCCTCTACTGCTTTGATAATGTCTTTTTTTTTTTTTTTTTTAAAGTTTTATTACTTGAGAGAGATAGAAAGAGAATTAGCCACTCTTGGCAGGGTCTCATCATGCTATGATCACCCCCACAGTCTTCAAGCCAGCTAGGTCCACTAGCTGGCAGCACTCCTGTCCTGACATATTTCAGGTCAACCCAGGATCCAAACTTGGTCTTCCCTAAGGCTCCCGTACTGCAGAGGGGCACCCTAACCACCTGCACCACCACAGTCGAGCCTCATAATGTCTAGATATATTTAACTGTAACATTCATTGCTGCACCACAGCGAAGTTTACCTCTTTCATTCTACAACTCTTCCTCCTAGGCATAGACGGCCATGTCCTAATTGTAAAGCCTGAATAACAACACATTATGTACCTAAGTCCAACAGTAGGTCTCTATTAGTAGGTCTCAACAGCAAACAACAAAGGACGAGGGCTCTTAATTTCAGCCTTGTCTTACATGTAATAGATGCTGGAAATAATGTTTCATTTATGGAGGAAGAAACCCCATGAAGCACTTTCTCTATATTAGATTGGCAGCAATGAAAGCAAAAGGCACTTCCAAATCTGTAAAGCCTATTCACCTGCATGGGCAGTTTGGAATTTGATTCTTAAGAACTCTTGGAGTCTTACTGGACACTAATTAACTTTTTTTTTTTTTTTAAAGATTTTTGCTATTGGGTGCATATGCTTGCAAGAGGGGCAGATGGAGAGACAGAGGAAAACAGAGAAAGAGAAAGTGAGAAAGCACTCCCTGTGGGGGAACAGCCATGCTGCAATCCCTTTTCCTCCATTCTCCTCTCTGGATTGTGGGCATGTATGTACTCATACCCAGCATGAGTTTCAAGCTGCCAGGACTGAGACTTGAACTGCAGTCTGCTGGATGGGAGTCTAGCATCCTAACCACTATGACCACTGCTGGCCCACTAATTAGGTTTAAAACTTAATGTATTAAGATCATCTGGCCTACATAAATAAGAATTCAGCTAATTTTTAACTTTTTATCTGTGTTATGCTCCATGCAATGTCATGCCTTCATATATGCTCATCTAACTAAATCTAACATCTTCTGATAAAAGCTCATCAATTTTTTTCTTACTTAGGGCAAGAACAGAAAATGGTGGGAACAAGAAAATGAATTCTTGCATATTTATACAACACAGTGCCATAATTTCAGCTGGTAGTCATAAATGCTTGTCGTATCTAACAGGTATAGATTAGAGATTGGTCTAAACCACATACCCTATGAGATATTTTATTGTCTTGATCCCATTGTAAATATACAGAGATTTGTTTAAGGGGATTTGAAATGCCACAGATTCCATCATGGCTCCAAGAAAAACCCAGTAGATTTAGGAGAACTATGAAAAATATTTATTTTTTAAAGAGTGTAAGAAAAATATATGGCATTGAGGATGAAAAAAAGAGCAGAAAGCTCAAAAAGTGGTCAGTGTATCTTTCTACCTGTATTCACAGGAATATTTTATATACATCTCCTTTCTTCTCCAGTAGAAGCATGCTAAAATTTGCAAAATGTATAGGCTAGCAGGTGGCATGGTGGCTTAAGTACTAGACTCCCACAGGGCAGACTGTGGTTTGAGTCTTGGCCCTGGCTTGAAAATCACACTGAGTGTCCATGCATGTGTGCCCCAAATCCTGAAAGGGTAATGTAAGAAGAGGGATTGTGGTGTGCTCCTACCTCCACAGGGGGTGGTTTCTCACTTTACCTATCTCTGTCTCATGTGCCCTATGGCAAAAACCTAATCCCCCCAAAAAAGAAAAATATGGCTCAATTTTTAGTTCTGATCAAAACAAAACTAAACTAAACACTGGAAATAGTCTACTATATAAAATTCTAGCTTTTAAAAATATTATAAAATCTCTGTATAAAATAGTATAAATTCCACTATAGCTCCTAAAATAACTTTTTCCAGGTGGTTTTTCTAGATAAGCTTCTTCTTTAATGTTTTTCTATAAACTTCATGACGATATACTAAATGAATTGTGTGATTCATTTAAAGTGAGAAAAGGAAAATCACCCAGCCAGTCAATCACATTTGTCTGATTTTAGTGTATTACCCAAAGGGACCATCTCTCCTTTAATCTTTCATTTCTCCCACCTATGAATGACAAAATACTTTTATCCTCATTATAGCAGCAAGATGCTCTCGATTTTCTGAAAAGAGGCCTGAGATTCAAAAGTTCTTTTTGTTTTATTTTCCTGAAATACCCTGTTCACAAATGTGAAAAATTACATGTACTTCTAAGAAGCAAAAACTAAGAAAAACTTCCATTATGTCCACTAGCAAGCTCAGAAAAGAAAAGACCTTTCAACAGCCATGAGAAGCAACCCCAATCCTCCCAAACAACTAAAGTCAAAGGATTTTAAAAGGGAAGAGGGGACCACTCTATACTTTGGCTCAGTCAAGGCACTGTCTACAAAGTTTTAGTCTTTCAGATTATTTTACTCATGGTAAAGTGACCATATAGGCAGCTCTTCATATATATAGTTTTAATACCAGCATTGCATTGTGTCTACATAGTCTCTATCCTAACATTTCTGGCCTAAGTTAAGCAACTGGTCTGTAAAAGAAACTTCTGTTCTACCTTGCCTGGACATGCAATGTGCCTCAATTCTATGCTACAAGAAATGGAACAGCCCATGTTCCTTTCTGCCTTGCTTGGGTTTTGGACTTACTCCTCTAAGTAATGCTGGTATCGAGTTTCCCAGAACCAAACATTGGTTTAGGCTTTGCTGACGTGTGTAAAATTACTTCCTGTCTCTTAATTCAGAAGGCATGAAGAGTATAATTAACACCTATTAAAGGCCTAATAAACTGCAGGAGCAGACTCCTAAATGAAATTTAGTCACAAGGCTAATAACTATTGCTAGGGAAAACCTTTCAGGGAATAAGCTTGCAGTGAAGAGATTATCATGGGATGGGATCCATACCTGAGAAACTGGTCTACCAATCCCTAGTCTGACACACAGTTCTGTCCTATGAGAAACCATAATGTCCCGGCGTTAGTGTCCCTCACAGAAGCTGGGGTGCCTAGATGTTGTTTCTAAACATACCATACATATATATTACATAGATATTTAAATTTGCCAGAGGGTACATGTGTTCACCAGACAGAGAGAGAGAGAAAGTACCCTTATGGGAAGTGGTCACACAGCAGTCCCTTCTCTCCCATCTCCTGCCTTTCAGAATTTTGGGGCACACATGCACACAAACCCAGTGTGTTCCTCAAGTGACCGGGTCTGAGACTCAAACTGCCCACTCAGCCATGTGGGACCCAGTCGTTTAACCACCACATCACTGGCCTCAAAATATAATTTTTTCTTTTTTTGGAGAGGTTTTTCCTATAGGGCGTGTGCGCTCGCCAGACAGACAGAGACAGAGAGACAGAAAGAGAGAAATCGCCCCCCAGGGGCGATGGCCACGCCGCAATCCCTTCTCCTCCATTCTCCTCTGGGGATCTTGGGCACGCACGCACACGCGCCCGGTGTGAGTTTTAAGCCACCGGGTCCAGGAAGTGAACCGCGGTCAACTACGAGGGAGTCTAGCGACATAGCCATTACGCTAACTGCTGGTCCTAAAATAATTTTTTTAAGTTTGTTTATTTCTTTTTAGAAAGTAAAAGATGGAGACCCCCCCACACACTGGGTCTTCATGCCATGATCCACCCTTAATCTCAGCTGGGCCAGATCATGGGCATGCACATGTACTGGGCTGCCCAGGTCCCCAAACTCAAACTCAGGTCTTTTCCCATGTTGTCCAATTGTGTTATCACTGTGCCACCACCCGGTCCTAAAACAATCACTTTTCATAATAAACAAATGGCATTAGCGCTTAACCTGTAGGAAACAATTCTACACTAACTTACTGGTAAGGTAAAACATTTGCCAAAGTTGATGGGCTTGGTTTTCTCATTTTGTAACCACTGAATCTGAGCATGGGATAGTGATAGTAAATGGTGTGGACAGCCTATGTTCTTGTCAGGAGACCAGATGAGATTCTCTTCTCTAAAGATGGGTTATTTGGGGCCAGTAGGTGATGTAGTGGTTAATGTGCTGGGCGCCCATATGGCCAACGGCAGTTCAAGTCCTGGACCTGTTGGTTTGAAAATCACATTAGTCACTTGTGTGCGTGTGCCCAAAATCCTGAGAGGAGAATGGAGAAGAAGGGATTGCAGCATGGCCATCCCCCCTGGGGGGGGTGTGATTTCTCACTTTGTCTCTCTCTCTCTCTCACACCTGCGAGGGCATATGCCCTCTGGCAAAAACCTAAAAACAAAACAAAACAAAACCCCAAAAACCAGATGGGTTATTCTATTGGCTGATAATAGTATTGTTTGGTTTATATTTTAAGAGTTTTTTATTAGTATACAATTAAAAGTAAACAGGCCAAGATTACTGTTTTTACTGATTACTGATTTACCTGGTGTGTTGTAGAAATTTTCCTTCTGTCAAGATAAGTATTTATGTCTAACTGACTTAGCAAACGAAGAGTTTAATAAAGAATACACATGATCAGGGCCAGCAGGCGGTGTCATGGTTGAGGCACCACCTGCCACCATGGACTCCCACATGGCCAGTTACAGTTGGGAGTCCCATTCCTGGTGGCTTGCTTTCTTGCCTCCCCTCTCTGGTGAGTACATATGTCCTACAGCAAATTTAAAAATATCATTATAATAAATAAAATTAAATCATTCTTCAAAAACTGTGTTATCATGAATACAAACCTAAACATCTTCTCACAACTGACTAGATCACGTTTTATGGAAGAATATTTTAGAAAGATAAATCTAAGAAATGGATATATACAAGAAAACAGGAGTAGTTGCAATTTTTAGGGACGCAACCTACAGTTCATTTAATCAACTATCGAAGATCCTTAATCACAGCACAGTATGTTTAATGTGTTTCAAGAAGAAACATTTTAATCTTATTTGTCATGGCATTTTCCTTACTACATTGGGAAATCATTCTTGAAGACTGTCAAACACATCCATAGGCAATACTGACAGGTGTCATGTTCTTATCCAGAAATAGGAAAGCAACGCAATCATTTGAGGGGTACTTGGAAATCTAGGTGCCTGGGCCTCACCATAGGACACCCAAACGACCCAGATCTCAGGGGCAGGAACTTGAGAAAGTGTAACAAAACAAAACAAAAGAACAAAAACACTAACTCTCTGGATGAACTGTCCTCAGGAAAATGCAAATTACAAACACCTGATACCACTACATACTCCACTGGAAGGGCTAAAACCAATGACTAACATAATGTTGGGGAAAATGTAAAGTAACTAGAACTCTCACTCACCACTGGTAGGAAAGCAATTGGTGCCCTAACTTTGGAAAACTAGTTATCGAACCTATTAAAGCTAAATATATCTCTCTGCTATGATATAGCAATTCCACTCCCAGGTATATACCCCAAAGAACTAAGTGTTCATGTCTGTCCATCAAAAGACACACACAGAATGTTCATTGCAGCTTTATTTGTATTAACTAAAAATTGGGGGGAAAAAACCCCTCAAAAACCTAGAAAAAACTCAAACTTCATGAAGAGAAGAGGATAGAGAAAGATAGCAAGTGAACAATAGAGAGGCAGGACGTTAGTGAGAAACAGATATGGCTTATTAACTGTTGATGATGACATGTACAGTATTCTCAACTGGATTGGTCTGAGAAGTATTTCATGATGGGCAAAGTATTTTTACAAGCAAAATGAGAAATAGCGATTGACTGTTTTAAAAAATAATTAGAAATAATAATAATAATGATTGTGGAAAACATAGAAAAGATATTCAATGTTGAAGTGGGGAGATTAATGTCTCTATACTGACTGACATGCATGGCATTCTCTTTTGAAAAAGCAATGTAATACACTGCAAAGTTTTATGTAATCCAATGTAATATAAAGAAGATTATGATGATAAAAAAAAGAAAACCTCAAACTTCCATCAACATCTGAATAGGTCCATAGTTTATGATATAGTCACACAATGAAGGATGGAGAACTCCTGGTACGCGTTACAACACGAATGAATACCACAGACTTAATACTGGAAAAAAGCAGGCAGACTCAGTGGCTCCGTATGTATGAAGAATTGGCAGAACTATGATCCAGCTGCAGTAGCATACACTGGTTTACGCTCTCCTGGCAGCATGAGCCACATGGAGGCCCAGGTTCGATTCTTGGCCCATCCTAAGAAGCCAAGCACAGTGGAACATACCTGTACTCTCACTTACTTGGAAAGCTGAGGCAGGAGGATTAAGACACAGTAAAACCTTGCTTTAAAAATAAATTAAATTTGGGAATCAGCAGTTAGCGTAATAGCTATGTCGCTGGACTCCCACGTAGTCGACCGCGGTTCACGTCCCAGACCCGGTGGCTTAAAACTCACGCCGGGCACATGTGCGTGCGTGCCCAAGATCCCGAGAGGAGAATGGAGGAGAAGGGATTGCGGTGTGACCATCCCCCGTGGGGGGTGATTTCTCACTTTCTGTCTCTCTGTCTGGCGAGCGCACACACCCTATAGTGAAAACCTCTCCAAAAAAAAAAAAAAAATTAAATTTAAAAAATAGGCAAAATTGCTCTTTCCCACTATACAAGATGGCAGGTGAAAAGCTGCAAAGCAGGATACTAAGGAGAAGAAACCTGAAGCCAAGAAGGCTGATGCCAGTGGCAAGGTTAAAATGGGTAACCCCAAGGCTTAAAAGCCCAAAAAGGAGAAGCCCCATGGCAGCCAAAACCTTGTCCTAGTCCTGGGCATCAGCAGGTACTCCTGTCTGCCATGTATTCCAGGAAGGCCATGTACAAGAGGAAATACTCGGCCACTAAATCCAGGATCGAATAAAAAAGGAGAAGGTTCTTGAGACTGTCACAAAACCAGTTGGTGGAGACAAGAGTGGTGGTACCCGGGTGGTTAAACTACACGAAATGCCTGGGTATTATCCTACTGAAGATGTGCCTCGAAAACTGTTGACCCACGGCAAAAAACCCTTCAGCCAGCATGTGAGAAAGCTGCGAGCTAGCATCACTCCTGGGACCATTCTGATCATCCTCACTGGACACACACAGGCAAGAGAGTGGTTTTCCTTAAGCAGCTGAGCAGCGGCTTGCTACTTGTAACTGGACCACTGGTTCTCAATCGAGTTCCACTGTGTAGAACACACCAGAAATTTGTCATTGCTACTTCCACGAAAATTGATATTAGCAAAATAAAAATCCCAAAGCACCTTACCGATGCTTACTTCAAAAAAAAAAAAAAGAAACTGCAGAAGCCCAGACACCAGAAAGGTGAGATCTTTGACACAGAGAAGGAGAAAAACAAGATTTCAGAGCAGTGCAAGATTGATCAGGAAGCTGTCTGTGGACTCGCAAATTTTACCAAAAATCAAAGCTGTTCCTCAGCTCCAGGGCTACCTGTGATCCGTGTCTGCCCTTACAAATGGAGTTTATCCTCACAAATTGATGTTCTAAATTTCTTGCCTAGAACCTAATTAAATAACTGATCATATAAAAAAATAGGCAAAATTAATTTGTTTTCTGACTTTTTTTGTTTTTTTTTGCCAAAGAGCACATGCACTCACCAGAGAGACATAGAGACAGAGAGATGGGGGAAGGGAGAAAGCACCTCTGATGGTCATGCTATAATCCTTTCTTCATTTTCTATCCTTTTGGCATAGAGCCACATTGTGTTCCTTTGGGATAGGGTCGGGATTGGAACTGTGCAGTCAGCTACATGGGATCTGGCTGCCTTAACCACTAGGCCATGGGGCAGGCCTGGAGGGTGGAAATGTTCCCACTCTGAGGAGTGGTTACAGAGATATCTATATTCACAAATAGATACAGATGGATATATAAAACCATATTGCACTGTACACTTAAGATTTGTGTCTTTCGGGGGACCCGCAGGTAGCATAGTGATTAAGGTGCTGAACTCCCACATAGCTGACTATAGTTCAAGTCCTGGACCTGGAGGTTGAAAATGCTGGGCATACATGGTGCGTGCTCAAGATCCCAGGAGGAGAATGGAGGAGAAGAGACTGCGGTGTGGCCATTCCCTCTAGGGGATGATTTCTTACTTTCCCTCTCACAGTCTGTTTTGTCTGTCTATCTGTCTGTCTCTCTCTCTGAGGCGCACACATACCCTATGGCAAAAAAAAAAAAAAGTAAAACTTCAAATATATTTTTTAAATTTTCATTTATTTTATGCATTCAAAAATTTTTAAAAAAAGATATAGCACTAAGATATGCCCCACTTAATATATACCGAGTATCCACACTCTATGACTGAAACTAATTGACTAAAGGATATAGAAACACAGTATATAGATGTAAATACCAGATATAGTGTGTGTGAAAGACGAGGGTCCAAGGAAGGACACTTAGAAGAAAAATAGGGAGGCAAAGCATTAATGGCACAAAGAAATGTGGTATCTGTTGAAGATATTTTGTAGTTTTATCAACTGTACTAGGGAGAAATATTCACCTGTTGAAATATCCATTTTGTAAGCCAAATAATAATGTGATTGAATGTATAAAAGAAAATGAAATGGGGGAAAAAAAAGATATACCTCAATAAAAAAGCAAATTAAAAAAAAGTTTAAAAGCTCCTAATTCAGAAAGAGTGCTTTATAGGGAAGGTGTGCATGCTTATTCTTGCAGGTAAGTTTATCTACCTCACCGAAGGGAAGAATAACAAACGCAGATGCATCTTTTTTTTTTTTTTAATTAAGCCACTATGATCTGAGCATTTTGAGAAAAGCAACTCAGAGGCAACTTTATACTGCACCCTGAATCTAGACTAGGGGCTCATATGCAAAGTTCAGGAGCCTTGTTTGGCCCTCGGGCGATGCTTCCCAGCTCTGGTTCCCCACATTTAACAGCTTCCATCTTGGTGTTGCAGAAACAAAAATAAATCCGCACATTTCCAAGAAAAACAAAAGACATTAGTTTCTACCCTCGAATCTGCTAAAGAAAAACATCCATACGAACCACACACGGTGCAATGAGCTAGAATTTAAAAACAGATCCAGCCTGCCAGCATTCCAAGTGTTCAATAATAGCAGCCAGTGGTCACCTGGGGCAGCGGAAATAACATGGTAACGGTATTTTGAGAGGTTCCTGGAATCAAAACATAGGTCAGATTTTTCCCCTTTCCTTTTGTTTTCAGGAGAAAATTAGTTATTCTCCCAGGGATTGAGGGTAGTTATTTTTCTCAGACTTGATATCCAAGCATAGTCTGTTTCTTCCCACGTGTAGCCTGAAACTAGTAAAGTGAAAAATCATCTCGTGATAGGCAGCCAATTTTCAAAGCCAAGAGAAGAAGCACATTCGGCTCTCTGAAATGGGAAGAGCATAGGGCTCAGGGGACAAATCTAGGTAAAAACAAAAACATCTATTATTTAGTGACTGGCGGTGAGAACTATTTGGAAGCAAGAGACTATGAAGTAGATAATGAAGTTAATGAAAGAACAAGGACATTTTGATATTGACCTTGTTGTATTAAACTGTATAAATATGATTACAATGAATAAGAGGAGTTCTTTGCTGTTCAGAATTGGATACTTGAAAATCACACCGGGTGCATGTGCATGCATGCCCAAATATCCTGGAGAATGGAGAAGAAGGGATTGCTGTGTGGCCATCCCCCGTACAGGGTGATTTCTCACTTTCCCTCTCTCTGTCTCTCTCCAGTGAGCACACGTGCCCTATGGCAAACAAAACAAAACGAAACAAAATGGATGCAAATCTTTAAATATATGATTTTTTTTAAAAAAAAAGGCATTTAGCCAAGTTAGCTGCTACAAATGCACAAGAGATACAGTGCTTTGGCTTTATAGTCATTTTGCAGTTTTGCTACTATGCATCAGTTATCAGTTGTCGTTCCACAGCAATTTAAAACTATCTAGGGCTTGTCCTGATCCTCTGACGACTGAATCAGGTGCTACTGTCATCTACACTTACCTGATTTTTCTTCAGCAGAGCACTTAGCAACAGTACTACAATTCCTGGGTTCTGTGTCTGTCTCTCCCACCAGTCTGACCACAAGCTTTATGAAGACTGGAACTTCAATCACACACTCCCATAGGGTGCATATGTATAAATTTGCGCTCCTCACCAACTGTAATGAATTATTTCTGCTATTTTTTTCAATGAGTCCTCTTCCACTGATGCTAAGACCCATGCCTGTGATATTTCACATTTGCTTCCCTGACTACTCAGCTAATCTGTATTTGTTGAATGACTGCCCACAGCCTAGCAGAGTATTAGTGAACCCAAATAATATGGTGAACTAATGAATCACTTTTCTAAAGCACACCAAGCTTTTCTTCTTTCCAGAGCTGACTGGGTGTTCATCAAGCTCCTGGGCAATAAAGTCATCTTCTGGTGGCCAACAGGCCAGACGCGGTGCCCTAAAACTTGCCAAGTTTGTCTTGGACATGTGAGCACGAGAAATTCTTATTTGGGGATTCTTAACCACACCCACCCATGAACGGGCTTCTATAAATCAGACTCATATTTCTTGACTAAAGAATGTATATCCTCTGAAAGAGCACCTTGCTTCCTTCGTTAAATATATTTAGGGGGATTATAAAAAGAACAAAGAGAGGTGGAAGAACGCCTACTTTAGCCTTTCAGATCAGCTCAATCTATGCAAGTAATCAGCATAGACTGGAGTCTGCCCTTATGTCCCCCAAAAATACTTCTAAGTTGAAAAGCAGAAGGCAAAGGAACAAGAGCAACAAGAGATTGTAAGATGATAAATGACTTTAACTGAAATTCATCATATAATAAAACTAATGTGGTATTCTAATCCAATAATCATCATTACTGACCAGTGGTTTAATAACCATTAAAAAGAGACTCACTAATACCATGAACATATTTATACGTAGCAGTTTCACAAAAACATCTGAGCTTCAATAGCCCCTGAGAAGTAGTTTCTTGAGGCTTTTAATTACCAGAGCTCTGCTGAAGACCTCTAGTTCATTAGCCCCCTTGGCTGAACTGCACCCCTCCTTCCCTACTGCTCTTCTGGGCATTCCACATTCTCTCACCGAGGGGTTTCCCCAAATCCACTGGGTCAACCCCGGCCCTGGAAGGCTCCTTGTCCAGCTGCTGGCTGGCCCAAGAGGAAGCAGCAATGCTTCCCTGTGCTCATTAGAGACGATTACTGTTTCACTTCAACCCACATCTTGGTGTTGATAGTGAGTCCGTTTCCCCACCCCTCCCAGTATCGCCAGCATGCCTAAATGTGGCTGCTCGGAAATGCACACTTCTACATGTGAGCACAGCCACAAGGTCAAAGACCTCAGTTCCCCTTTATTTCTGATTCTTGGCTCTACAAACCTAAATCTGTATTGGAGTTCCCTACAAAGGTTCCTGGTGTTTGTTTAAAAGGGAAAGA
>NW_006159522.1:309726-326104 GCF_000334495.1 Tupaia belangeri chinensis | reverse complement strand
AGGTAAAGAGAAGCAGAGAAGTGGACAGAGAATTAAATTAGTCAGAGAGCTAGAGAAATGTTCTTGAAAGGATTTCTTCTTGAGACCTCTGATCACTCAGCTCTTTCTAGGATAAACAGCCCAAATCTCAGTTCCTCATTCAAGATCTATAAGCAACTCTTCCCTTGTCTTTGTCATTTATTGCTCTTTTAGTAAAAAAAAAAAATTATTTTATTTTATTTATTTTATTATTATTATTATTTTATTTGTTATAGGGCATGTGCACCCACTAAAAAGAGAGAGATTGGGACCGGTAGGAGGAGTGGTGGTTAAGGGCGCTGGATTCTCACATAGCCCATCACAGTTCAAGTCCTGGATCTGGTGGCTTGCTTTCTTGCTTTCCCTTTCTCTCTATGTCTCTATCTTGTCAAATTAAAAATAATAACTAATGAAATTACATAAATAAATAATTCTTTTTTTTTTCTTTTCTTTCTTTTTCTTTTTTTTTTTTTTTTTAAGAGAAAGAGAGAGAAGGAGAAAGTGAGAAAGTAAGCCACCAAGTACAGGATTCACACATGGCCAGCCATGTGGGAGTCCTCCACTCTCCTTTCAGAATTTGAAACGCACATGTACCTGGTGTGAGTTTCAAGCTGCCAGGTCTAAGACTCGAACTACAGTTGGCCGTGTGAGAGTTGAGTGTCTCAACCACCACGCCACCTGCTGGCCTCCAAGTTACAGCTCTTTTGTTCCAGTCAAAATTATAGGCCATTCCTGGGTCCTTTCTTTTCCAAGATCCTGAACCAGAAGGGTTCTGAATCCCTCCCTTCATTAATATAGAAATGCTACGTCCTTCCAAAGTTCATAGTTTACAGATTGTCTTCTTCTAAGAAACTTTCCTTGATTACCTCTTATCAAACCTTGAGTCTCTTCTTCCCTCCTTACTGGGGGAGGAGGTTCTCAACTCCACCCACCTATGAATGGGCTTCCAATAAATAGACTCATATTCCTTGACTGAAGAATGTACACCCTCTAAAAGAAAATCTTGTTTCTTTTGTCAAATATATTTAGGAAAATTATAAAAAGGTTAGGACCTGTGTTAAGTAAATAAGTAAACTCTTTTGTTTAGTACGTTTTCACTGGGTTTTGTGACTGTTTTTCAATTGCTCTTCATTGGTATTGATAATCACCTTGGCTATTTCCTAATTTCATAGACTCTAATATAGATTTTTCTCTCCAGTGTTTCTTTCTTTGGAAAGTAACCTTGACACAGTCTCCGCAAGCAGTGACCCAAACCTCCTCCCTAAGCACTACAGCCAGCCAGGATCATAAATGGGTCCTCCTGGCGTGTTCAAGTTCATATGACTAGGATCTGAACCTGGGGCCTCACAGGGGTGCAGCATCTACCCTACCAACTGCACCAGCACAAGTGGGCCTCTAATACAGTGTCTAAAACAACATAGAAAGAATTGAGTTGAACCACATAAAAATGCTGTGTTTAACAGGTAAAGCACAGTTCAGTTTCAACAGTGTCCTATGATTTGACTTACTACCTATTATCAAAACTTAATCAATAAATGCTCTTAAATAAATAGGTCTTTTTCCTCAGGACGATTATTTAGACACTGCTCCACAATAGTTAAGTCTTTCTCGAAAGCCTGTAGAAGTGTCTACCAAAACTGATCAAAAGATCCAGTGCTTTTTCCAAATGTTAAATTTGTATTATAAAACAAAACATTATACCGTGTAGCTGAAATAATAAAGACTTTTAGGACACTTCTAAAAATGCAACAAAAAAGGAGAATGCAAGTTGAAGAACAAAATCCTGCACTTACCTTCTTCTGTAGGATTAAACCCACAGATGTCACAGATACAACGAACCCACTTGTTCATCTCCTCCTCACTGTCTGCTACCAAGTAGAAAATCCGGTCAATAGTGTTGATATCAAAAATGTAGCTGTTCTCAAACTCTTTTTTGTTAAATGTCAATCCAGCATCAACTTGCTGGCACAAATTTAAATCAATAATACGGATAGGCTTCTTGGCATGATCATTTTTGTAATACTCCAAGACATCTGGATCTCCAGTTAAACGGCCACTGCGTAACACAAACCACCTCCTCTTCCATGCCTAGGAATGAAATAAAAACATTTAGCATTAATTTGAGAGAAATTTCTCCAGAAGACACACATGTATATCAAACCAACGCTATAAATACAATGTCTACAGAAAGCTGCAGTGTTTGTTTTCATAGGATAATCTGCCACTCTGAAAAGAAAGGTTAATGACACCTCACAGCTTAGTAATGTATACATATATTTAGGATCTTCTACGAAATCTCCCACTTTATAATATCAAGTCAAGAAACCAAGAAAGGTTTGTTTTTTATTAAGTATATAAAAGTAGGGCTAGCTAGTGGCATGGTAGTTAAGGTGGCTGGATCCTACATGGCTGACTCTCAGACCTGGTGGCTTGAAAAACATGCTGGATATGTGTACGTGCATGCCCAAGATCTTGAGAAGAATGGACTGCAGTGAGGCCATCTGCCCTAGTGGTGCTTTCTTTCTTTTTCTCTCTCTCTGTCTCTCTGACAAGTACCTACACACTAAAGCAAAATAAAAAAATAAAGAATCCAACATCTGGTGGCTTGAAAAACATGCTAGATCTGTGTACGTGCATGCCCAAGATCTTGAGAAGAATGGACTGCAGTGAGGCCATCTGCCCTAGTGGTGCTTTCTTTCTTTTTCTCTCTCTCTGTCTCTCTGACAAGTACCTACACACTAAAGCAAAATAAAAAAATAAAGAATCCAACATCTGTGCCTGGAAACACAATTAAGCCTTACTTGTCTTTGAGGTTCTCCCTCAAGGACAACCATTTGGATGGAAAAGAGGTCTATTTTAGCAAGTCTTAGCCACTTACTAAGAGACATTCTATAGTCTAGACTGAGCATGTGAGGTAAGGGCACCCAAAACAGACACGCCAGGAAGTGGAAGGACTGAGAAACAAGACATTTTATGAAGCCTGAAGGAATCCAATATTCTTACTGGCCACTGTACACTTCTGTTCACTTGGAGTTCATGACTAAGCCCCATTCACAGTGTCTCAATTCTTTTGACGTTTTGGAAAAGGATAACTAGAAATAGCATATCCCTTTGCAAGTGATAACTTGGATAATGACAACCTTATGTTTATGATATTTCCAGAAATTTTATTCATAATAGCATCCAAGTTTGGTGCTCTATCCACAGCCTAATCAGACCGAGAAATGCTCACAATGTTAGTACTGTTATCAGAGGTCCATTTGCCCACACTGTTATTTCTGCCTTCATTTAACATACATATCAGCATAGATAAGGAAATATCAAACTTAAAATTACCAAAAGCAGTATGGTATGGCAAGACAGCGTCTCCATTTTTTTTTTTTTTTTTTATGTTTTATCAACTTGGGCATACTTAACACAAAAAGTATCACAGTGTTAACTAAAAATGGCTTCATTTTTATCTTGAGAAAAGCATGTGAGCCAGGAGAAAAAAGGATCTGTAAGTAAAACTCACACACATTTCTTCAACAGATGTTTTCATCTTAGCCCATATCTTCATCGAATTTTATAATTCTGACATGATTTGATTTTGCATTGTCGTTTTCTGTTAGAGTTGTTAGGGGGCTAACAGTAGTCTGGATCAGAGACAGAGAAAATGGAAACGCAGGAGCTGAAGCAACCACAAATCAGCCCGCCCACTGTCTGCAATAAAATACTAATAACAGTTAATTTGGGTGACACCTTAAAGTTTAATATTTTAAGAGATTTTAAAAATTGTATCCACTCAAAACTGAAATATGTTAAGAAGAAGATTAATTTGTTTATAACTTATTAAGTTATTGATCATTTCATTTAGACCAGGGTTCTCTGACCTCCAGGCCACAGACCAGTACCAGAACTGGGCCACACAGCAGGAAGTGAGCAGTGGGTGAGCGAGTGAAGCTTCACTGGTATTTACGCTCTATGGCAAAAACTTAAAAAAAAAAAAAAAAGGCACAGAATTGTGAAAGTTCTGAGACTATTACATAGGCTACACTACAGAAATGCTTTCAAAACCTCTTCCACTTGGGGCAAAAAGACATACATGATAAAATAAACAAAACTAAGATAACTTTACCAAAATACATGCACAAAACACCCTGGGAAAATGACAGAAACAGAAAAAAAGGAAAGTGTCCTTTCGCTACAGCTTAGGTGTCACTGTAACTTCCGGTTCACTATCTCCACCCCAACTCACCCCAATCCATCCCTTTGCTTCCTCATTGAAATCACATCATTAAAATTCCAAAAGCCCTTAGAAACTAAAAGAAACAGCCAAGAAACGAGTGGCAATGGATCGAAGAGCACCAGGACAGATTGAGCTAGTGATTACAGAGCCGCGTAGTCATTCTACAAGACGCGAACCCTTACAGCAGGAAATGACAGCATAACACAGAACTTAGCCAAGTAGCACCTGCCACTTATTTATTTATTTTCAACACGGTCCAAATGTGAATGTTTGTCTCAGTCACAAAATGAGTCACTCTCATTGAATCTGGCACAGATTAAACTGGAAAACAAAAGCAATTACATAAACTACACACTTTAATAAGGCAGATACAAAGGTTCTCTGGATTATGGTACAAAGCGCAATTTAGCCACAGAATAAAGCTTGATGCTCGACAAAAGAACTGACATCAGCACCCTTGCTAATCACAGCACAAAAGCTCCTCTATGTTTTGTCAGGGCACAAAATGGGCCCACATAAATCAGTCTTTGTTATCTGAAAATATCTGGGATTCTTAAAGTTTGTCCTATTTTTATCCTCGCTGCCTTGGTAGCCCCAGAGAAAGCTGGATGTGGCCTTGTGATTCCTGCAGGGCTGTGATAGACGAGAAGGACAAGTTTGCTAGAAACCTTCAAAAACTCAAAGCAATTAAAAATTTAAAAAAAAAATTATTTAATTTTATTTATTACCATTTTAAAAATTTGGCCAGAGAGAGATAGAGCAAGAGAAACAGAAAGTGAGAATGCAAGCTGCCAGGTCTGGGACTCGAACCAAGGTCAACTATGTGGAAGTCAAGCGACTTAACTACCACGCCACCTGCCGGCCCCACTCAAAGCAATTTTAAATAAAACTGATGTGAAAAATCATTTGAACTCTTAGACTTCCACTACTGGCAAGTAAAGAAGAAAGTGGAATTCACAAGAAGTATGCACAGCTGAGAATCACAGAAGTGTATTTTGTTGTCACTGCTTACATGCAATAGGCACTCCAGTTTTCAGTTGAATAAATGATGCAGTGAATGACTTCATCGGCCAGGTTTGCAATCTGAAGTAGCTTAAAAGCATCCCTGCACTTCAGTGAGGCTCTCAGAGGTTGGCCAAAGGGTTCCCTGTTCCTACATGAGGGTTCCAACACCCCTGAGCTTGCATAGTCTCTCTACGGTCTTCCAAATATAGTTGTACAGTTTATCGAATACAGTGTTTCTGGGGAAATTCTCTGATAGTAGGTCTGTCCTCTGCTCAGTGGCTGCCCATTGAGAGTTTACAGCCCAACCTCTCTGACAGGGCGTCCCAGCACCGCAACAGTTCTGTTCTTGCCTCTGTCTTCTAACCACATTGGAAATGCTTCAGTCTCTCAACACTGCTCAGTCCTGTCTCTGGCCCTGACATACACTGCCTCCTCGGCACATCATCTACCCCCTGCATTCAGCTCAGCCCTCTTTGAGATACTGTCCTTGTGCTGGCTCCAAGCTCTGCATTTCTTCCTCATTCCCAGTCATGTGTGACATCCCTATATCTGAATTTCTTTTGGGCCAGAGCCCAAAGAAAAGTATCTTTTTACCTTTCATCTTTCTTTTGCTATGGCATAACCCCAAGGAATGCTTAGTCAACATCTGCTGAATATGCAATCAAAAATGATCTGAAATACAGATGAAAATATGGATGTTCTCACACTATCTATGTACTGTGGAATATGACATGAAAATAAACTGGCTGGCCCATCTGAAAACTGTCAGGCAAAAGTTCCCCTTTCAGACCAGCTGGTGGAATGAGTTAAGGTAGGTGGATCCCACATGGCTGACTCCAGTTTGAGTCCTGGATCCAGTGGCTTAAAAAACATGCCAGGCATACGTGTATTTGTGTGTGCATGCCTGAAATCCCAAGAGGAGAATGAAGGAAAATGGACTGTGGTGTGACCATTCGCCCAAAGGGGGATGCTTTCTCATTTTCTCTCTCTGTCTCTGCATCTCTCTCTGGTGAGCACACATGCCTAATAAATTAAATTAAAAAGAGCTCCCCTTTCTCCACATCCTAGTCAGCTCTTGTTACCCTAACTGCAGTAAGGTGATACTTCATTGCGGTTTTGATTTGCATTTCTCTGATGATTAGTGATACTGAATGAATCTTTTCATATACTTGTTAGCTATGTGTATGTATTCTTTTGAAAACCGTTCAGGTTCACTGCCCATCTTTTAATGGAGTTATGTGGCTTTTGCTGGTGAGTTGACTTCCTTGTATATTCTGATTAATAATCCCTTGTCAAGATATAAAGCTTGCCCTGATTTGATGGCTATACATTATAACTGTGTACTGAAAAATCACATAATACCCCATAAACACGTACCATTAGCATGTTAATTAAAATCATAATAAAAACATGCAAAGAAAAATGTTCATGTGCACATGTATCTAGTATATCTTAATGGATATATATGTCTGTGTGTATATATGTATGTGTGTGTGTGTATGTGTGTGCATATATATGTGTGTGTGTGTGTGTGTGTATATATATCTACCTATATAAAAATGCCCAGTATAAAATTCTTCTGACTTTGCTGTGTGGTATGTATAAACATTTTTAATGGTAAATTGTTTGAAAAAAATGAACCAGATATAGCAGGTAAACAGAATACGGTCATTTCTAGGGTAATTTTGAAATAGCATATCCAAAACTTCTAGTAAAGTGCTTACTGTAGAGTCTAAATTAATATTTCTGTTACTTCATATACACATACAAATGTAACTCTCTGCTTACTAATGGATTTGCTATAGTGGGGGAAAAAAAAAGTTGACCTAATCAGTGTTTCCACTGAATGAATATATAATCTGCTTTTAAAAACCTGTCAGACTCAGTTTATAAACAATAAATAATGGGTTGTCAGCAGAGTCATGACGTTTTTCTTTGATGTTTTTCTATGCAAAAATATGTCATGACTTTTTTGACAATGCAATAGTTTTTGAAACTCTACAAATACAAGGGGTATTTTAAAACTTCATTTGAAAAGAACTGTCCTTTTAAATACTTTGTGTATTTAAGCAAATTAGACATGCAAATCTGAAGACTGATCTATAGCACAGACGCTAGGTCTTCAAGTGGGCTTATCACACACAGTAGAGGATAAATAGGTAAAGGCTTGCTGGTGAGAAGGTATGGAGGGATCCCCATCGGTTAGCAGGGAGAGTAGAGGAGAAAGGATTGCAGCGTGGCACCCTCCATGGGGAGGGTGGTGATTTCTTGTTTTCTCTCTCTCTTTGTCTCTCTGGCAAGTGCAGACACCCCAAAGGGGAAAAAAAAAATCTCTCAAAAACATTTTGTTTTTCAATCTGGCTTAGCTACAAACCATTACGGGCAATATTATTATTACAGAAGTTAGAAATTGTGTCTGGTAACAAATGGTGCCTACATAACAAATGGGTTCAAGTCTAAAGAAAATCACTACTGCACACCTGCCTGTGCCAAGGCCGTTCACATCTCTCTTCGTGTTTTTGTTCATTCCACTGGCCAATCTCTTTGAACTGTTTCCTACCATTAGGAATCGTACCACTTTCCAAACCCGCCCCTCCTTGTCTCTAGTCCTCCCTCTGTACCCGTGACAATCGGTCACTGCCCTGCAATGTCTATTGCATAGCTATGGGCTAGACTGAAATAATCTATTAGGAATATTTACATATATTTATATGTATTATTTTCCTAACTAGACTTCAAGTTCCTTGAAAGACAAGAACTATTTTTAAAATTGATAACAGTGTTTCATGAATTGTAAGTGTTCAAAATCTTGATGAAATGCTTTTTTAAAAGCATTACTTAATTTGTTATTATTATTATCTAATTTGCTATAGGACACATGTACTCACCTGAGAGAGACAGAGAGACACACACGCGCACACACACACACACACACTCAGAGAGAGAGAGAGAGAGGAAAAGTGAGAAAGCAAGCTGCCAGGTCCAGGACTCAAACTGAAGTCAGCCATGTGGGATGGGAGTCCAGCACTTCAACCACCCTGTCATCTGCTGGCCTGATGAAATGCTTTTAAAGTTTTCTGATTATCAGAATGGTCACAGATAGTGATAACATGAGAAACAGGGATGGGAGAGTGAAACAGGTTTCATATTTTTACTTTATGTACTTCGGTATAGTCAGATATTTTTTCAAGAAGCTCCCATTTATTAATTTTTTGTTTTAGAAAGATTTTTGCTATACGGTGTGTGCACTCGCCAGAGAGACAGAGAGAGATAAAGATAGAAAGTGAGAAATTGCCCCCCTAGGGGGGAATGGCCATGCCACAATCCCTTTTCCTCCATTCTCCTCTCAGGATTTTGGGTACACATCACTCGCGCCCAGCATTGAGTTTGAAGCCACCAGATCTGGGACTTGAACTGCGGCTATGTGGTGGTCCAGTGACATAACCATTTTGCCATCTGCTGGTCCTTTATTACTTTTAAAACTTAAAAATTATTGGAACCAGCAGTTGGTGTAATGGCTATGTCACTGGACTCCCATGTAGTCGACTGCGGTTCGAGTCCCAGACTTGGTGACTTCAAACTCAATGCTGGGCGCGAGTGATGTGTACCCAAAATCCTGAGAGGAGAATGGAGGAAAAGGGATTGTGGCATGGCCATCTCCCACCAGGGGGGTGATTTCTCACTTTCTGTGTCTCTGTCTTTCTGGCGAGTGTATGCGCCCTATAACAAAAACCTCCCACCCCCTGCAAAAAAACAAACGAACAAACAAAAACTCAAAAATTACTCCATGTTAAAAAACTTATGCCTGGGGGGAACCAGCAGTTAGCGTAATGGCTATGTCGCTGGACTCCCATGTAGTCGACCGCGGTTCGCGTCCTGGACCCGGTGGCTTAAAACTCACACCGGGTGCGTGTGCGTGCGTGCCCAAGATCCCGAGAGGAGAATGGAGGAGAAGGGATTGCGGTGTGACCATCCCCCCTGGGGGATGATTTCTCGCTTTCTGTCTCTATGTCTCTCTCTGTCTGTCTGTTGAGCGCACGCGCCCTATAGCGAAAAACCTCTCCAAAAAGAAAAAACTTATACATGGGACCAGCAGGTGGTGTGGTGGTTGAAGTGCTGGATTCCCACATGGCTGACCATGGTTCAAGTCCCTGACCTGGCATCTTGCTTTTGTTACTTTCCCTCTCTTCCTTTCTTCCTCTCTCGGGTCAAATTAAAATAAATAAATAAACAAACAAACATCTATTAACTTTTAAAAGTCTGTGAATCATGTACATAAAACCTAACAAAAAGTTTACGTATGTATGGAAAAGACACTTTTTCATCACTCTGCAATTAGTAATGAATGTAACCTTCCTTTTAAATATAGAATTCCGGGATACATCTGGAAGGCGTCTTAGTCAGGAAATAGCCTAGACAAAAAAAGCATAATGACTTTGTTTTAAAAGGCTGGAACTTAGTGGGTTAAAAAAAAAAAAAAGTGGGGAACACTTAAAATAGAGAAACAAAGTTGTCTTTTTATTCTTCCCTTACAGTCCAGAGGTTATAATATTCATATTGTTTTAAAGTTCTTTAACAACCATGTCAGTAAACAGCAATATATTTAGATATTTTGATATCTAAAATAAGTTCTTTGGCAATTGCTTTAATAAAAATATTAAAGTTCCATTTTTCTACTACTAGGGTAAATAAAATGAAGAAAAACAAATTAACCACGAGGCAGGGACAAAAGAAAACCATTTGCTTTAAAATACTTGAGTTGTTTTCCAGGAAGCACCATCTTTTCTCATAGAGCAAAATAAGGAAAAAACAGGCTCTGTGGAAGTTTCCACTCCACTGGCTCTGTCATTATGATCATCTGTTCCAAACACACACAAGCCTAAAATTTCCTGTTTTCAAACTATTGTCACCATTTTCTAGCCTTGTGCTATCTGTGCTAACTTTAGCTTAGTAATATAAACAAAAGAATACGCTGAAAATAATGCAGAACAATGCCTAGATCTTGACTTTCAGCTGTTTCATAAACTTTAAACATATTAGGGTTTATATACGTTGCCTCGATGAAACAAATGAGCTGGAAATAAAAGAATTTCAGAAAAGCAAAAAAAAAAAAAAAAAAAAAAAAAAAAAAAAAAAAAAAAAAAAAAAAAAAAAAAAAAAAAAAAAAAAAAAAAAAAAAAAAAATCAAATTTAATTTAGAAATACTATAGTAGCTAGGGAAAAATGCAGGGAGTTTTTGGCTATCCATAATAGTGCATAAAACTTGTTAAAAACATTGCTAATCTGATCCCTACCTCAAAGCCTAGGCATTAAGTACTATCAATACAGAAAACAAACAAAAGACAAACTAATGAAATATTTCTCTAATTGTTTAATAAACACAAAATGGATCTTATACCTTCTCTCAGTCATGGACTAATTTGAAAGTATGTGGTAAAAAGGCAAGGCAAAAGAATGAAAAACCTTTCTTATTGTTTAATAAACACAATGTGGATCTTAAACCTTTTCTCAGTTATGGACTAATTTGAGTATATGGTAAAAAAGGCAAGGGTGGCTTTTCTCAGAAAAGGCACAAAGGTAATACAGCAGTTTCAGGGGTTCACATACTGCTGCCAACACATGCTACGAACCCTTGAAACAGAACTGCATCTCAATGCTTTTTACTACAGAAAACGGTTTGCCTGTGAGGCTGATCTGTCTTGGACTTCAACCAGGGAAATTCAGTCACTAACGTTCCACAGGAAAGTAGGTCACCTGGTGGCATGAATTCTCAAAACAGCATGGCAGGGCAGGTGGTGTGTATTTTTACTTGAAAGTACTGTTTCATTTTTCCCTTTCCCTGTTGTCAGGGGGTTTTCCAGGCTTCCTCACCCTAAGCAGGAGGCTGAAGAGAGGCAAGAGTCAGGCTGGGAGTCATGGAAGATAGTGGGATGGGGCCTGGGTGACTACAGCTCAGTGCCTGTTGGGGAGAAAGTCCACCTGCCTTGGTTCATTGGCTCTCACCCTGTCCCCCTACCCTGTGCAGGGGCAGTCGGTGAGCTCAGGTCAGGTGTGGACGTAGGAAATAGGGTCAAGGAGACCACTCCATCTTTAGAGATCAGTTTTTGGCCAGCCTTTGGTGTAGACCACAGGTAGCTGGAGCTTATCTACAATCCGGCAGTTAGAGATTTTGGAATGGAAGTTGGAGCTTGGGAAAATGAGTATACACCTGGCTCTGTCTTCTGCGTTTTCTCCCTAAGAACCTGTGGAGCAGGTGGAGGTGGCGCGAGTGTCCAGGCAGCTTCCTACCAACCTGGTGGAATACAGCAAAAGCCCAACATGAGCTGACCATGGGCTCCAAACACGCCCTCAGTCATTGAGCCATTAATTCCATCTGTGGGACTTTCACCTAAGGAAATAATGGAGAATGCAGCTAAATACCCAGACACTCAAATATTCAACAGTGTTGCTCCTCAGTAAATATCTGAAACCAGCTGAAGAGTCAACATAGGGTAGGGAGACCAAACATGTCACTTTTCCTAGAACTGTCGTAGTTTACACTCTCAAAGTCACACATCTGGGGAACTCCCTCAAGCCCTGGGCAAGCCAGGATGGTAAGTCACAGCGGGGAACTGAGTAAATTGGCTATGTTTAATCTCCAAAAAGAGAGTCTTCCACAGCCATTAAAATGATGCTTAGGAATGACATTTTAAAGATTCTATTTCTCCCAAAATTGCCAATAGATTGAGAAGTCATGGCAAGAAGCTCGTCTTTTCCAGTTGGAGTAAGATTTGGTGTGAAGGAATCTTGCCAACACCTTCCTTCCTGCATGTCCCGGTTCCCCTGTCACCTGTACAGGTCAAGCTGTCTGTTCTGGGGTTTCTAAGGCATGTGTGTAAATATCCATGCTAGCACTCATATGTTTTTTTAGAGGTTTTTGCCTTAGGAAGCATGTACTCACCAGAGAGAGAAAGACACAGTGAGAGGGAAAGTGAGAAGTCACCTCTCAGGGTGGGGAGCCATGCCACAATCCCTTCTCCTCCCCAGATCCTGGGCATTCTTGTAACACGTGCCCAGCGTGAGTTTCAAGTCACCAAGTCCGGGACTCCAACTGCAGTCAGCCACGTGGGAGTCCAGCAACATAACTACTATGCCATTTGCTGGCCCTGTTCTTCTGTATTTTAATCCATCCTTTGTACAGCTACTTTCCTCTCCCAAACCCTGTCTTGTTCCTTTTATCTAAGTACTTAGCACAATGCACGGGACTCAGCCAAAAGAAAAAAGCATGTGTGATGACTGGGACCTGAACAGAACGGACAATTGTATGGCTGTCTTCTGGTGACCCTGATGAAGCTGTCTCTATGCTTCACTCACTTGGTCTTCAGGTACAATGGATGAGACCACAAGCCAACAGTGGGACGTCTTATTGCTGTAAGAGTTTAGTCATCCACTCCAGCAAATCTCCAACCTCACAAGGCTCAGCAAACAAAAACTGAAACTAACTTAATGAAGGAACAAGTCCATAAGAACTTGGGGCTGATGCCACTCCAGTGTACTATTAGTAGGCACCCAAGACTTCAGACGATGTCTGCCTATAGCATTATGAGAGGGTCCGCAGACTTCCGTTATTAAGCATTGTTCATTTTATAGCAGGGTGTATGACAAAGACTCTCTTCATATATGTGTGTATGTGTGTGCGTATATACTTTAAAAAGTTCATGGAAAGTGCATATTATGAAAAAACTATGCCAATTTCCATTTTTTGTATAAAAATAAACTTGTACTTTCACTTCATTTTTCCACAAACTTTTTGAAGGTGTATCACTTCATTATATATATGTATGTGTGTGTGTATATATATATAAACATTGTGTGTATTTATATAGACATTGTTGTACACGCCTGTGTGTAATGACTGCATGTCTTAGAGAACAGAATGTAATGTCATCACCAAGGATAACGACAAAAGACCGTAAGTGATGAAGTACAATGTTAACGTACATGTTTGAATGAAGAACAAGATGTGAGGACTTCACTTCAGTATTGTTGTTTATATGGCAGGAAATTTACATGTCTTAAATTAAAGGCACAAAAAAGGGGCATTAAAAAAATAGAGGGACAGAAATTTCCAGCACAAATGCAAATTCTAATTGCAGTTTTATTTTTAAAATAGTTACTTATTTATTATTTCTTAAATTACCAGGGGGCATGTATACTCACCAAAGAAAGAGAAAAACAACCCCTCCCTCCCACCCCAGTGTAGGGTGGTCACACTGCAATCCTTTTTCCTCCATTTTTTCCCTCCATTTCTCCTTCCTGTTAGGAGATGGGGTTATGCACACACATGTACCCACTGTGTTTTTCAAACACTAGGGCCAGCCAGGACCCAAATCACAGCTGGCCATGTGGGATCCAGCTCCTCTAACCACTAGACTAAGGGGCTGACCCTTTAACACTTGTTTTAGACTAGGGTTGTTCCACAGGTCTCTCTGTGATGGTGGAAATAGCTGTGCCAACTCTCACAGGGCTCACTAGCCAAATGTGGTGATAAGAGAACTTGGGAAGTGACTAGTCCAAATGAAGACTGATTTTCTAATTTACCCAACTGAAATTTAGCCATACCTGGCCAGAAGCAATTGTGTGGACAGTGTAGATTTAAAGGACATTTATTTAACTTAGAGAGAGGCTCTTTAACTTAGGGAGAGGCAATGTTGATTGCCAAGGAAGAGTACAGCTCTAAATAATAAAAACTACCACAAATATTTCAGTTGTGGGAGGCTGCTGTAAGCTGTTGTGCCTAAGGTCCTAAGAACTATGTGAACTTATTTTCTAACTTTGCTGGTTCCACAAACTTCCTGTATCCCACAAATGCATGTTACCCATGTTGTTACGATCATTACTGGAAAACAATATGCTTGCTTACGCAGATTGATAGTCAGAAAACAACACCAATAGCAATTTATAAGTTTTTAACTAAACATTTTTCTTCTGTAAAACCAACAGATTTCTAGAATCCATTTCCTGTTCAACCATCCAATCCAAAAGAGTTATTTCTAGGGTAGAACTAGTGCTCTGAGTTTTTTAGTTAAACATACAAAAACATTCTGATTTTTCACCTCTTTCTTACTGAACATTCACAATTTACAATAAAGTAAAACACTGCTATATGACGATTTGGGTCACGATTCAAAAACAACACTTTTGCATCAAAAACTAGAGAGAAAACACTGAAGTGTTACAAAAACAAATTTCAAATTTCCATAATTACGTTTATATGTAATAAGACAAATAATAGTGCCATTTCCTTCTGAACATAAAAACTCAGTCTAAAGCTTCCAGAACAAAGAGATGAGGCAATGAAAAGTTTCCTTAGAAAGGCATACTTCCAAAGAGAGAGAAATGAAGCCTTCCGGAATCACTGATTATAAAACACATTAAATCCAATATGCAGAGTGGAACAGCACCATCCAGAGGAAAACTAAGTACGAAGTTGAACACGAGACAAAACTTACTCCATAGATAATGAAATCAAGACCATCTTAGGTGTGAATGTGGAAGGCTTAACCAAGTGCTGAGGATGTCACCCCGTTCCCCAAGCCTTGAGGAGTGGGAATGTCACTGGTAGAATATGATTCTTTAGGGAAAACCATTTGGCATTCATGCAACATGCAGATAACGATCTCATCATACAAGAAAAGCTACTGGTCATTTACCTCTTTTTGTTTTCAGTAAGTCCAAGTGTTAGCTTGCCCCTTCTATGGTATGTCAGCCCTAAAATGAGCCCAGCTTTCTTTTTCCTGTCAACTTTCTATCTCCCTCTACACCACCCAGGCCTATAACCTTTGGCCAACAGGAAGTAGATACAATGGACTGAAAATAACAGGGATGTAAGGACTTGTGTATGCATGATTTAATGTTTGAGAACAAGAAGAGAAGGGTTAAGGGAAAGCAAATGGCTAGGTACTTCTGCCTGGGGAGTCACAGTGCCAGTAGGTAGGACCCAATTCATCTTGAACTATCAGTTAAACTCTTACCCAAGAAATACAGTTCATAAAAGCTTAAAAAAAAATTAAAAAGGCCACCCTCTACAGTAATACAACCCCTGATACAAAGATAGACCACGTGCAGGTGATGTGAGGTAACTTACACACTCATCTGCTTTAAATCTATTAGAAAGCCCCTGAGACAGTCAGTCATTCATAAAATGCTGGCATCTGAAGTAACAGACCACAAGCGACCGTGTCTGCCTTGCCAACTTGGAAGTTCACTAAAGTCTGTAAAAGGCTAAAAATAACCACATAAACATGTTTACGGCATTTTAAAAATACAGGATCCACACTGTCTTCTAAATATAAACCTGAGTTCGAAGTACAGGGATTGGCTTCTGGTTTTCTGAGCTGTTGTTGGGAACCTCCCACAGTTTGCCACAGAAACTCACGTTTCAATATTACTTTAAATGTACAATTGCTGTATTTCACTGTAGCAGACGAGCGATGGGTTTGGAGTGGAGGTGGGTAAGCAGAAAAGGAGACGATGGTACTTACTGGCCCATTTAGAGGTCATCAGAATACTGCAAACTCCAGATTCTTTGTGGGGGGACCTGACCTTCTTGAAGTTCTGAATGTGGGTATTCTGCCTGTATTTTTCCATTCAACACATCTACTCTCTAATCTGAAAGTCCTTTCCATAAGCTTGAAAAACACACCAGACCCATATGCATGTGTGCCCAAATCCCCGCAGGATGAAATAATGGAGAAGAGACTTTGGCATGACCATGCCCCATTGAGGGGCTCTCTCTCGCTCTCTTTGACTCTGTCTGGTGAGTGAACATACCCTCCAGCAATTATATTTAAAGAAAGAAAGAAAAGGCAAATTGATGACATTTTCATTTAGAGATTATGCAACCCTACCTTGGCGATGGTAAATAACTTTTTGGTAACTGGATTCAATTCTTTGTGGATCAGAGACAAAGGAAGAATAAAAACCCCTCATCTTTAGCTAGCCTGTAGGCACGGTACACATGAAAAAGGGACTTATTCTCTCGCCCCTACTCCATCCCATATTGTGTTCTAATTGTTACGAGAAGTCTGAAAAGAATAATCAGAAATGAGAACTTCCCATCACTAGCCATCAGGATTCTCTCCATTC
>NW_006159522.1:289931-309695 GCF_000334495.1 Tupaia belangeri chinensis | reverse complement strand
CTCGTCCTTTCACAAATGACTTAGAGGACAGCTGTAACCTAGGCTCGTTCTTTTCATGGCCTGTTCTCCAAACCTAACCTCCCAAGCCCTGACAGAAAGTACACACACACTCAGTAAGGAGAAATGAGTGCATGACAGCCTCGCTAGGCAGCACAGGATGAGGCCCACAGAGATCACGGCCACGATTACCAGTCAACAATTTTTTTAAGTTTCCTTCAGGGTCAATAGGTGGTATAGAGTTAGTTAAGGCACTGAATCCCACATAGCTAATTGTGTTCGAGTCCAGTGACTTGAAAAATATGCTAGATGCTTGTGTGAGTGTGCCCAAAATTCCAGAAGGATAATAAAGCAAAAAAGGACTGTGGAGAGGCCTCCCTGCGGAGGGGGGTAATTTCTCACTTTCATCCTCTCTCTCTCTGTCACCTTCTGGGAAACACAGGTGTTTTTTCAGGTTTTTTTTTTTTTTTTTTTTTTTTTTTTTATAAGAAAAAAAAAAAAAAAAAAAAAAAAAAAAGTATTTCAAGCTAGCTGGGGGTGTGGTGGTTGAGGTGGCTGGATCCCACTTGGCTGACTGTATGGTTTGAGTCCTGGACCCTGCAGCCTAGAAAATATGCCCTGCGTCTCCGGGAACCTGAGAGAAGCAGTGGTCCTCCCCAACAAGTAAATGTGCCCTCTAGCAAATTTTTATTTTATTGTATTGCATTTATTTTTTAAGAGGTATTTTTTGCTATAGTGTAAGTGCACTTGTCAGAGAGACAGAGAGACAAAAAGCAAGAAATTACCCCCCACAGGGGTTGGCCATGCTGTAATCCCTTCTCCTCCATTCTCTTCTTCAGATTTTGGGCACACATGCATATGTGCCTGACGGTGAGTTTCAAACAGCTGGGTCTGGGATTTGAACCGTATTCAACCACATGGGAGTCCAGCGCCTTAACCACACACCACCCTCTGGCCCCTGCAAATTTTTTTTGAAGTTTCTTTCTTTCATGAGTGACACAGACAGAGGCAGAAAAGGAGAAAGAGAGACCACCCCAACAGTCACACCATGACCCATCCCCAGCTTCAGCCTGTCCTGAATCATGGGCAGGAACTTGCCCAATATGTTCAGGGTGGTATCCAGATGTGATCCTAGACCTTCCCATGTGGGTCATCCTTGCAGAGTATTGTGTTATCACTGACTTATGTAAATGGCCAATCCAGTGACAGCCCTACCTTGTGACTAGTGACACACATTTCTAAGACAGCCAGCCAGGGTTATACAATTGACATGTACTGAACAAAAACATCCGATATTGATCTCTGAAGAGACATGGCTATTGGACACAGTTTCTGCCTCTACGTGTGTTACCACTACCATCACTTGACCCCCAGCAAACAATTAAGTGCTCACTATCAAGTGGTTTGATAGTGAACTATCAGAAAAGCAAAAGAAATAATAAACAATAAATTAATTGGAAAATTACAATTATGCTTGCATAAATGCTTCTATTTTAAATGTGGAAATAAGCAACTAAAAAACCACTTAAGATGTTATTATATGAAATACAACTAAACAGGGAAGGTTTCTACTAAGATACCCAAGAGTGGTATATACTTGGTATAAAAAGACAGTGAGAAGGTATTGATATGGATTGTCTGTCTCCGCCACTCTGTGCTCCCCCTAGTGGAGGACTTATGAGCAGGCAAATCTTTAAAAAGCATAAAAATCCAGAAAAAGAAACAGGACACAGCAGAACAAAACAAAACACAAAACACAAAGACCTTCGACAAATCAGTCCCTCAAGAACAGAAAGATAACTTCTGCTTTTCTACTAGGTACCTCTGTCCAAAAGACAAAACTTTTGTATCAACTTCGGTTAGCATTTCCTTATGCACCTTTGGACTTTTGATCACCGCCTTTTAAGGAAAAGCAGACTTCTCTAGATTGTATGTGGCATGTAGCTTACTCGACATTTAAGACAGTTTGCTGGCTGCTAGGTTCTATGTTGACAGGTCTGGCCACTTTACTTTTGGTTTTCAGATGTCCTTGATGTGACTAACTTAAAAAAAAAAGCATTTCCAAAATGAAGGCTGGGAATTTAAGACTTCATTTCCACAGTGCCTGAAGTCAAAGAACAGGTACAGTGAAACAGACACTTGGGGAGATGATGGCGGGTGTGACTCCTCGCAGAAGCACGCTTCTATCTCCGTGGGGATCTTTCTGTCTGGAAGGGGTGTGGGTTTTGTCTATGATCTCATCATTGGCAATGGCAGGCTGTCCTCCCAATCAGCTGCCCATTTTGAACTAGGGCTTTGCACTCACATATATGATTCTGTAACTACGAGGATGATAGACACCACCACTGACTTCCATAAACAACCAATCAGGCAACGGCTCCGCCTTGTGACTAGTGACACACATTTGCAAGACAGCCAGCCAGGGTTATACAAGCGACACTCACGGAACAGAAATACCAGACAATGATCTCTGAAGGGGAGACACGGCTATTGGACACAGTTTCTGCCCTTAAGTGATCTAGTGGTTCTGTTTCTTCATTTCCAAAGCAACCAGATGCATAATAACACATGATTATACAAACAACATGATCTGTCTGGGCATGGTTCTAGATTGTCTCCCACTTTTAGGTCCTTGAACATAAAAATGCCTCCTGAATCAGTAGGAATTCTGCCTCCCAGAACTGTGTAAATGAGCATCCATACAAAAAATATTCTGAAATGAATAAAGGCACTAAAATAAAGTTCGATTACTATTTTTTATCATCTTTTGTAGTTGTGCAATAGTATGATAATTTGGAGAGGTTCTGAAAGCAGGTAGCTTCCCATAGGTGTATGATACATCTGCCAAGTACGCAGTCAGCTTCAAAGATCCTCACCTGCTTTTTCATGGAGGAAACGAGTAGTGTAAATCAAGATAGATGAAGTACTCGAAGGTTTATTTTAATAAGCAAAGGCTCAGGAGACAGAAGGATAGGATTCAGCAATTTCTGTTCTTGAAACTGTTGTGGGACCAGCAGGTGGCGTTGTGGTTAAGGTGGCGTACACTCCCACATGGCTGACCATGATTCAAGTCCCAGACGTGGTGACTTGCTTTCTCACTTTCCCTCTCTTTCTCTCTCTGGAGAAGACATGTGCTCCACACCAAACTTAAATAATAATAACACTAAATAAGATCATTTTTTTTTTCCCAAAGGAAACTGTTGTGAATGCTATTAATAGAATGTGAGAGAAATGAGAGAGCTGATACGCATCGTCCTCTGTTCATGCACCTGTTTCTTTTGGACAAAACTTTTTCGCAATAGAAGTATCAAGAAAGACAGAACTCTTAAGTTCTATATAGAAAATCTATAGAGATTTTCCCAATGTCTGTCATCACTCATAGCTCTACTAGAAAAGCGACCAAGAACTCCCAAAAGATAATTTACTCTAATTATCAAGGTTCATATAGCACAAGAAAGGAGGTGGGATCATTTTTCCAGGTCTCTATAGTTAGATACAGATTCTAGGGTTAATGTTTATCCCTTGTCTGTTTTACTGCCCAATTATTTATGGGGGGGGGCAGGGGGTAAAACAGCTCAAATGATTAATAATAACACTAAATAAGATCATTTTTTTTTTCCCAAAGGAAACTGTTGTGAATGCTATTAATAGAATGTGAGAGAAATGAGAGAGCTGATACGCATCGTCCTCTGTTCATGCACCTGTTTCTTTTGGACAAAACTTTTTCGCAATAGAAGTATCAAGAAAGACAGAACTCTTAAGTTCTATATAGAAAATCTATAGAGATTTTCCCAATGTCTGTCATCACTCATAGCTCTACTAGAAAAGCGACCAAGAACTCCCAAAAGATAATTTACTCTAATTATCAAGGTTCATATAGCACAAGAAAGGAGGTGGGATCATTTTTCCAGGTCTCTATAGTTAGATACAGATTCTAGGGTTAATGTTTATCCCTTGTCTGTTTTACTGCCCAATTATTTATGGGGGGGGGCAGGGGGTAAAACAGCTCAAATGATTGACTTTCTTAGAATTCACTCTATCGAGACAATGATATCACTACTAAGTTTTAAATATGCTAACGCTATGATATAATTCCTCGAGCATGCTTATACATCTAATTTCATGTTTTGGAGCCTGTTCAAATTATTCATTAAAACAAAGGAACAAAACAATGAAGAGGCAGCTGTTCCATTTGCATGTCTGATTTGCACCATGTAGTGTATTTATAGCTAAACAGAGCAAAGTGGGCTACTCAGGAAAGAATTGTTTCACTCCCAAATAAACACTTGTATTGTAAAAATTAGTACAGTATCATTATTAAAGAATTAAGCGTATATGAGCAATTCTAAGTTTTTCGTGGGCTCTGAAATTAAACTAATCACATGAATAGAATTTGTAATCATATTGATTACAGCTTTTTGCTGGTTGGTTTAGCATCTTATCACTCTTCCCAGACACTAAACAACTTGAGGACAGAGACCTGTATGCTTTATTGTCCACTATGCTCCTAGCATATGGGATGAAATAATAGGTGCTAGATGCAAACATGTATGTCAAAATGTTCTATCAACTTCATATTTGCAGATTAAAACATCAAATTGTACAGAAGGCCTTATCAGGACACGAGAGTCCCCACTCGGTGCACCCCATCCCTACCCACGTCTACTCTAAGAAGAAACAAGTCTTGGTTTGGATTTTTCTTGGTGGTTACCTACCTTCTCTGCTGGTTATTCTTGGTTTACCCCTCTACTTCACCTGGCTCCTCCCCATTCTCTACTGTTCTCTGTGTACGGGTGGGGTGGGAGGGCATATGTATACTTCTTTTCAGCAGCAACTACCTGCCTCTGTGACCACAGCACCCCCAGGTGGCTGCTTCTCACTGTTCTGAAACTCAATGGGCTTAGGTACACTAAAATTAGCAGTGACATGGGACCAGCAGATGGTGTAATGGTTATGTAGTTGGACTCCCATGTAGTCTTGGTTTGAGTCACAGACCCGGCTGCTTAAAACTCATGCTGGGTGCATATGCATGAGTGCCCAAGATTCCAAGAAGAGAATGGAGGAGAAGGGATTGTGGCAAGGCCATCCCCTGGGGGGGGGGTGATTTCTTGCTTTCTGTCTCTCTGGGGAGTGCATGCACCCTATAGCAAAAAATCTCTCAAGGAAAAAAAAAAAAGCAGTCGGCCCAGCCCCTCAGGTAAGCTTGAAATCTCCAGGGTGCATGTGTGTCTAAGATCCTAACAAGCTTGCAGGGGCAGGAAGCGGAGACTACAGTGTGACAGGACCCTGTCAAGGATAGTTCTCTCTCTCTCGCTCTCTCCCTCTCTTTTGATCATGCTCATGTAATAAGCTTTCTATTATAAATAAAATAATAAACTTGAAAACTTTTAAGTTTGTATTTATTATTCCTCAACCCTATGAGTGTAAGGACCCTCACCTATACCCAGCTTAGAGCAACATTATTAGTTCTTTCATTAAGTCTGTGTTTAAACCATCTCAGCTGAATTCAGGACATCAAGAGACACCCCACAGAGGTCAGCCCCTTGGAACAGCAGGAAGTGCTGTGCATAGAAACTTAGAACCCACATGGCTGACAGGTGCTGGAATCCCAGCCCCGGAAGCTTGAAAACATGCAGGGTGCATATGTGTGTGCCCCAAATCCAGACAGGACAGAGAAACAGAGGAAATACTGGGCTGTTGGAAAAGTCATAATGCATTTTTGCATTAAAAAAAAAAAAACAGAAAAAAAAGTCATGACTTTTCTGACAACCTAATAGGACTGTGGCATGACCATGCTCCATTGGGAGGTACTTGCACACTCTCTCTCTCTCTCTCTCACACACACACACACACACACACACATGCCCTGTGATAATTAAAAAAGGGAAAGACAAAAAACCTCATATTTCCAAATAATATGTTTATATAAGAACTTAGCATTTTGAGACACTGTCGATTGAAGTCCTGCCACGTTGGCACACTTTCTCCCTTGCTGCCTGTTCCAGTCCCTCAGCCAGAGGGACTTCCAGTCACACACTTAGGCCACCACTTATGTATCAGTCCTGGAGTGCTTCCTTTAACTTTTCTGGAACAATTACTTTTCCTCCTCTTCCTCTATCTTTCCTCGTGCCCGCCCATTCATGGCCATTTCCAAATGTGCTGTACCTAGACTTTTACATTGTCAAGGTGGGTAACATTTCATTCTGTCCTATAACCACTCTGTTTTTTATGGTTTTTCACCCAACAGGCCATATCAGAGTTTAAAATCAACATACAGCATTTACACTATTCCAACCATGGGTGTGTTTTCCCGACAGTCCCAGGTAGGGGCTAGGATTACATTTGCTTCCTCACTTGTCCTGTGTCAGTGTCACTACCTCAGCCCACTCAACAAAGCCAATGGCTTTAAAAAAAAAAAAAAAATTATTATTATTATTTAATTTGACCAGAGAAAGATAGAAAGAGAGAAAAGGAAAGTGAGAAATCAAGCTGCCAGATCTGAGATTCGAACCACCATAGGCCATGTGGGAATCCAGCACTTTAACTGCCACCTGAGGGCCCCTCCAAAGGCCTTTATTAAAGCTCCTACTTTTCCCAAGCCTCCCACCACACTTCCTATTTTATCAATTCCCTCCTTCCTGATTTAATTTCTGGAATTCGCACCATCCCATCCCTCCTTCAACAGGACTGGGTGCTGACAAGCCTGGGACAGTGCTTTCATCCTGGGATTTCCTTCACTGCTCTCTCGGTGGGTTCACCAATCCCCGCATACCATGCCTCCCTATTTCATGGCTTACTCCTTACTTTTTAAATCCAAGTTCTAAGAAACGGTGACGTGGAAGTCATGCTTTAAAGGAGGAAGCGTAGCATAGTGATTAATAACAATGCTGTATATGATTCACTTCTACTTCAAGGAACACAGTTTCAAAAATTGGGATTATATTATCCTCTCAGAATAAAGCAATCAATAATATTTTTAAAGCTCTCTCAAACATTTTTGCGGGTTGAGAATTACAACTAAAGGCTTTTAACTGCCTGGGTTATTTGCATGTGACAATACTGTTCACCTTTATTTAAAATGAAATAAATATTAATCTAGAGGTCAGAGGGTGGTGTTGCAGTTAAGGCGCTGGATTCCCACGTGGCTGACCACGATTTGAGTCCGAGACCTGGCAGCTTGAAATCTATGCCAGGAGCAAGTGTACGTGTACCCCAAATCCCAGGAGAATGAAGGAGAAGGGATTGTGGCATGACTTTCCCCTGGGTGGGAGGGAGATTTCTTACTTTCCTATTCACTGGCTCTCTCTGGCCTAGGGCAAAAACCTTAAAAAAAAAAAATCCATGGAAACATAGATTTTCCTATTATGTACTTAACTATATATTTGTTAAGCAGAATTCATTCAAAATTTAAAATATTCTTATTACACAAAGACATCTAAACTGTCATTGACTGGCCACCCCTACCTCTGGAGGAAAAATATTTCACTGGAAATAATAGTCAACTATATTTAATTTAGTCATTCATTCCCTCATTCAAAAATATTTATTGATACCCACACATAGGACTGTTTTAGCTGTCAGAGGACAGTAGTTCAAGAAGCAAAATTCTGCCTACCAGGTCAGTCTGTGGCCTCATGGTTAAGGAAGCTAGATTCCCCATGGCTGATTCAGCATCTTGAGTCCTAGACCCAGTGGCTTGAAAAACACGCCAGGTGACTAGGTATGCATGCCTGAAATCCCAACAGGAAGAAGTAATGGAGGAGAATGGACTGCAGACTGAGCATGCCCCACGGGAGATGCTTTTTCCCTCTCCCTCTCTCTCTCTCTGGTGAGTACACGTGCCTTCTGCAAAATTTAAAAAAAAAAAAAATCTGCCAACCTCAGCACACTTAAATTCTATTGGAAGAAGACAAAGGGATTGATTTTAGAATTCTGCAATTGCTAGAAGGAAAATTCAAGTAGGTCTGAAAATCCTAACCTCACCTAAATGATGCAAGAGACGGGGGTACTATTTTAACAGTCTCATGAACTATATCTTAGTAGCCTAAGCCACTGTTCTTAATCCAGTCCCTCAGGGCAATGACAATTACCAAGCTCTTAGGATCAGACCCTGGGAGTTGTATCAGCTTGAAAGCTCTGCAGTCTTGTCCTCCCAAACGCCTCCCTCAGCCATCGCATGAGGTAATCGATGTGCGGCTTCACCATGCATCTCCACGCAAGGCCATTACTCCAGTCCCCTGACATCATCAAATACCCATCCTGGAACACTCATCGCTCTGGTCCAATATCCATCAACAGAGTAAACAACCCGAGCAAAAATGAAGAAAAAAGAGAAAGTGAATTCAAATTCTTTAATTCTTTACTAAGATGTCTGGTGGTGGTACATTTCTCTACCTTTTGTCAATAAGTGTGTTCATCTGTTAAAGGAGCCAGTGGAGGAAATCAAGATGTATAAAAGAAAATGAAGGAGAAATATCTAACAAATATTTGGTAACACTAAAGATGAGCATTACAGCGAGTAGCTAAAGGAAATAAGACTCTCTGCCTGAAAATACTGAAAGTACGATTTCCCAGATATACGTGAGGTTTTCAGACGTACCTTACATAGAATGCCTGTTTTAGTAAGCATTACATGACCGGAGGCTGCACACTTATTTCTGCAATGGAGAATAATCAAACCTGCCACACTTTCCCTCAAATGACAACAACTAAATTGGACACACAGAATGACTAACAGGGTCACGAAGGGAGGGGGATGGATGTCAACTTGGGACATACTGGAAAAATCTCCAGCCTTCCTTTTGGTCTAAATCTTTCTCCTCTTCTGCTGCCTGCTTTTCTTATTCTTGTTTCCCTGCCTCTCTCTCTCTCTCTCTCTCTCTCTAACATTATCTTCTCTTCTGTATCTTTTATTTGCACTTTATTTCTGCTTTATGCTCCAAAGTACATCAAAAGAGTTTGTATTTGCTTTTTTAAACGTGCCATTTAATGAATGAGCTTTGATCATTTCTTTTTTCAAAATTTATTTTTAAAAAGTTGAGCAAGAGATCGACAGCACATGTGGACAGGATACGGATGTGTCTTCTCTCCCTAGCTTCAGACAGCTCCAGATCACGGGCACACACGTGCCTGGTATATTCAAGGAGGTCTCCTGATGCAAACCTGGAACCTTCTCTTGTGGGTCAGCCTAGTGTGGCATGTTTACCACTGTCTGACCAGAATGTCTTTTTCTTCTTATTTTTTCTTTCTTTCTTTTCCTTTTAGGTTTTTGTCATAGGGCATGTGCCCTCACCGGTGAGAGACAGCGAGAGAGTAAGTGAGAAATCACCCCCCAGAGGGATGGCCATACTGCAATCCTTTCTCCTCTATTCTCCTCTTGGGACTTTGGGCATGCATATACACATGCCTGGCATGATTTTCTAACCACTGCATGCAGGACTCGAACAGTGGTTGACTATGTGAGAGTCCAGCACCTTAACCACCAAGCCACCTGCTGCCCTCGCTTTCCCTTTTTAATGTTTTCAAGTATTTTTTACATTTCCTTTGCTTGGTAAAAACAGGCATCATGAAAAAGAAAATGACCCAGGGCCAGCCCCTTAGCACAGTGATTAAGTACCGTACAACAGGAGCCAGATCTCACATGGCCAACTGTGGTTCGAATCCCAGCCCTGACAGTCTGAGAAACATGTGGGCACATGTGTGAGTTCACCCAGAATCCTGATGGGAAGGAGAAACAAAGGAGAGGGACTGCAGCATAACTACACCCTTCTTGGGAGTGCTCTCTCTCTCTCTCTCTCTCTGACAAGTGCATATGGGCTCTAGCAATAATAATAATAAGTACATCAAAAGAAAAAAGAAACTGGCCCTTCATTCTTGACAAAGAAATCAGAAAAATGGTCCTTGATCATTTGGAAATTCACTAGTTGAACACGAGAACTATTTTAGAAGATCTTTCAAGACTTTTCCTACCACAATAACATTTACTAACATTTATTGAGTACACATTCATCACCAAGTTGTTAGAAGCACTTCATTCATTAACTCAAATCTCACTGCAACCCGATGAAGTAGGCTGCAACAATTCCCATTTACAGATGAGAAAACAAGTCCCAGAAGAATTAAGTAACTTACCCGAGGTCACAGTGGAAATTGGAACCGTGCATTCTGGGATTAGATCCATGTATACTGGCCCCATGGCCCAGCCCTACAACCTGTGCCTTTAAGCACTTCACTAGCTAACTGTGACTGGGGCAGCACCCTTTTGGTGAAGGGCCAGAAAGTAAGTATTTCCGGCCTGGTAAGCTACAGATGGTCTCTGTCTCATTTTTATCGTCGTCTTTTTATTTTTCTCACAATCTTTAGATCATATGAAAGATCTGGCCCACAAGTCATAGTTTGCTGAACCCTGTTCTCTGATTTTATTATTTCATATGAGACAGTCTGCTTCTTCTAGACAAATTCAGACCGGAAGGAGCAAACGATTGCAGATAAGTAAGTTTACAACACATAGCCCACAAACGCTCAAGGGCTATCAATCATGGGTAGCTACTGGAATAGTAAAGGTGAAGGAAATGCAAAAATAAAAATGTAATTATTGGTGGCTTTTAGATATATGCAAGGAAAACACCTCACAGATATGAACCTCATGCAATTGTCACTAGTGGGAAGAAATAAAAAATCTTAGAGAACTTCAATAACCTAGTTTTCTTTTTTGGAGAAGTTTTTGCTGTAGGGTGCATGTGCTCATTAGAGAGACAAAAAGCGAGAAATCACCCGCCAGGAGGGAAGACCACACCGCAATCCCTTCTCCTCCATTCTCTTCTCGGGATCTTGGGCACACATGCACATGCGCCTGGTGTGAGTTTAAGCCACCAGGTCCAGGACTCGAACCGTGGTCGACTACGTGGGAGTCCAGTGACATAGCCATTACACTAACTGCTGGTCCCAATAGCCTAGTATTTCACAAGCAAAAAACTGGCTGTCCATCTTTACATTAACCATTGGACACAACTACTACTCTCATCCACTCACTGATACATAATGACAGCATCTGCGTACTAAAAATATGCCTTCTTCTTCAAAGCTGCTTATAAATACTAATGCATTGTTGCATTATCAAAATGCTCATTATCTTCAAATGTCAAAAACTAAAGGTGAGTAGCTTTTTAACTATTAGCTCAAGATCCCCAAGGGATTTAGAAGTCTTAAGAATATGAACATCTTGAACCTGTATTTTTCTCAATCATCTGGACAAGTCCAACTCACACAAAATACTGGATGGTTGGAAAAGTCATGATGTATTTTCTATGTTTTTCTATGCAACAATGCGTCATGACTTTTCTGACCCAATGTTCACTCACACATCACCGCCACTCAGCACCTCATTAAGACTCCAGAACTTTTGAAATAAGTTTCGCAAATTCCCTAAGTTTTACTGCACTACTACACTTTGTCTAAAAAAAAAAAAAAAAAATCGAAAGCTCTGTTTCGGCCATGCATACAACCAAAAAGGAATTCAAACAATTTCTACTGGCTTTTGACTACCAAAGTCAAACACTTCAATCTATAAATCCCATCTCTAAAAGAAAAGTGCAACTTAAGAGGGGCCAGCAGGTGGTGTGGTGGTTAAGGTGCTGGTCTCCCACATGCCCAACTGCAGTTTGAGTCCCAGACCTGGTGACCTGAAAAATCAAGCTAGGAGAGTATACATGCATGCCCAAAACCCCAGGAGGAAAATGAAGGAGAAGGGATTACAGCATAGCCATCCCCTGTGAACGGTGATCTCTCCCTTTCCCTCTTACTGTCTCTCTCTGTATCTCTCCTCTCTGACGAGTACATGTGCCTTATTTCAAAAACCGTAAATAAAAAAAAAAAAGTACCTTAGAAACATTTAGAGGAACTTTGGTTCAAAAATATACTAGTCATTATTTTTACCATTTTGGTGGAGAAAAAATGAAAACTGAGAAACAGAGTTCCTTCTACGTTCTTCTCTATTACCTTGGGACCATCTGTTTAAAATAACTGCAGCTCTTTTCAGCAGTTAAGCAATGGGTTACTTATAAAAACAAAACCAGATGCCTCCTCCGAAAGACCACCCTGTTATCACACATATGAACATTACTTGCATACAAAGACACCAGTGTATGTTACTTTACATGCCTGTAAGTACAGATTTTTAAAAACACCATGCTGGGCAGCTCAGGATATCACTGGCATTCCTTCTCATTTTTTTTTAGCAGCTGCTAAAAATACAAGAATAAAATATCTTAAGGAAATAATTTTTGGGGGTGAGGGAGAGCTTTTTACTATAGGGTGCATGCGCTTGCCAGAAAGACAGAGACAGACAGAGAGAAACAGAAAGTGAGAAATCACCCCCCAGGGGGGATGGCCACACCGCAATCCCTTCTCCTCCATTCTCCTCTCAGGATCTTGGGCATGCACGCACACACACCTGCTGTGAGTTTCAGCCACCAGGTCTGGGACTCGAACCGTGGTTGACTACATGGGAGTCCAGAGATAGAGCCATTACGCCAACTGCTGGTCCCAAGGAAATAATTTTTATAAGCATTTAAACTATTTGTTATAACACTAGATATTTTCTCACAACTTGGCTATCCTTAAGAATTGATGCATTTCCTCTGTTGAGAAAGGTTGCTTACTTAATAGTTAATTTTTTACCTGATGTACTTTCTTCTACATGCACAAACCCCTGTATTTCACTTTTGTCTTCTTTTGGAGAATTATGACAAGTCACAGATCACCTCAGGGAACATGTCATTTTCTTCTTCACATATAAGAAAGTTTATCTTTTAAAAAGAAAAGTCCCGATGAATGCTCTCCCTGTGAAGTTCGCCTCTTCTCTGCATTCTTCTCTATGCTTTGAAACAACTACCTGCGCCCAGAAAAAACTTCTTTGGAAGCCAGTGAACTTTGTCCTTGTAGGTCAGATCGGGGGTTAGGTTTAATGTACAGAGCCAGCCTTTCTTGTTAGCCGGAGGGGCAGACTGAGGAAGGAAGAACATGGCTAACTGCCATCCACTCTATCACTCCCCATCCTTCTCACTGCTTCTTATCCACTCTTTCTTCCCTCAGGTTTACCTAGGTTTAAGTTTCAGTACTTCAAGGATCTCCTCACCGCCAAGAAAACGCAATCAACATTTATGAGAGACGCAAATTCTGCACTGCAGCATTCTCTGTTAGAACAAGGATAGTTAGACCCATACTTGAGATGTTATTACTGCTTTTTAAAAACTTTTATTTTTATTCTTTCTATTGTCAGAGGGCACATGCACTTGTGAGAGAGAGAAAGAGAAAGAGAGAGAAAGAGAAAGCACTATCCAGTGAGACACTGTTACACTACAATCCTTTTTCCTCCATTCCTTCTACTGTCATGATTTTAGGCATGCATGCATGTGTGTGTGTGCACACCGCCCCCGCCATGTTTTTCAAGTCACAGGGGCCAGAATTTGAACCATGGTCAGCAATATGGGATCCAATCCCTATGCACAGGGTGTAACCACTGGGCTACAAGACGGGCAGAGATAATTTTTAAATAAACAAATAATGGTCGCACTTTTTGAGCACCTGGGTATAGACCATGCATTGCCTACTGAACCTGTTCTTTCATTCTTCCATGCTGTGAGGATTACAAATGGATACACAGCTATCCAGCTGGCTGGAGGAGTTCAATCCCCAGCAGCTGGCCTCTCTGGTGACATTCCCTCGGCAAAAAGTGAGTGGCAGAAATGTGTGTCTTTTCCAGGTGTGGGCCTTAAGACTTTGGTCATACTGTGGAGACACGCTTCCCTCCATTCATCCGCCCATGACCTCTCTTTTGGAAGAAAGACTCTGAGGGGTATGGTGGGTGGAGCAAGAAAATGGGAGGAAGCAGGGTCCCTGGATTTCTGTTAGGAGCATGATTGCTTTGCAAGCCTGGCATGCTCACCTGTTATATGAGTAGTAAACAACACTTATATATATCAAATATACAAATATATATCATATATAATATAGACACATATATCTCTCTCTATATATATATGATATATATTTGATAATTGCTAAAGGATGCATGCTCACCAGAAAGATATAAGAGAAAGAGAGGGAGAGAGAGACAAAGACAGAGAAAGCAACCCCCCCGGGGGTGGGGGGCAGGGTCATCCCACAATGCTTTCTCCTCCACTTCTCTATCCCATCAGGATTTGGTGCATGCACACACACAGCTAGCGTATTCGTAAAGCTGTAGGGCCCGGATTTAAACTGGGGTTAGCCATGTGGGATCCAGCTCCCAGTGCACAGGACTTAACCAGGGGGTCGACCTTATATCACCTTTGAATCACTGTATTTTGAGGTCTCTGTTTCCGCAGCAGAGCAGTTATCATGAGTGGTATAAACACACTATGGCCAGCCCTGGTCTGGGTGATTGATATGAATGGTCTCATAAATGAGCCTGGAGGAGAGTACCGTTATTATTCTCAGGTTCTAGATGAAGAAACAGACGTGGAGGGGTGAGTGACTCTTGCAAGAACAAAATGTAGTGAAGGACAGTACCATGACCAACTGCAGGTTGAGTGAGGCAGAATGCAACACCTAACCCTACACAACAACACTACACCTGCTCGGGACTTCACAAATGATCACACTTTAATGGAGGCCTTTCTTCTGTGGTATAGACCCGGGGCAGAAATATTTTCAGCTCAAGAGGCATATAAATTAAGAACTATAAATTATAGTTGGTGTATTTATGAATACTCTTAATCTACTTTTAGCTGAAGATCTAAATTTGTGTAAAACTTCAAATCCTTGAAGGAGTCAGAGGGCAAGCCAACAGAAACAGGTTTCTGCTCGGTACTTCTTTTTAGAGAGAGAGATTTTTGCCACAGGGTGTGTGAGTTCACCAGAGAGACAGACAGACAAACAGAAAGAAAGTGAGAAGTCACCATCCAGAGGGGCTGGCCATGCCACAATCCCTTCTCCATTCTCCTCTCGGGAGTTTGAGCATGCATGCATACTTGCCTGGCATGAGTTTCAACGTACCAGGTCTGGGAATCAAACCACAGTCGACCACACATGGGATTTCAGTGCCCTAATCACCACGCCACCCACAGGCCCCTCTGCATGGCACTTTTTACTCCATTTCTAAAATCCCATTGTGCTGCACACAGGCCTAGATCTACACCTCCATTTGGCTCTGTAAGATACTGGATTATTGGGACCAGCAGTAAGCGTAACGGCTATGTTGCTGAACTCCCATGTGGTCGACCATGGTTCAAGTCCTGGACTCAGTGGTTTAAAACTCATGGCGAGCATGTGCGCGTACGTTCCAAGGATCCTGGGAGGAGAATGGAGGAGAAGGGACTGCGGCATGGCCATCCCCCCGGGGGGTGATTTCTCACTTTCTGTCTCTCTGGTGAGCGCATGCGCCCTGTAACCAAAACCTCTCCAAAAAGAAAAATAAAGATACTGGATTATTAATTCAAAATGAACTCACTTTGGCTGCATTTAACAGTATATTCTTTATGAAAGAGCCCATGAAACGTTACACAACATGGGGTTTTCCTTTCAGTAATATGAGGCCACACACCTCACACCTCTCAAATCTTTAGAACTAAGACCAGGAGAGATGCCAGAGATGTATGGGTTGGAGTTATGTGTGTGTGTGTGGGGGGGGGGGCTGAAAAATAAGCCTCTTTTGTCTTTATAGCTTAAAAAATCATTTTACTTAAAAATTCTTTCATCTTCCAGAAAGCTCTTATAATTAAGTGCCAGAATGCAGTTATTTACTCATTCAACAAACAGATACTGAGTATTTACTGGCCGATATCAGGCACTGGGTGTACTGGGTGGTCAGAGAAGTCATGACGTATCCCATCTAGGTTTGTCTAGGCAAAAATGCATCAAGACTTCTCCGATAACCCAACAGAACGGTGAGTCAAAGAAGAATTAGGGAGGTGGAGGCAAAGCAGCCACGTTCACACAATGGTGATGGTTTCTATCCAAACTGGATCTTAAGTGAGAACTCCGGAATAAACTTGTCTTATTCTAATAATTTCAAAGTGCACAAAGCACCAGAAAAGACCCCTGTGCTTTCTTCCCTCATGACCTGTCAGATGCCCCTCCATCAGAGGGGTTTCACGAAGTGATTGCTAGGTCTTCTTTTCTGACCAGTGTGTGTGGCGGTTAGATGTCTGAACTCTGCATCACCCAGACTCTGGCTGGGCTGATCACTGCGTGGTGCTTCACTACTCTTTGTCGTTGGCGCTGTTGTACGGAAGCTTCGGGCATCTGCTGTCATGCTCACAGGTGAAGCCCTGCCACTTGGCCTCGGTGGGGTCTTTCCTACCCATCCAGAAGGTCTAGATGTACATGTGAGATTCATGCTTGGCCATCTGTTGCCCAACTGTCGCCAACCTCACTAGGTTTTAATTAATACGAGATGAGTGAACGACATGAATTCTTTGCCAGCATTAGCAAGTATTTCGTTATTTATGATGGTCTCCTCTTCTATGCTTGGTTAAAAGCACAGAGGAAGAAAAAGGGCTGGCATCCCACAGTCAGTCATTTCTCTAAAAATAAAAGCTCTTCTTGCACTTGACTACCAACTGTGGAAAGATGAAGGTGAAACTCTGACCTTCTGTAAGTGTAACATGAGGGAGTCTAGGTGGATCTTTGTGTGTCCAGGGACTGTCCCTGGCAGCCTGGTAGAGAAGACAGGATGCTCCCATTCCCGTCGGCCCAAGGGTCTGGACGACCTTCCTGCAGGGGCCCCCTCTCCTGCACTCCCGGAGTTCTGTCCACATGTTCCTCCTTATGTCTCACAAAGGCTCTGTGTGATTTCTGGCTCAGCCTTGGCTTTTCACAGAACTGTTTAAAACTTCCAAAGATGAATGCATTCAAATACTGCTTGAGGTCTTAGGAAAACAGTTCAGAATGTTAATTTCTTTTCGCTAAAACCTAGCTAAAAATCACTCTGTTTTTTTTTTTTCTTTTTTAAGATCTTAATTGAAACTCATTTTCAACATAACTATTAGAGCTCTATTTTCACTTGCACTTAAGTTCTTGCAGGTGGTAAGTTACAGTTTTGGGGAGAAGCACTGATGTGCAGATGATGGTTTGCAGACAGCATCACTTTAACGCAGGCCAACCAAATAGTCACCAGGCACTTACTACTGCAGACAAACGTGAGGAAGCAGTGTGTCCCAAGATTCATTCAGAGAAATGTGAGCATTTAAAGGGGAGAATGGGGGGAAAGGGGCCCAGATGGAGAGAGTAATATGGATGGGGGAGATACCAAAATAAGTCAGCACTCCCCTCTGCCCTAGCCACAAATGTGCCTGCCATGAGCTGGCCCACAAAGCGTCCAGACAGAGAGGCAGAGGAGACAAAAACAAGCTCACGGAGATGGCAAAGGTGGGCATGAGGTGGTCCTGGGAGGCTAGAGTTCAGGGTGTGTACAAGACGGTGAAGGAAAAAGGAAGGAAAACAAAGATGAGGGCCAAAGAGTCACAGGACCTTAAGTGACAAACCAAGAAGCTAGGCTGTGGTTGAGTAACTAATGGGGAACCCACCAGAAGTTCTTTAAAGGGGAACAACATAAGAGGCACACTCATGGGAGGTGATTTAGAGAAGGCGGGGGCAGAGTGGGCCTGACCTGCAGTAGTGGCAGTGGAAATGAAGCAAGAGAGGAACACAAGACAGAGCAGTCCGTTATGGGAAGTGGTTGAGGCCCTTGGGTTATGACTATACACTTTATTTTATTTCATTAAGTTTTTGCCATCAGGCATGTGTGCTCACTGGAGAGAGAGAGAGAGAGAGAGAGAGAGTCACAGAAAGAGGGAAAGTGAGAAATCAACCCCCCGAGGGGACGGCCACACCACAATCCCTTCTCCATTCTCCTCTTGGGATTTTGGGCACACATGTATATGCCAGGTCTAGGACTTGAACCACAGTGGGCCATGTAGGAGTCCAGCACCTTAACCACTATGCCACCTGTGGGCCCCTGATGCTATACTTTATAGAGGGAAGCTCCTGTCAGTAAGTAGCGTCTTTTACCCTCTCCTTTCACCTTCATCAGGCTACTTCACGCCTGGCTCCTTAACTCTATCCCTGAACATTACATTGCTGCTTCAGTAACTATTTGCACACTAACTCATTCCTTTGTGGGCCACCATCTTCATAGGTACGGTTGTATGTCACTAGTGACAGGAGTATGTTGTGAGAAATGTGTCATCAGGCAATTTCGCTGTTGTGCAAATATCATAGAGTACACTTACATAAACTTAAAGAGCAGAGCCTGTGACACATTTAGGCTATATGGTACAAGAAGTCTTCAAAACTTCACAGAGGGACCAGCAGATGGCGGAATAGTTACATTGCTGGACTCCCACTTAGTTGACCGTGGTTTGAGTCCCTGACTCAGTTACTTAAAACTCATGCCAGGTGCATGTGTGTGTGCCCAAAATCCTGAGAAGAGAATGAGGAGAAGGGATTTCAGTGTGGCCATCTCCCCGGGGGAGTGAGTTCTCACTTTCTATCTCTGTCTTCCTGGGGAGCACACATGCCCTATAGCAACAATGTTCTCTCAAAGAAAGGAAAAATTCATGGAAATGTGTATTACTAAAAAAGCATGAATTTCAATTTTTTGCACCCTAATAAACTCATACCTCAATGCCATTTTTCCATAACTTTTTGAAGTCCACAGTCAACTAGAACATCACTGTCCAGTGTACAACGGCACAAAGTCCTAACTGTACTTCCAAGGCAGTGACTCACCATGATCACCAAGCCCTTAGATGTGGCAGAGACTACCAGCTACTCCTTGAATATTCATTTCCCTTATTTCTATACCAGAGGCTAACAATCTTCTTCTATGAAGGGTGAGACAGTAAATACTCTAGGCTTTGCCAGCCATATGGTCTCTGTACCAATGACTCAATTCTTCCATTGAGAGCAGGTACAAACAATTTGTGAATGAACGGACATGCTGAGTTCCAATACAGTTTTGCCTACAAATACAGGTGGCTGGCTGATCTGATGCTCAAACTATTATTTGCTGAATTCTGTTTGATAATAATGGAAGCTTGGGCAGGATGTCTGTCTTGCTAGGCATTATATTTCCTAGCTTCCCTTGCAGCTAGCTACGGCCATATGGTTGTCCTGACCAATAGGTTGTGAGTAAAAATAATCTGTACATCTTCTAAATGTTCTAAGTTGCCCTCCTTCTCTTGGGCTGAAGTAAGACCATGGTGGGCCATCTTTGACGGTGAAGACGAAGACAACACTCTTGGGAGGGCAAAGAAACGAGGCAGAAGGAATTTGTCTATTAAGATACCACACTACTTGGGACCAGCAGTTAGCGTAATGGCTATGTCGCTGGACTCCCACGTAGTCGACCGCAGTTCGCGTCCTGGACCCGGTGGCTTAAAACTCACGCTGGGCGCGTGTGCGTGTGTGCCCAAGATCCTGAAAGGAGAATGGAGGAGAAGGGATTGCAGTGTGGCCATCCCCCCGGGGCGTGATTTCAACCTTTCTGTCTCTGTCTGTCTGGCGAGCGCACGTGCCCTATAGCAAAAAAACCTCTCCCAAAAAAAAGAAGATACCACACTACTTGATTGATATGCACTGCATTCATGCTGGAAAACATCATTCTGAACACTGTAAAGATGTACAGTGATTAAGTATAAATTTTTAAAATATAAAATAATAATAATTTAATAAATAAGAAAAAAAAAAAGGATACCACAATATTCCTGGGCCAGTGTGGATCAA
>NW_006159522.1:257708-285200 GCF_000334495.1 Tupaia belangeri chinensis | reverse complement strand
AAAGTATCAAAAACTTATACTTTACAGTGGTTTAACTTGTTTAAGTCACTGTATTTTGTACAATTTTAAAAATTTATTTGCTATAGGGCACTTGCACTTTCTGGAGAAATATAGAGGGAAAGTAAGAAATCATACTCCCCAGCAGGGATGGCCACACTGCAATCCTTTTCCTCCATTTTCCTCTTGGGATTTTTGGGCACACATAAACACGTGCTCAGTGTATTTTCAGGTTGCCAAGTTCAATTTGAGTCCAAGACTCGAACCACAAGGTTAGCCATGTTGGATCCAAAACCTTAACTATCATTCCACCTGCTGGCCCTCATTTTGAGAAATTTAAAAAAAAAAATTTGCTTAATTTTATTTATTATTATTCTTCAGTTTGGCCAGAGAGATACAGAGAGAGAGAGAGAGAGAGTGAGTGACGGGGAGAGAGAGGGAGAATAAGAATGCAAGCCACCAGGTCCAGGACTCAAACCATGGTTGACCATGTGGGAGTCCAGCTCCTTGAGCAGCACGCCACCTGCCAGTCCCCAATTTTGAGCAATTTTTCAATAAAGATTTATTTTATTTATTTCTTCCGTGAGAGAGAGACAGCACTCCTAACAGGGAATGTTTTGTTTTTAGCTGCCAGAGTACATATATGCTTATTCAGAGACAGAAATGAAGCATGGCCATGATGAAATCCATTTTTCTCCATTTCTCCATCCCGTCCGGATTTGGGGCACGTGCACAAAAGCACCTGGCATGTTTTCAAGCAGCCAGGGCCAGGACTCGCACTGTGGTTGGCAATATGGGATCAGGCTCCCTTAATGACTGGGATATGGGGCCAGACTTCCCAATAAGGTCATGATGCTGTGATGCACCCCCAGCCTCAGCCATCCCTGGATCATGGGCATGTATGCACCCAACACGTTCGGGGACACAAACTGGGAACCTTCCCACATGGGTCACCCTCACGGTGTCTGGCCCCAAGATTTGTTCTTTCAAGTTTAAGCACGGTGCGTAAGTCTGTAATTAATTCAAAAGGGAAAACAATTCTATTCCAGGGCTACAGAACCCCAACTGCCCATCATACATCCACTCAGTGAGGCCAGATGCCGTGGCACGAATGTATCGTTACCACGGGTATTAATATGTAGTGAGGGCTTGCTTGGTGCCTCACACAAAGGAACCTTCCCCTTAATTTAAAGCAATTATTATTCTAATCATTTTTTACAGATGAGATTCAGAGAGGTTAAGACACACGTCCCAAATCATCCTGTTCTTAAATAGCTTGGCAGATAAATAAACTCAGAGACATGAGACTCTCAAGCATGATCTTTTCTCCAAGTCAACTCCCACGTGTCAAGAACAAATCAGAGTAATATTACTAGTCAATTCTAGGGTCTTATTTAGGGATAGCTCTGTAATGCCAGGTTTCAATTTACAAACCCCAGACCATCACTAATATTCACTGACTGATGGCTCCCTTTGGTTTAATTACTTCTCCTCTTTAAGGGCCAAGTAAACCAAAATGACACAAGGTTAAATGACTTGCCCAGATTCCTTTGAAAGACTTTAAGAATGCCAAAACACGGATTTCAGCAGACAGCCCCAGTGGCAGCCAACTCCACCTCAGCGATTGCCACCACCTCCTCCTTCACTGCCCATCAGAAGTTGGCATCCACTGTTTGGACACTTGCTACGCCAGACTAAACAGAGCCGACAAAAGTAGCTGCAAAATACCCCAGCAGAAGGGACCAAGGGTGAGCAATCCCACTGACATCTGATGTTGCCCCGAGTCAGTCAGGTGTAGCGGCTATCTCTGCTGGGGCCTTGGCACTCATCCTGGGGACCATCTGGCTCCATGGCCCCAACCGCCACAGCCTTTCCTGTCTCACATGCCTGGAGACTCCAGGAAAGTCGAGTTCACTATGAAACGACAGCACAGCCAGTGGCACCAATTGTGCATGGTAGATAAACCCAAAATTCCATTGCGAAAAGAAAAATATTTAACCTTACTTCAAATTTAAAAGGAAGAACTGCTTCAAAATGATTAACTTTTAAAAACATGTGGATTTATTTATTTCTTCCGTAAATGAGTCAGAGACAGTGAGAAAGACAGGCACTCTCAACCAAGTCTCATGCCATGATCCTCCCCTCCACCTGGCTCCCCTCAGCCGGATCATGGCCATGTGTGCCCAATGTGTATAGGACGGCTCAGCAACCCTGACCTTCCTTCCACATGGACCCAGCATTATGGTGCAGCATGCTACCATTATGCTACCATGATGAGCCCCAAATTATCTGATTTTTTAGAAAACAGAAGAAAAGTTTACTTTTGAAGATATCAGCAGTTAAATTGGCTATGGATAATGAACTAAAAATAATTATTATAATTAGTTGTTGCTATACCAATAATTATAGAGTTAAAGAAAATGTTTGTTTTGTTACCAAAATGTGGCCACGAATAAATAAGTCTATCTTGGGTAATGCATAAAATTAGCGTGTTCTCAGTTACCTTCAAAACCAATTATTTTTAAAATTAGGAAAGAAGACCTTCTCCCCAAAATGGATTTCTTTATTTTGCATACCTTTAACTCTTTCCAGAACTATACTACAATGAATACAGAACTTTGCAGCCATTTTAAAAAATAAAATTGCCAGAGGATGCGTGTGCTCACTGGAGAAAAAGAGAGAGAGAAAGCACCCCTCATGAGGAATTATTATGCACCCTTCCCTCTCATCTATTTCTCCCTTTTGGGGGGGCGTTTGGAGCACCCAGGCTCATGTGGTTTTCAAGTTACTGGGTCTGGGACTTAAACCACGCAGTCGGCCATGTGGGTCTGGCTGCTTGAACCACCATGCCTCTAGCTGGCCCTTTGGAGCCATTCTGGGATGTGGAAAATGTTCTGACACATATTATGTTTTTGAAAAATAGGTTTCAAAATAGTTGATCATTGTTTTTATAAAAGTATAACCAGATAGCGATAGAAATACGCACAGATCATTAGCCTGGAAGTAATAATACCTCAACATTTCAACAGTTTTCCTCTGAGTGATGGAATTATGAGTGATATTTATTTTATTCATACTTCTCAGAATTTTCAAAACCATCTATATCATAGAAGAATATACGTATTTTTAAAAATTAGGCATAGAGACCAGCAGATGACATAACAGTTACATTGCTGGGCTCCCACGTAGTCAACTGCAGTTCAAGTCCTAGACCTGGAAGCTTAAAGTTCACGCCACCTGTATGTGCGTGCGTGCCCAAAATCCTGAGAGGAGAATGGAGGAGAAGAGATTGTGGCATGGCCATCTCCCCTGGAGAGGGGTAGTGATTCCTCCCTTTCTGTCTCTCTGACAGAGAGTGCATGCGCCCTATAGCAAGAAATCCCTCTTAACAACAAAAAAAAAGGTATAAAAAAATCACAACACTAAGGCAAGTTTTCTCCTCCCATTGTGTTCTGTAAGAGGATATAGAACATGGTTTTAGAAATAGCATAAGCTGGTTGTCACCAAATTGTATTTAGAAATCTCAGAAACTCACATTTTAAACAGCACATCAAGTCTCAACGATCTGATGGTGGACGTTTCAGAAAGATCAGAGGGGTGCCACAGCGTATTGAAATACAGAGCCTCTGGGGAGAGGGTCCAGACTCATAACACACAGCTATTATTCTCGTGTTAGCTCCACTAAATTGATACTGAAATGGAGAGCGGGGTGTTAGTCGCACTCAAACATCTGTGACATATCATTATGGGAAAAAAAAAAGGATTTCCATCCATTTAAATTCATGATTACTACCTTCGAATTGAGATTTGCAAAAAACAACTGTTACATTTAAAAAAGCACACGTATGTCACAAGTTAGCTACCATCAGCTAGAAATCAGTGTCTACTTCACAATGGCAGTCACTAAGACCACAGAAAATCCTCACAATGAAGGAGAAGTCAGAGACAAGCTTACAGCTGGAGAATGCTGTATTCCCCCTAGTCTTACCCACCACAAGACAAACCAGTGGCTGAAGCCATGTATTTACTTGCAGATATTTTTTTTAAAAAACACAACAACAACAAAAAACATATTGCTCAAGCTATCAAGTCACTGCCCTGTCCACACTAGAGGTCACATATCCCGCCGACGGCCTTCTCGGACTGCATCTTCCTCTTGCAGTCTCCTCTTTCATAAAGCACTCGCATCGTCAAAATGGCCTAAACTAAACAAGCTCCTCTACTTTTTACATGCTGGAACCTCTCGACAGAGCAAAACGGGACTTTAAAAGAAGTATTTCAGGAAAAAGAAAAGGGAGGGAGTTTCAGGAAAATGTCCGGTAAAATTCCATTGCTTTTCCAAAACAACCATTAAACATTGGTTCCCAAGCCCCCAATACAAAAGCAGAGCAGAAAATAAGAGTATGTTCTTCCATTTCACTAGTCCTGAGGGAAACACTCTGTCCCTTGCTATCTCAAAACATACTTTCTCCAGAGTTATTTCAATTACACAGAAAAAAAAAAATAACACACATTGAATAATCCCTGAAGGTGTGTGTACAAATGCACATACATATATATATATTGCACACACACACACGTATATATATTAGTACTTACAGAAACATACAGCTTCACTGAAAGTCTATTCGCCTTACTTAAATGAAGTAGTTAACTGAAGGGAAGATTTTCAGCAACAAAACAACAATAAAGATCACAACAAAACAGCACATCGACTGATTAGAGAATGAGCAAAATGACAGCCCAGTGGGATAAAGGTTATAAACAGAAAAAAAATGACCGAGGTGCTAAAATAAGATTTGCCCTGTCCGCGTGAGTATGATGAAGAAAGCAAACACACCTTACTGCAGATGCCTAAGAAGGCAGCTTCCCCACACCTCTGCCTTCCATGATGCTGTTCATGACAGCGTCGAGGAGAGGAATATATACCCTCGGTAACACTGGCCTGGCCTGCTCCCAAGTTGGTGACTTCAACTGCTCCACATTAATAACAAAAGCCATCCAGAGGGGACATGCAGGGATAGTGGAAGAGATGGGAGTCTCTCGTGCAGGATTCTAAGGGCAAAGCATCTCCTGGTAAAGAAACTGGCCAACTAGGAGGAGACTTCAAAGAGCATGGCCCCTAGCACACCAGTTAGGTGCTGCATGTAGGGAACAGGATCCTACATGGCAGGAGCGTTTTGAATCTCAGACTTCGCAGTTTGAAAAACACACTGGGCTCGTGTGTGTGTGTGTGTGTGTGTGTGTGTGTGTGTGCGCGCGCGCGCATACGTGTGTGTGTATGTCCACCCCCAAATCCTGATGGGATAGAGAAACAGGGGAAAGGAACTGCCCCAGCGCGACCACGCCGCATGCAGGGTACTTTGTTTTCTCCCTTTCTCTCTTTCTGGCTATACCAGAAAGCACACACCCTCAGGCTATTAAAATGTTGAAATCCGTGCATAGTTTTTTTTTTTTCATAATACACATTTCCCGTGAGCTGTTTAAAGACTCTGTGTACTTTTCAGAAGCAAGAGCTTCCTCGATTGAAAATAACAGCTGTCTTTATAAAGCCTGCAGTCATTCCATGCCCGCTGTAGAAAACACACTGAACTCCAACATCAAAACCACTCTCAGCATAAGGCTGGAGCAGACGCTGGCATGAGCTCTGTGCTAGGATGAATCCAAGCACTTTACACAAATGCACGCCCCCGAGCTCCGACAACCCAATGATGCAAACGCTATTAGCCCCCTGTGTACATCAGGAAGCCGAGGTACTAACAGTAAGAGACCTTTTGAAGATCACTGAGTGCCTAGACCTGAGCGCAGCCTCACTGGCCCCAGAGGCCAAGGGCTGAACCACTCCCCCCAGGCATGTGGCCACGGCAGATCTTGCTGGTACCTGCAGCCCTGTCTGCCTGGCACCACGGAAGGCCTTGAACCTGCATCTTCCAGGGCTACTTTTTGTTGGTTGGTGCTCTCTGGATATAAAGGGAAGGGCAAGAAGCTGACTCTCTCTTAACTACCTACGTTGTGTCAGTCTCTTTAGAAAAGATCTGTCGTTAGATATAGGCATTATTATCATTCCAGTGCTACAGATGAAAAAAGAGTCTGAGGCGTTAAGTCACTTGCTTAATGCTACAGAGAGGTAGTGCTGGCACTTGAATTCAGTGTGTGTTCCTTCCACTGCAAGAAAGGATCCTACCTCCTCAGTCCTGGTGCAAGCCCTAAGTGGGTGACATACCTGACAGCCAGAGAAGATCTTTCATATGTTAACTAATCATGTTTTAATCGAATGCTGCTTTGACTAGTAGGAGGAACACAGAGAGGGAGGGAAGAGAGGTCGGTATAATTCTAACACAATAGCACCGCAGAACCTCTAAACCCATAAACAAAATCCCCACAGTAAGTTACCAGGAAGCATATTTGGTGTGCATATGTTCGGGATGGCTGCAGGACACTTTGGACTGTGAATTTCTGCTGTACGCTAACTAAACATCTGCAGATCATATTACACTTTAAATGCACTAGAGGACCTTGCTATTGAAGAGAATGCTGTGGTTAAATTCCTTTGTAGAGTCCAAAGTTCTTTTATAATCATCTTCCTTTCGTTTACTTGAGAAGTCTTTGAATTCTCAAAAGCAGTTATATTCTATTGGGTCGTCGGGAAAGTCATGACGCATTTTTCCGCAGAAAAACAGTGGGAAAATACGTCATGACTTTCCTGATGACTCAAATACTTTAGGTAGACCTACTAGGATATCCTAATGATCCAAATTATTTTACTTACATTAGCCTAAGGTATAATTCTGCCTTGAAAAAATGAAGAAATGGACCATGACATATTTCCAGACTCTTTGAAGCTGTGCTTCTATGAACTGTCCCGGTGTCTGTCACATTGGCATATACACTACTGTATGTTTCCAACTTGCCCAAGACTATCTGAAAGTAAGGAGCTGGAGGGATCAGAGGGCTGAAGATGTGGAGGTGGTCTGAGGCCAGAGGCACAAGGTCAGAGAAAGGCCAGAGCTTGGAGTGTGAGCCCAGGTGTGTAACCTGAAACTTGAAAAGGTGATTAAGAAGTAGATACTCAGGCAAGGAAAGAACAGGAGAGACTGGGTCACTGACAAAATGAGAGAGAGACAGATTAACTTTAGAAGTTCCAATCAAAAACGAAACGCCAGGACATGGGATTTCCATAATTAAGTCAAGAATGTATATTTGTGTAGGACTCGACCATTTACAGATTACCTTCGTATGCGGATTCTGCCCCGATCCTCACAACTATCCCCACGACATTTGTTGAGATGAGGTTGATTTAGCTATCCACGACGCCTCAAACTACTAAGGAGCAAACCATGAGGTGGCCTGGAGCTTTTCCATCACATCTCGAAGTCTCTTTAAAATGATTTTTCCTCAAAAGCTACCTTTTAAGGGAAATGAAATTGTTCTTTATTCATATAACTTTTTTTTCAATTTTATGTAGTTCCCAGCATTAAAGCTAGTTGCAGGTTGGTCAGTCATGATGGGACAGCCACATGAGAAGGTCCAAGGTTTGTGTCCTGAGGTCTCCCTGTACACACGAGTGCCCATGACCCTGGCGGGCTGAGGCTGGGGGTGGAACATGGTGTGAAGACCCTGTTGAGAATGCCTGTCTTCCCTTGTCTTTTTCTTGGTTTCTGTCCCACTTTCTCATGGAATAAATAAATCAACTTAAAACCTACAAAAAAACAAAATTGGTTGCAGGTTCACTAGCATGAGACAAACGTTTGGATACGTTAACCATCACTGTCTTTTGGACTGCAAAACATGTTAGTACATGACCGGTTAAAGACTCTCTGAGTACTGGTCTTGAAACCGTCACCACATATACTACACTATTGTTTCTATGGGAAGCTCTGTTCCAAGTTCCAGTCAAGTGACTTAAAATGGATCATTTAGAACACATGAGCATAGCTAAAAATAACCACCATGGCAAACCAATGAAATTTCTGGGATTTCACTTTTCTTTTTCACTTGACTTAAACACAGACACACACGAGCCTGTTTTCACTGAGCAGCATGTGCAGTATGAAAAGCTAAGCATTTCAGTATAACAGAATAAATGTCATAAACTCCCACATATTAGGATGGTAGATTACATAAAGAAGTGGGAAAGTCCCCTCTACCCCAAAACCATGCCAGGACATCTGACATGCTCATGTCTGCCAGGACTCCATAGTGATTCAACTAAGAATCCATTTTTTCGATAAATCAGCATAGTACTATAATGATCCAAAAAAGTTCAAAGAGGACTCTTTGCCAGAAAAAATTAACTTCTTGAGGTCCTCTAGAAGATTTGTTTTGAGAAAACTCTCTACCTGCTAAGGAGTCTCAAGTTCTAAAGGCAGAATGGTGGATTTTCAGTTACGCATTTTCAACCAATCACCAGCAGTGTTGAACGTCTTTTCATTGAGAATCAAGCTGTCACATTTAAGATACAAAAAAAGAAAGCTTATGAAAAGATAAATCAAAGCATAGTTGTGACTAACCACCATGTCGGAAGGGCAGGATCAATTCAATTATCAAGTTCTCCTGATGCTTTTTATAGTACTTGACTTATTAAGAAAGGATTTATCCACAACTTGTTGGAAACATTTGTGTTGCGTAAGTTGGGACGTAACCATGTTAGGCTTAAACCAAGCCAAACAAAACCGGAAAGGACCATCAGACTAAACCTAAGGATTACACTATCTACAGAAACCGCTGAAAAATCCCACCAGTCAAACTGTACTTTACCTCTAACAGCAGGTACTGTGTGGACCCCGTGGCTCAGTGTCCTGCCATTTCTGCTTGTACACTCACTCAAGACAGTCCTTACAGCAGAACTCTTTGCAAACACAGACTTGAGAATGATAGGGATCAAAACCAAAGGCAGCTCGCACGCATGAGAAACTCTGAATTGCCTAATTTCAGTCCCAGCGCGTCTCAGTCTGCCGATCCTCTGTAACTTCTGATGAAAAACATACACCTGCTCAAAGCTCTTTGCCATCAGTAGGTACAGAGTGTGAGCCCTGAATCCTCCTGGTTATTGAGATGGGTCTTAAAATATGCACACCCAGCTAATATTTAAGTTGGGCTTCTCACTTTTATGTGAGAATGCTTAGTAGGACACAAAATACCCTTAAGAAACCTAACAACCTACAGTTGAAATAGCTCAGTAACTATCTATATCTTATTTCTATTTTCTAGATACAAAAAGCAAGCTGTTTTGGGAAAAGGGCAAATTATGCTTACTTTAAATACTCTTCTCTGTCTCTATCTTGAGGCATGTGCTTAAAATAGCCTCAGATGAAACCCATACAGCTCCACAGGTCTGTGCCAGGAATCCAGCCACGCTCTAGTGAGTTTGCATTATTATTTTCGATCTGAAAAATGTCCAATACACATCTTGCATTCTTTTTTAGTGGTGTTGGACATTAGTTTTTTTGTGCTATGAACTGTTACTTACTGACTTCTCAGTTGCTATGAATTTATGTTTCATTTTGGAGTTACTTCAAAGTAGACATACACGGGCCAGCTGGTGGAATGGTGTTGAAGGTGGCTGGATCCCACACGGCTGACAGCACAGTTCGAATCCCAGACCCAGCAGCTTGAAAAAACATACTAGGTGCATGTGTGCATACTGAAAATCCCAAAAGGAGAATGGAGGAGATGGACTGCAGTGTGAGCATAACCCCTCTGGGGGGTTGATTTCTCACTTTGTCTCTCTCCAGGGAGTGCACATGCTCTCTAGTAAAATTTAAAAAACAAAAACAAAAACAAAAACAAAGCAAGCAAGAAGGCACATGCTCACAATCTACAAACAAACTTATAATAACTCCACAGCACCAAAACAGTACTACCTCATATTCTTGTATTATTTTCTAGTTTATGTTCACTAATTCCCCTGGTCACAGTTTCTTCCATTAGTATAACCCTAGGGCATGTGCTGGAATTAGAGTGGCTGAGAGCCACCTCCTCCATTCTTCTCTCGGGATCTTGGGCATGGAGGAAGACCATGTACTAGGTGGTTTCTAAGTTTCCTTTCAACACTAATGTCTATTGTTATTGCTGATTCCTTTGGTTGCATTTATCTGAGACATGAGCTCCTGTAGAGTAGGGGTTCTCAACTGGGGTGCCTCTTCTGCCTCTGGAAGAAATTCAGCCATGTCTGGAGATGTTGCGGTTGTTGCAGCAGCTGGGGGAGATGTGTGTTATTGGTATCCAGTGGGAAGAAACCAAGGATGCGGCTAACTACACATTGGACAACGTGCAGGGCACCCCCAGCCCCACCACAAAGAACCATCCAGGCAAGATGTTGGTTGTGCTCAGGTTAAGAAGTTCCCTACAGAGTAGCAAGCTTGGGGATCCAAATGATTTGCTATATTCACAAAATGGTGGAGTCAATTTCCCCAAATACTAGGTTGTTAAGAAAGTTATGGCATATTTTTGTGTTTTGGGTTTTGTTTTTTAATGCAAAACATATGCCATGACGTTCCAGACAACTCAATATTTGCTACTGATGGAGTGGCTTAAAGGACTTCAACACCTGGGACCAGATGTTGGCGTAATAACTACATCTCTGGACTCCCATGTAGTTGACTGTGGTTCAAGTCCCAGATCTGGTGGCTTAAACTCACGCTGGGCGCGTGTGCGTGCATGCCCAAGATCCCAAGAGAAGAATGGACGAGGAGGGGTTGTGGCATGGCCATCTCCCCGGGGGGTGTGGGGGGGTGATTTCTCGATATCTGTCTCTCTTAATCTTTCTGGTAAGCACATGCGCCCTATAGCAAAAACCTCTCCACACACAAAAATAAATACATAAATAAAGGAAAAGCACTTCAACACCTAAGAAGCAGGAAGAATAAGATTCACAGCTCCCTTTCTTCACTCGCCTCGCCCTTTCTCTCATTCATAACTACTCCATAATCAGTGCTGGGAGGCAAGATGGACCGACAATGGTCTGTGCCTTCTGGTGCTACCAGGGAGGGGACAAAGTGGGGAACAGAAAGAGCTCATAGCCACTGGAGTGGAAGGTGCTCAGATGGAGCAAGTAGCAAGGGGCTTTACAAAAGCCTGATTGATGTCTTTACAAGGCCCATTACATGTCAAAACTGCACTTAATCAGCAGATATCGCTCTGAAGAGCCTTTGTTTGCAAGACTTTAAATAGATCAATTCTGCCAGAAAAGGCTGATCACATGAAGAAAATGTGGGGCCTGGCCCACTGCACGCACAGTGCTCGAGTGGCAGGCATGGGGAGCTGGATCCTGCATGGTTGACTGCAGACTGAATCCCAGTCTTGGTAGCTTGAAAATCCCCAGACAGGACCAACAGGTATTATGGTCATTAAGGCGCTGGACTCCATGGTCGACCATGGTTCGAATCCTGCCTGGTTACTTGTAGTTCACACTGGGCATGTGTGCATGTGTGCCCAAAATCCCAAGGGGAGAATGGAGAAGGGATTGTAGTGTGGTCATTGCTTGTGGGGGATGATTTCTCACTTTCTCTCTCTCCATCTCTTTCTCTCTGGCAAGCGCACATGCCTTATAGCAAAATATCTCTCAAAATAAACAAACAAAACACAAAAACCACACAAGGCATATGTGCATGTCCACAATCCTCAAAGGATGGAGAAATGAAGGAAGAAAGATTGCAGTGTGACCACACCTATGAGGGGAATTTTCTCTCCTTCTCTCTCTCTAGTAAGTACACACACTCTCTGGTAAGAAAAAAAAAAAATTAAAAGATAAAAATTTAAAAAAAGAAAATGTGCTTTCAAGATACCAGAATCAAGGAAGTTGTTTCTCAGCCATGAATATCACCACTCTACTTCTAAGGAAATAATCAAATGCCCCTCCAGGAAAGGTAACAGTATTCCAGGGATCATTGGACTTACTGGCCCACAAATCATTCTGGATTGTGATTGAAGGGAAAAGTCAGCAGGGAAGGTCAGAATAATCACTGCATGGCGAGTCCTACCTGCTCTCTAGGCTATTTGAAGACATTTCTTTTAAAAAAAAGTTTTAAGAGAAATTTTTGCTATAGGGCGTGTGCTCACCAGAGAAACAGAGAGACAGACAGAAAGTGAGAGCCACCTCCGACCCTGGCGGGGGGTGGGGGTGGGGATGGCCATGCCACAATCCCTTCTCTTCCATTCTCCACTTGAGATCTTGGGCACGCATGCACACACACCCAGTACTTTGGGACATTTCTAAGGAAATCGTACAACTTTTCCTTCAAATAAAGAGACTCTAAAAGTGAGTTCCTCCAGGACAACAGCATGAAACCCGGGCAAGTGTTCACCAGCGCCCTGACTGCTATGGCGGCACCTGAACAACCTCGGAGCGACGATGATACCCACGTGAACCTTGTACTCATGGTAGACAGTAAGAAATGTAAGTGCTACTTTTTTAGACAGCTAAACATCAGTGCTAGTCTGGAAGAAATCTGCCACTCAGGATAAAATCCACACAGAGCATAAGCAAATGCCAAATCTGGAAAACCCGAACATACTCTGTTTAGGAATCTAAAGTGTAAGAGTCCCACAATAGCGTGCACCAGATGGAATTTAGCCTTTTCTCTGCGGCACATGAAAAGTAAGAGAAATGGTTTAACAGCTTTTCTTTAAACTTTGCTAAGACACAAACCCTCCTATCAGCACAGGCACATTTCTGGAACTCCCAGTCAACGCAAACCCTCAGCTGAAGCTACTTGACTTTTCAGGTCTGGTATGTTTAATCACCTCTGGGACACTTTGGTCCTAGGCAAGAGGCAGCTTCAGTGACTTCGCCTTGGAAGTCACACTGCCAGCCAAGTGTATTTGAGCAGAGTCAAGACATTACACATTTCATCTAGAACATCCCATACAACAGGATCCCACAGTTGGAGAAGAAAAATATTCTCAGTAAGAATAAGGCCTCCCCTTCTCGATTCTAACCCATAAATAAGAAAACATTTACTTGGAGCTCACAAATTAAAAAAAACACTGGAGCTTTTTAGCCTTACCTCATTGTAAAGAACCAAGAGAGCCATTACTAGCAACTTCTCTACATACGAGGTTAGATTCCAGAAAAGATAAAAAGGATAAATACAAAATGGATGAACCACAGACAGTCAAGCTTATATCAAGTTAAGGAAAATTCTACAGAGTTTTAAGTGTACAGGTTGTAAAGACTTAGAGGTAGGAGGGAGTGGCAGCTGCTTATTTTATTTCAAATGTCATATCAAATATCCCAATAAGCCTAATGTATCTTCATTTTTCAAAAATGTTTGGCTAAAACAAGAAAACTTGCAATAGGTGACACAGTTAATGTTACTTAGTAATTGAATTGCTATGCTAAAACAGGATTAATTATTGAGCTGCTGTAATCTGAAAACATGTTTTGGTGTCTTTTTTTTTAAGGAGTTATTTTATTGAACTTTAATTAATTAATTAATTAATTTTAATTTGACCAAAGAGGGAAATTTTGGAAAGAGAGAGAGGGAGAGAGAGGAAGAGAGAGGGAAAGTGAGAAACCAAGCCACCAGATTGAGGAATCCAATCACAGTTGGCCATGTGGGAGTCCAGCGCCCTTAAGCACCAGGCCACCTGCCTGCCCAGTATCATACTTTTTTAAAAAAGAATTATTTTAATTATTAATTAATTAATTAATTTTAATTTGACCAGAGAAGGATAGAGTGAGTGAGAAGGAGGGAAAGTGAGAAAGCAAGCCACCAGGTCCAGGACTTGAACCGCAGTCAGCCATGTGGGAATCCACCACCCTTAATGCCACCCGCTAGTCCTCCCTGCCCCCTTTTTTTAAAAGAGATTTTTGCTGTAGGGCACATATGCTTGCCAGAGACACAGAGACAGGGAAAAAGTGAGAAACTAGCCCCAAAGGGATGGCATGCCACAATCCCTTCTCTTCCATTCTCCTCTCGGGATTCTGGGCACATGTGCACACGTGCCCGGCATAAGTTTCAAGCCACCAGGTTTGAGACTCAAATCGTGATCATGTGGGAGTCTAGACCACAGGCTGGTCCTGCTTTCTTATTGTTGAGTTGGACCTGGAACATTGCATCTACACCTGCTGGCCCCATCATTATTCTTTTTACCTTCATTGTATTAATCACACAGATAACGTTTGAGAATGTGCTTATGAATTTGCTTATTAATTGTGTAGATGACACAAAGGTGGGTGAAAGTCAATATTCAAAAGGATCTCAATATAGAGTATCCCATGAATGACAATGAAACACTTTACTAGAGATAGAGGTTGGCTACTATATCTAAGCGTAGGCACAAATTTTACAAACAAAAATGCTGGAGACCTGGCTTAGCAGCAGTACTTCAACACTGACAGAAGTACCACAGCTGTTAATAATAAAAAAAAAAAAAAAAAAGAAAGAAAAAGAAAAAAGGAAATTCAATCCTCAGCTGCATTACAACAACGAAATAACCAGATCAAGGGAAGAAATCGTCCAACAGGCATTACCAAAGTTGAAAACACATCTGGAGGCAAGTTACATTCCAAGAGCAGCATTTTAGGAGGAAATTAATAATCAGGAGAAAGACCAGGACAGTCAAGAGTATAGAAACCACACCAGATGAGAAACTTGACAAAACTTGGGAGGGTCTGGCCTAGCATCACTCCTTGAGAGTCTGATGGCATTTAAAAGGCTGGAACAGAGACATTCCCAGAACAAGTTCCACTTTGGCTCTCCAAAATGTAAACGTAATGTTCCAGGTCCAGCTGGACAGTAAGAAGGCAGGACCAGCCCCGTGGTCTAGTGCTTACGAGAGCCTGATTTCACAGGGCTGACTGAGGTTCAGTCCCACCCCTGATGGCTTGAAAAACACCCCAGGTATGTATGTATGTGTGTGCTCAAAATCCTGAAAGAAGGAAGAGATGGATAGTGTGGCCATCCCCCTATGGCGGTGCTGTCTTACTGTCCTACTCTCTGTCTCTACCCAGTGAGCACATGAGACTTCTAGCAAATTAAAATAAGTATCAATTAAATAACACTAGGCTGTTTTTAAATTGAGAGGTATTTGCTATAGGGCACAGGCGCTGACCAGAGAGACAGAGAGAGACAGAGAGACAAAAAAGCAAGAAATCACCCCCAGAGGGGGATGACCATGCCAAAATCCCTCCTCCTCCATTCTCCTCTTGGGATCTTGGGCATGCATGCACACGCACCCGGCATGAGTTTTAAGCCACTGGGTCCAGGACACGAACCGCGGTCGACTACATGGGAATCCAGCGACATAGCCATTACGCCATCTGCTGGTCCCAAAACTAGGCCTTTTGTTTAAAGCTGTTTTTTTTTGTTTGTTTGTTTTTTTAAGAAGTATCTTTTTGGGACCAGTAGTTAGTGTAATGGCTATGTCGCTGGATTCCCATGTAGTCGACCGCGGTTCGTGTCCTGGACCCAGTGGCTTAAAACTCATGCCGGGTGCGTGTGCATGCATGCCCAAGATCCCAAGAGGAGAAGGAATTGTGGCGTGGCCATCTCCCGTGGGGGGTGATTTCTCACTTTCTGTCTGTCTCTCTCTGTCTGGCGAACATACGTGCCCTATAGGAAAATAATCCTCTCCAAAAAATAATAATAATAATAATAATAAAATAAATAAAAGAATTATCATTTTAACTGTATTTATTTTATTTATTTATTTTAATTTGACCAGAGAGGGACAGAGTGAGAGACAGAGAGAGGGAAAGTGAGAAAGCAAGATGCCAGGTCCAGGACTCGACCTGCATTTGGCCATGTGGGAGTATCTGGTGCCTTAACCACCACACCACCTGCTGGTCCCCCCTAAAGCTGGTTTTTAAAGAGTCATGATGGTGGGGATCTCTGCAGCATGCACAGATCACACTATATGAGTCTGTGTCTCATCATAACTGCCTAAGTAGATGGCCTTCTGGGCGATCCGTAATAGCAGCTACCCGGTTTGGCAGGCGTGCTGGCTTCACATCCAATCATGCTTTCAGAAACAGGAAGCAATGTCGGGCTTTCATACAATATTAGATTTGGGGCACCACGGGCAGTTATCTGGACATCATGCATATATTGTATTCCTTCTCCAGATATGAGTTTGTGAAAGAGCAGAGGCACTGAACTGCTCGTCTTTTATTACTGCTGACCTTCTATGAGACTTACTCAAGCAACAGGATATTTTCACCCTTCATAGATGTTTCTTTTTTAAACAGTGTATCAAGTAGAATAATATTGTCTTTCTGTATACAGGCAGAGTGGTAGAAAAGGAATGAAATATTTGATAAGAGTTAATACTTCCTTATGTGGCCTGGTGTCACAGCAAGCATCGAGTGAACAAAAAAATTAGGTGTGAAAAGTACACATAAAATTGGATGAATTTAGACAGAAGGAAATAAAGATAATTTCATAATTTATTATAAAGAAAGAGAAAAAAAGTCTGGAGAACTGCACAAAACATGAAGAAAATCTCGGAAGCTATTGCCAAGAACAACTACTTTTGTATTATAATTTAAATGGCATTTATTTATAGAAAGTAGGCATATCTGTAGTAACATGGAGAGGTAAAATAGAAGATAAAAATGAAATCCAGGCTGACTCTGTAGCCTAGTGATGAAAGGAGCTGGATCCCACATGGCCAACTATGTTCCAATTCCAACCTTGGTAGCTTGAAAAACATGCCAGGCATGTGTGTGTATGCTGCTCAAATCCCAACAGGATGAAGAAATGGAAGAAAAAGGATTGCAGTGTGACCATGACCCATTGGGGGTGTTTTCTCCCTCTTTCTCTCTCTCTTTCTATCTGGCAGGTGCACATGCCTTCTGGCAAATAAAAAAGGAAAGAAAGAATGGAAGGAAAGAGAGAAGGGAGGAAGGGAGGGAAGGAAGACAAGGAGGGAGGAAGGGAGAAAAGCGAGGGCCTGGTACCACAGTGTAGCTGTTATGTGCTGCAGAGAAAGGTAGATTCCACATGGCCAACCAGGGTTTGAGTTTTCCCTTGGTGACTTGAAACATGTACATCAGGCACGTTGCATGCCCAGGACCCTGACAGGATGAAGAATTGGAGGAAAAAGAATTGTAACATGATCAGGCCATACTGTGGGGTTGGGGGGGGGGCTTGCTTGCTTTCTCTCTCTCTCTCTCTCTCTTTCTCTCTCTCTCTTTCTCTCTCATGCACACACATGTGCCCTCTGGCATAGAAAATTTTAAATTAAAAAATTACCAAAAGAAAGAAGGAAAAAAAGCCATGAAGTTACTGCAACAAGTTTTCAAACTGTTTCAACATCTACCAGTATCACCTACTCTAATAAATAGCACAGTCCAAGAAAACTGACTATTGTAATGAGGAACAGAAACTAAGAGGATCCCAAGAGCCTGGTGCTAACCTCTCCAGACACTGGGCTGCAGTCCTGCCCAGCACTCCCCATAGCCCACATACAAAATTCTTTGCCATGCTGACAGGAGCTCCTGTTTACTCTTTTTTTCTCCTAAAACATGACCAGCAATAATATCTGTGGCCAGGTGGTGGCTGAGCAGTAATCTAACTGGGCCCCCATAGGAAAGGTCCTGGGTTCGTGTCTGGAGACCTCTGTGAGCACATCTGGTATGTGTCGCAATGGTGTGGCCGGCTGAAACTGGGAAGTGGATTGTACTGTGAAGTGCCTGTTGGGAGTGCTTGTCTCTGTCTCTCTCTCTCTCTCTCAGAAAAACAGAAAAGAACATTTAAAAAATAATAATGACAGGGCCTATCCTGGTGGTGTATTTGGTAGCAAACTTAACTGCAAAGCTGGAAGCCACATGGCAGGCTGAGAGTTCCGATCTCCAGGTCAGCTTAAAGACATGCTGGGTATGTGTGCAAGTAACTGAGATCTGGACAAGCTGGAAGGCTGTGGGCGGGGGATCCCGGGGTGACAACACCCTGTCATGAGTGCTTTCTCTCTCTTGCACATGTTGCAATGAATAAAATAAACTTTAAAACTGAGCCTGTGGAATACATGCCTGTGATTCCAGATACTTGGGACGCTAAAGCAGGAAGATCAGAGTTCGAGGTCAGCCTGGACAACTGAAGGACACCCTATCTCTAATTTAAAAAAAAGTTTTCTTTCCCTTTCAAAGACCTGTGGATGTGGCTATAAACACTAGCCCAGAATCAAAGTTTTCTCTCCCCTGCTCCTGAGAAGCATGTTCTGCTAGCTGTCCCATGGCCAGCACTTAAAGACCCTCCTATGGTTTTGCAATTCCACCTCTGACTTAAGGCTGGCCCAAATATGGCTTCAGAAAAGATGGAAGCTGGGACCAGCAGATGGTATAGTGGTTATGTCACTGGATTTCCACAGGGTCAACCAAGATTCGAGTCCCAGACATGGCAGCTTCAAACTCATGCTGGGTGCACATGCATGCGTGTGTGCCCAAAATCCCAAGAGGAAAATGGAGAAGAAAAACTGCAGTGTGGCCATCCCCTCTAGGGGATGATTTCTCGCTTTCTGTCTCTCCATCTCTCTCTCTCTGACGAGAGCATGTGCCCTATAGTAAAAATCTCTCTAAAAAAGGGGGAAAAAATGGAAGCTGTATCACCAGCCCTTGTACTTAGAACTCATTACAGTCTGTCTTATTAAGGCTGCAGCGGTAACTGGAACTTACTCTTCTGAAAGTGAAAAGAAAAGAGCCTGACCACACTTACTGACCACATCCAAGTGGTCATATCCAAACACGACATCTCACGTGCTTTTCACAAAAGCGAAAAAGTGACTGCTTTGCGGCTCTCCTGCAAAGAGGTACCCTCCAGACACATTCTTCATTTGGCCAATTGATGTTCTCACTTTTCCGCCTTTAAACCTGGGGCATCTAAGTATATTTATAAATACAGAGTTTCCTTTCCAGAGACTTCGATAACTTCTCCAATCCTGCTATCAGATACTGGGCCCAGTTCAACCAACATTTATGGAGTTCCAACCACGTTGCTAGATACTGGGTCCCAGCACGCATAATAGGATGGCAAGTTTCTCCCCAAAATGTCACTAATCTTAATTCCTGAGACACAGGTTTGAGGCTTCTCACCTAGAAATAGTAACTACCAATTACGCTTCATTACGACCTTCGTTTTGAGGAAGGCAGGTGATCTCCAAAATCTCATTCACTAATTTAAAAACTACTTACTGATTGTGGCTATTTGCAAGGCTATTTCTGATAGCAACAAAACTGTCTCATGGATTAGAAGCTGACATCAGAGGCAAGTAAACAAAGAGCCAAAAACACAAGCTGAGACTGCACGCTGGACAAAATATTGTGAGAACTGGGGGAAACAAAGATTACTTACTATGCAACAAGCCAAAGAGAAAATATTTAGAAAGGAAGTAGCATTTCAGAGAGTCCCCAAAGAAGTACACAGATCAGTGAAGACTCTGTCATCAAAAACACAGGACATGGATAAAGATAAGTGAAAAAATGTGGGCCTGGGAGAATTATGAGGGGCCTTGATGATCATGAAATTTTCAACTTAAAGAATACGTTTAAGGGACCAGCAGATGGTGTAAAGGTTACGTCGCTGGACTCCCACATAATTGACTGTGGTTGAAGTCCTGGACCTGGTGGCTTTAAACTCACACCAAGCAAGTGTGCGTGTGTGCCCAAGACCCTAAGAGGAGAATGGAGGAGAAGGGATTGCTACGTGACCTTTCCCCAGGGATTATTTCTTGCTTTCTGATTATTTTTTGCTTTCTGTCTCTCTGACAAGTGCATGTGCCCTATAGCAAACATTTCTCTGAAAAAAATAAAATAAAATAAATAAAAAATTAAGGCCAGCTGGTGGCATGGTGGATAAGATGGTTGGATTCCATGTGGCTAAATGTGTGTTCAAAATCTCAAAAGGAGAATGGAAGAGAAGAGATTGTAGCACAGTCATCCTTCCAGGGGGTGCTTCCTCACTTTTCCTCTGTCTCTCTCTGTCTACGCTCTCTCTCTTCCTCTCTGTGGTGAACACAAGCACCCTATAGCAAATTACACACACACACACACACACACACACACACACTTTAATTTGGATAAAGAAATTGTGACACAAATTTTGCATACAATGAATTATTCAGCAGTGTATGGAATGAAGCTGTGATACATGCTACAACATAGATGAACCTTAAAATCATTAAGCCAGGGGCCAGCAGGTGGCAAGGTAGTTAAGGTGCTGGATTCCCACATGACCAACCACAGTTCAAGTCCTAGAACCAGCAGCTTGAAAAATCACACCAGGCACATGTGCATGCAAGTCCAAAAGCCCAGATGGAAAACAGAAGAGGAGAGAGCACATCATGACAATCCCTCCAGAGGGAGATTTTTCATTTTCTCTCTCTCTGTCTCTCTAACAAGAGCATAAAACCTATGCAGAAAAACTAAAAAAGAAAAAAAAAAAAGTCAAACAAAAGAAGCCAGACACAAAAGGCCACATACTATAATCCTATTAAATGAAATATCTTAAACAGACAAGTCTATACACATAAAGTAGATTACTGGCTGCCTAAGGCCTGTGACAGGTGGACTGGGGAGATATGAAAGGTTTCTACTAATGGGTGTGGGTTTCTTTTTTGGAGTGACAAGTATTTTCTGCAATTAGATAGTGTTTTACATAATTCTGTGAATATACTAAGAAAACTACTGACTTGTACACTGTAGAAGGGAAAACTATAGTTAAAAGTAAAATTAATTCATCTTAATATTCACGTATATACAGCATATGACTATCCATGCTAGCGCCTTATACATATAAATCAGTTAAAATATGAATGATGTACATATATAAAATACCACATCTATACAGAACTTACAGTAGCAGGATGAAATGTTTAAAAGTTTAAGATTTATTGCCTAGAACTTTTCTTAAAAAAAAAAAACAAAAGGAAATCTACTAATTTCTTAACCCCAAATCAGGTTCACTTCAGATACTAAAAAAATAAAAAGATAAATAAAAACGAGTTACATGAAGCTCAATATTTGAACACAATGTAAAGCACTTAGCAGAAGGGATTAGTCCTGTATGTAGTAGCATCAGGTTTACTATTTGCATGGCTTTTTTTTTTTTTTTTTTTTAAACAGAGGTTTTTGCTATAGAGTGCATGTGCTTGCTGAAGAGACAGAAAGTGAGAAATCACCTCCAGGAGAGATGGCCATGCCACAATCCCTTCTCTTCCAGTCTCTTCTCTGGATTTCGGGCATGCATGCACATGCATCCGGAGTGCGTTTTAAGCCATCAGGTCCAGGACTGGAACCATAGTCAACTATGTGGGTGTCCAGCAACATAACCATTACACACCTGCTGGTCCCATTTTTTTTTTTTTAACTTGAGGTTGTATCACATTGTATGTTTTCTAAGACCATATGAAAAGGACAAATCACATATTTTTGGATGCTAGTTTTTTGTTTTGTGTTGTCCAATTAACTTACTTGTCTTAATTATTGATATATGAGGTGGAGGGCCAGGTGGTGCAGTGGTAACTCAAGTAGCCCTGTATGGGAAAGGTCCTGTGTTTATGTCCTGGACCCTCCCCGCATATCCAGGAGTACATGCACAGGCCCTTGATCCTAGGCAGCTGAGACTGTGGACAAGGAGGGATTGAGGTGTAATGACCCTATGGGATGCCTGTCTCTCTCTCTCTTTGCCTCTATTATGGAAGAAATAAACCATTTCTTAATATTATTTAAAACTGTCAGCGAATGCATGCACTCACCAGAGAGACAGAGTGGAATAAGGGAGAAAGCACCTCTCCAATGGGGCATGGTCATGCCATAATCCCGTCTCCTCCATTTCTCCACACTGCCAGGATTTAGGGCATGTATATACACTTGAAAAACACACCAGGGCCAGGATTTACACCATAGTCAGCCATGCAAGATCCGGCTCCCTTAACCACTAAACAATGGGGCTGGTTCTAAATAAACTTTTAGGGGAAAAAATATGATTCTATGAAGTGGGTCTGCCATTGCTATTTAATTTATTCTAGCTTTAAAATTAAAGATTATAAGAGGTAGGTCTAATATCAATATCTTATTTAGTCTGTCTTTCTTTGAGAAAAACTCAAAAGACTTTGGAAAGGTACAACTTTCCTCTTCTAGATCATATTTACATGATGTCTGGTTTTGTTCTGTGTTGACATAATAAACTTAGGACAAAATCTCAAGAGTAAGCAAAACCCGACTGATCATAACCAAAAGTCTAGCTGAATGAAATGATTATTTTAAGAGTAAAAACAAATGAAAGTAAAAAAGGTAATACAATGACCCATAAAGGACAGAAATTTTACCAATTTTACAGCATCTGCACATACTTAAGGAACAGGATAAAGGAAAGTTCCTCCCAATGCAGAGATCTATGGATTGCAAGATAGTCTTAACTCTTTTAACACTGTTTACCTTCTGTGCCATAAATGAAACTACCTGTATTATGTACCCAGTATATGCCAGTTCTCAAGAAAAGCATTTCCCTAAGCTGGCCTTATAGTAAGGGAATCAGATTCCACAGGCCAACCATATTTCAAATCCTGGCCCTAGAGACTTGAAAATCACATTCAGAACTGGTGCCTGCACATCCCAAATCCCAACAGAATGGAGAAATGGAGGAGAACGGGTTGTGGAGTGACCATGTCCCATTGGGGGTTCTTTTTTCACCTTCCCCTTGTGTCTCTCTGGCAAGTGCACATGGCCTCTGACAAAAAAAAAAAAAAAAAAAAAACCAAAACAAAAAACAAAAGGAAAATGTTAAAAAAAAAAAAAGCATTGCCCTCATTTTAAAATTTGATGCATTACTTTGAAATAATGTGATTTTTCTCCTAAAATGGAAACTGCTTAAAAAACAATCTAGTGCACTTTTAATTTTTACCATGCAGAAACTAGTAAGTTATGATTAAACTAAGTTAATACACATCATTTGTTTTAGTAATCTAAGATCCTCGCCAACTCTAGATGATGTTCTCGTTTTTGTCAATAAAACCTAGCTATGTTTACCTGAATGGTTATCATTCTGTATTGAACAAAACTGCAAAGAATTTCTAGAAGATCACAGACTCTTACTGAATAATTTATGAATTGTTCTTTCACTAAGACTGAACTACTCCTCAAATGTGGGTTTCCAATTTCCCATAATTATGAGAACCAGGCTCTAGCTAAAGATCGATTTTTGTATGAAAAGAAACTGCTAAGATGATGAATAAGCAATGAATAAGACAATAAAATACATAGCTTATTATTAGTTATTATAGAGAAGAAAAAGAACACTCTGGAGTAAATGTGTACATTCTGATCACTAAATGGAATGCTAGATGCTAGAAATAACTGTTTCTCTCCAGGTCCTGGGGGGAAGCAGGCATTAATACATCTGCCAGAAACAGTTAATATATTACCTGAATTATAGACTTAAATTAAAAATGAAACAGATTCACCAATAAAGAGGTTTGTGGTTCAAAACAGATTTGAAAATAACTACAGGAAACGTTTCCAAGTTTCAAGGCAGAAAAACTCTTATTTGCACACAACTCAAATCATAATTCAAAAACTTAAAAAAAAATTTTTTAAAGCTTCTGCTTTATTCCAAAGAGTTCTAAGTATGTTTCATAATCTGTAGAATTTTTTACATGTCTCCAAATTTCCCACATTCCAGTCTCCAGGTTTTGTTCAATCATTAAGATACATGGACAAATGATTTTGGAAAAGAAAATGTCACTTAAATATTTGTAATTTCTGACTTTGAATGATACACACTGTATATCCCCACTCAATTTGTACTGAGTATCTGCACCTTATGGAAGAGGTTGAGAGATCTGAAGATGTGATGATGGAGAGGATGATTGTGGAAGCTAGAGACAGTAAGTGGAGAAAGCAGTTGTTAGAAAGTGGGTGGTGGGGAGCTAGCAGGTGGTGTGGTTGGTCAAGGTGCTGGACGCTCCCACATGGCCAACCACGGTTCGAGTCCTGGACCTGGTAGCTTGCTTTCTCACCTTCTCTCTCTTTTTCTGTGTGTGTGTGTGTGTGTGTGTGTGTGTGTGTGTGTGTGCCTGGTCAAATTAAAATGAATGAATAAAATGAATAAAATTAAATAAATAATTATTTTTAAAAAAGAAAGTGGGTGGTAGATGGTGGGTGTGAAAAAAAATTTAGGACAATCATGTCTCCTTAAAAGTGTTGTTTGTTGGGAACCAGCAGTTAGCGTAATGGCTATGTCGCTGGACTCCCACGTAGTCGACCACGGTTCGTGTCCCGGACCTGGTGGCTTAGAACTCACGCTGGGCACATGTGCGTGCGTGCCCAAGATCCCGAGAGGAGAATGGAGGAGAAGGGATTGCGGCGTGACCATCCCCCCTGGGGGGTGATTTCTCGCTTTCTGTCTCTATGTCTCTCTCTGTCTGTCTGGCGAGCGCACGCGCCCTATAGTGAAAATCTCTCCAAAAAAAAAAAAAAAAAGTGTTGTTTGTCTATAAAACTAGTCTACATATTGTTTCATGAATGCTTTATCAAGTTATGAAAGTTCAAGTGCAAATAATTTTTGAAGACTATAAATGATAAACTTATGTTTACAATAGAAAAACAGATCAAAACCATTTTTGTGTGTGTTGTCTGGAAACAGTTCACTCTAGTGTGTATCTGTCACTCTGTCATCAAAAGAACACTTGCCTAAAATGAAGGTCTAACTAGCATGCAAAATATTTACAAGTTTTTGTGAAACTGTACTTTATCATTGGTTTGTATCTGTAAGTTATTGTTATAAATATTACCTGTATTTTGGTATAAACAACTTTATATTTTGAAGCTTGTATCTGTGTATTTGCAACTGAAATTTATTTTGCCAATGTTTTCTGAGTGAACTGAATAAAGCTTGTGGAGTAGAAAAAAAATTGTAACTGTCTAAAGATATACTGTGTGTGTGCACGCGCATGTGTGTGTGTATGTACGTGTATGTACATGTGTGTGTGTCCCAAATCCTCACAGGACCGGGAAATGGGGGAGAGGAGATTGCGGGGGTATCACTGGAGGGGCACTTTCTCCCTCTCCCCCTCTCTCTTTCTCTGGCAAGCACCATGTGCCCTCTGGCCACCACAAAAAAAAAAGAGATTATGAAAAAACTATGTATACGTTTCAATTATTTTTTGCCCCAAAATAAACTTGCACTTTAATTCTGTTTGCCCACAAACTTTCAGATGTCCTCTAATGTATCATCCTTGTAGAGAAGTTGGACTTTTAAAGGTAGGTCTCTATCATGTTTTCTGGGTTTTTTTGGTTGTTGTTGTTGTTGTTTTGAGAGGGTTTTGCTATAGGGCACATGTGCGTGCCAGAAAGACAGACAGAGAGACAGAAAGCGAGAAATCACCCCCCAGTGGGGATGGCCATGCCACAATCCCTTCTCCATTCTCCTCTCGGGATCTTGGGCACACATACACGCGCCCAGTATGAGTTTAAGCCATCGGGTCCAGGACTCGAACTGCGGTCGACTACATGGGAGTCCAGTGACATAGCCATTACGCTAACTGCTGGTCCCTCTATCATGTTACTTTTATGTCAATTTCATGATGTGTGTGGCCCTATCATGTTAGGATACAAAGACTGAATAAAAATACATGGTTTGGTCTTGTATTTTTCATTCTTAAAAATGCAAATTTAACATTACTTAAAAGCTATAAAGGTGAGATGTTACTGTTGTTATTATTTATGAGCATCAATATACTTTCTCTATTATTATCTAACAACACACTGAGTAACTGAACCACACATGAGAAGAAAAATGGACAAGTGAATAAAGCCAATTCAAAAATCAGTTAGTGGTTTTCAGAGCTAGATATAGCCTTGTGGGTTACATGAGACTAATTTTTTTTTTTCCTTTTTAGAGATTTTTGCCATAGGGCACTTGCGATCGCCAGAGAGACAGAGAGAGACAGAGAGAGACAGAGAGAGACAGAGAGAGACAGAGAGAGACAGAGAGAGACAGAGAGAGACAGAGAGAGACAGAGAGAGACAGAGAGAGACAGAGAGAGACAGAGAGAGACAGAGAGAGACAGAGAGAGACAGAGAGAGACAGAGAGAGACAGAGAGAGACAGAGAGAGACAGAGAGAGACAGAGAGAGACAGAGAGAGACAGAGAGAGACAGAGAGAGACAGAGAGAGACAGAGAGAGACAGAGAGAGACAGAGAGAGACAGAGAGAGACAGAGAGAGACAGAGAGAGACAGAGAGAGACAGAGAGAGACAGAGAGAGACAGAGAGAGACAGAGAGAGACAGAGAGAGACAGAGAGAGACAGAGAGAGACAGAGAGAGACAGAGAGAGACAGAGAGAGACAGAGAGAGACAGAGAGAGACAGAGAGAGACAGAGAGAGACAGAGAGAGACAGAGAGAGACAGAGAGAGACAGAGAGAGACAGAGAGAGACAGAGAGAGACAGAGAGAGACAGAGAGAGACAGAGAGACAGAAAGCGAGAAATCACCCCCCTGGGGGGATGGTCACGCCGCAATCCCTTCTCCATTCTCCTCTCGGGATCTTGGGCACACATGCACGTGTGCCCAGAGTAATTTTCAAGCCATCGGGTCTGAGACTTGGAATGTGGTCAGTCACGTGGGAGTCCAGCAATAACCACTAAGCCACCTGCTGACCCCAAGACTAATTCAGATATAAACGGAAATGTGACAGTGGTCTGGTCAGGAGGGTCCCTTCTTTACTCAAGCATGAGTCCTTTGTACAAAGCCCTGTCAGCAAGTATCAGGCACCCTATAATACATTTGAAACAGACCACCGATGTTTGTTGGATGAAAGAAATTCATTTTAGTGTGATAATTTAGAATCTCGGAAGTAAAGACTTCTGGTTCTGGTCCTTCTCCAAAGACATGGCTTATTGTTCATTATATGTCCGTAATGAGGAAAGGCCTGGACAGGAGATGTTGGCAGCTTGTATGTAAGTAGATTGGTGTGAACTCAGAATGCATTTTCCCACAGAAACAAAGTTGTACAACATGGCTCACTTCTGCAGGCCTGTAAAAACTTCCTTTAGTGTAGGGTTCCAAGAGACACTCACCACTCTGCACAAAAATGTCCCATGGGGAAATCTGTTCAGCATCCCATTGTGGGAACCACTTGTTTTGCTGGGGCAAGGAGACAGGCCCCTTCAAGATTAGAGACCGGCAGATACATGGGTGAGAAAGCAGATAAGAATACAGTTGTTAAAAAGGATACCGAGAGGAAAGATGGCGTACTCCCCCATCTTTTACTCACCTTCCTAAGTCTTTACTCACATTTTGAGTGTCTACTACATGTCAGACTGTGCTGGGCACTAGGGGACACACAGCAGAGACCAACACTGACATGGTTCTTATAAAGACACTTCTGGGGCTTATAAAGACACTGAAGGGTTAGAAAGAATAGAGGACCAGCCAGTGGTGGTGTGGTTAAGGTGGCTGAATGCCTCAAGGCCAACTGCAATTCAAGTCCTAAACCCAGCAGCTTGAAAAACATGCCAGGCCCATGTATTTGCGTGCCTAAAAAATTCCCAAAAGGA
>NW_006159522.1:247896-257080 GCF_000334495.1 Tupaia belangeri chinensis | reverse complement strand
AGAGAGAAGGGATTATGGCATGACCAACCCTCTGGGGGGTGCTTTCTCACTTTCTTTCTCTCTCTCTCTCTGTCTCTGTCTTTCTTTGACATGTGTATACACCCTCTGGCAAATTTTAAAAATAAAATAAAAAGCATTCACTTATTTTTAAAAAAGAAATGAAAGAAAGGAGAATAGGGATGAAAGTGAATGCTCCTACCTTGTACAATGAACAGGAAGGGAAATGGGTATTAGAAATCTTAGGTATGGGGCCAGCATATGGCATAGCAGTCATGTCACTGAACTCCCACACGGTGGACCGCAGTTCAAGTCCTGGACCCTGTACTTGAGGCTCATGCTATGTGCCCAAGATCCTGGGAGGAAAATGGAGGAAAACAGATTACAGTGTGGCCACCCCCCAGGGGGATCATTTGTTACTTTCTCTCTCATTGTCTCTGTCTCTGTCTCTGTCTCTCTCTCTGTGTCTGTCTGTCTGTCTCTCTCTCTCTGGTGAGTGTACACGCCCTAAGGTGAAAACCTCTAAACAACATTAGATATTATTTTCCCTCCTTCCTCTATCTACACCCATTTCATTATCAAAGTAAGAGGAAATGAGGAACAGAAACAAATGACTAAAAGTACATGCAGGGAGGGCTTCTACACTTATGTCTCTTACTTTCACTCCGTTTTGGAGATCTTGATTCCAACAAGCGTAGAAATGATTGGCATGGCTGGGAGTGAGGTGGGCTGACCCTCATTTTATTCACGTGCGAATCCTTTGCACAAAGCCCTGCATGCACCAGGCAGTATCGGTACATTGGAAATAAACTACCAATGTGTGTTGGACGAATCAAATTCATTTCAATGCAACTTATCAAGTAAATGTTGGGGCTTGTAGCAGTGATGGGAAAGGAACGAGGAGGGAAATTCCCACTACCCCAGACAAAGGAGAAACTGTGAGGATCAGGGTACACAGGAGGAGACTGCACGTAAATCAGGAAAGAGCCTCGGCATGAGCCCCTCCGTGACAGACCCTGCCCTGGACAGCTCACCTCGAGGACCGTGAACCCTGTCCCAACACATAGCCTATTCCCCCATCACCTTACCCAGCTTAGGAATATCTTCATTCTTAACACTCTTTTATTTTTTTTTATCACTATTTTGTAAAGAATTCTTGGGACCAGCAGTTAGCGTAATGGCTATGTCGCTGGACTCCCACGTAGTAGACCACAGTTTGCGTCCCGGACCCGGTGGCTTGAAACTCACGCCGGGCGCGTGTGCATGCGTGCCCAAGATCCCGAGAGGAGAATGGAGGAGAAGGGATTGCGGCGTGACCATCCCCCCCGGGGGGTGATTTCTCGCTTTCTGTCTCTATGTCTCTCTCTGTCTGTCTGGCAAGTGCACGCGCCCTACAGTGAAAATCTCTCCAAAAAAAAAAAAAAGAATTCTTTTATTTAACTTTATTTATGTACTTATTTTAATTTGACCAGAGAAGGATAGAGTGAGTGAGAGAGAGAAAAAGAGGGAAAGTGAGAAAGCAAGCCACCAGGTCCAGGACTCGAACCACAGATATGTGGGAGTCCAGTGCTCTTAACCACTACGCCACCTGCTGGCTCCCTTCCCCCTTTTTTTTAATTAAAAAAACAGAAAACACTCTATTTTTATATGTACACTAAAAGGACTTCTCTAAAGAGAAATTAAATACTCAACCGTAAGTAGCTATGAGTTAATCACTCATCCTTTCTCAAGTTTAATTACAATGATGCTTCCCAGTGACATGAAGCTCTTCTGATTTGCAAAAAGAAAACAAACAGCATGAACGGGTGGAAGATTTCACAAGGCCAAATGCACAGAAGGAACCCAGGGGACAAGCTACAGTGTGGGCAGATACAAAATAAGAGACTAAAGGGGAATCAATTTAAGTCACTCTTGAGAAATGATGGCCTCTAAAGCAACAAAAGTGATTCTAGAATGAGATAATAGGAATCTCTCCAGTCCATTAAACTGGTGGCCCCAAAGACCATCAAAATCCAAGCGTCATACAGAAAGGAATAAAAGCAGCATAAAAAAGAAACTAGAATTGCCTTGCCATAGTGGTGCAGGTGATAGGGCATTGCTGGGTGATGCAGGAGCCACAGGGGATGCCCAGGTTCGGATCCTGGGCAATCTGAACACACCAGAGCACACCTGAGATCCTGGCTGGCTGGGAGGCTGGGGCAGCCCTGTCAGGAGTACCTGTCTCTTTGTCTCTTATCTGTCTCTAACTCTTTTGAAAGAAAGAAACTTAAAAAAAAAAAAAAACAACAACAACAACAAAAAAAAAAACCTGCAAATTTGAGCACAAAATTGCATGTGGCCATTGAGTTTATGAACCTAAAATAATGCAGGATTTCTGTCACTGTACCTCATGGTTGATTTATAAAGAAAGAAAAGCTTTAGAAAGGAGATTTCAAAAGACAAAAAAGGCTGTTGTAATTTCTTGCTCAGCCAGTGAATGCCTAATGCCCATTTCTGACCTTATCCTGTTTCGATTACCTATGGAAGCATCTGGATCCTGACCACACCCTCCTTCTTCAATTATACTCATGGCTTCCCTCACAGGTCCCTATTCTTGTTCCCCTCCTACCAAGTGTAAACCACACCAGGGCCAGCAGGTGGTGTGGAGGTAAAGGCAGTTGGATCCCACATGGCCGGTTGTGAGTTTCAAGTCCCAGACTTGATGGTTTGAAAATCACACCAGACACCTGTGTGTACACGCCCAAAATCCCAAGAGGAGAATGGAGGAGAAAGGACTGCTGTGTGACCAGCCCCTGTAGGGGGTGTTTTTTCACATTTCTCTCTGTCTCTCTCTCTTTTTCTGTCTCTCTCTGGAGACTACACAGGCCCTACAGCAAACTAAAACAAAAGAAACCCACTCTGCATCCTTTGCTTGGTCCTCTCTTTCTAAACACCCTGAAACTAGAGTTCTGCCTAGTCCCATCATCTCCTCTCTTACTCTACAAATTCTTCCCAGTGACATCGCCAATGCCTAAAGCACCTGGGACTCCTGAACTCTCGAGACTCTGACTGGGACGCTCTCCTGAGCCTGGTGGGGTCTCGCCACTCAGGATAAAAGATGAGTAATGGATGGCTATGGCGCATGATGTACAAGTACCCTCAAAAATGTCTGTTTGGGCTCTGTGCTCTTTCACAAAACGTCTGTAGGGAAGGCAGCTGGTACAACAGCAAGGACAGAGGTTCAGAGGGAGATGCACATGGGTTTGAACCTCAGGGCTACCGCACAGCTGTGTGAGTTAGGGAAGTTCTTCCGAGCATCAGTGTCTTTACCTGTGAAAATGGGAGCAATAATGCCTACTTTTCAGGGTAGTATATTAGAGATAAGATTTTTTAAAAAATTATTTTATTTAACTTTTATTTATTTATTTATTTATTTTAATTTGACCAGAGATGGACAGAGAGAGAGAGAGAGAGGAAAAACGAGAAATCAAGCTGCCAGGTCTGGGACTCGAACTATGGTTGGCCATGTGGGAGCTCAGTGCCCTTAACCACGACACCACCTGCCGGCTCCTAGAGATAAGACTTTTAAAATTAAAAACCATCCAGCAAATAGAGTATCAGCCGTTTCACATATGTGGACACTGATGTTATGAGAGTATTGAGAAACTATGGGTTTTGACATCACATTCTTTCTTATAACTATTACCAGCCCGGCATTTGAAGTGCTAAGAAAGTAACTGCAATTGCCCTTATTTTTTAATACCACATACAGTGAATTTATACAAGGGCACTTCAAAAAGTTCATGGAAAAATGGAATTCAAGGACAGGTTTATTTGGGAGAATAAATTTTTGAAACGTGTGCATTGTTTTCATAAGGTACATTTGTCCATCAACTTCTGAGTATCCTGCATATGATTCTCTTAGGTTGCCCAGCAACCAAACTCCCCCTTCGTATATTTGGAAAATCACTAACCCTAACACGACAAAAGCTGAAACTTCCTGGTAATTGCTTTCCCAGCTACTTCTACAACGAGGTCGGCATGCACATGGTCAGGTACTCTGTCTCCACCAACTCTCAAGGAGTTACTTTCCAGGACTTTTGGGAATCAAGAACTACAAAGCAACCCAGCCAGAGGATGGGCCAGCGAATGCAGAACCAAGAGATGCAGTGGTGGCACTCCGTGTCTAGAGGGTTGCCGATGCAAGATGCAGGCCACAGTCATGGCCCAAGAGGAGCAGGGCTCTGTGCCCCAGGCCAGTTCAGCCACACTGGTCCTAAGGGACAGCTTCCTACCTGGTTCCCCCAGCTTTCCCAGAGAACTCACGTTACCTAAGGTCCTTAATAAATGCCCTTTCTGATTAGCCAGAGATCTCTGTTGCTTGCAAGAGAGGCTACAAGTCAGGTAACATTATATTGCTTTTGGTCAAAGGCCACTGTAAGATTTAACAAGAGCAAACAAGTACAGTGAGATCATCACTGTAGTCAAGAGCTACAGGGAGCTGCTGAGCAAGATGCAGTTAGCATTTCTAAAGTTCTTTCTTTTTTATTTTTTAAGAGAGATTTTTGATATAGGGAATGGGACGCATGTGCTTACTGGAGACTCAGAATGATAGAGAGAGAGAAAGTGGGACATCATCCCCTGGCGGGTAGAACCACAACGCAGTCCTTTCTCTTCTGTTCTCCTCTTGGGATTTTGGGCACACCCGCACATGCACCTGGTGTGAGTTTGAAGTTGCCGGATCCAGGACTCAAACAGCGGTTGGGGACATGGGAGTCCAGTGCAGTGACCACCATGCCACCTGCTGGCCCCTCTAAAGTTATTTCTTAAAAAGGAATGACAGGATAGATACATCACCATGATTTTTTTTTCTTAGTTTATTTATTTCTTTCATGAGAGAGAAGGAGACAAAGAGTGGAAGATAATCACCTTTAACAGGGTCCTAGCACACCATGACCTTCCCCCAGGCCTTCCAGCCCACTGAGATTACGGCTGCAGCTGGGAGTGCTCAGTTACATTCAGTCAACCTGGGAGCAAACTCCTGGTCTTCCCTATGGCTTCCAGCATTGCACAGTAGCATCCCCCTGCCTGTACCACTTGGTTGAGCCACCATGATGTTTTAATGGCAGTAATCTAGGCCCAGTATACGCGGCCAGGATGACAGGGTGCTGCTGCATGACAGTGGAGCCATATGGAAGGCCACAGTTCTGATCCCAGTTCAACTGACACACTGGATGGCCTGAGATCCTGACTGGCTGAGAGGCTAAGGGACAGAATGTGGCATAGTGAGACCCTGTACAAGGTACCTCTCTCTCTTTCTCTCTCTCTGTCTCTCTCTCTCCAAAAACAAACAAATTCAAATAAAATTAGAAAATAAACTTTCAACATAGTAATCTAAAATATGATTTCTTTTTACCTATCAACTGAGACACAGTACAGTACTGGGTATCCTCTAAAAGGCATTCACAGTGACTTTCTTACATGATTGAGGGCTTGTCTGTCCAAAAAACCTCCATTTCAAAAACTTCAATTTTGGGGACCAGCAGATGGCATAATGGTTACATCACTGGACTCCCATGTAGTCAACCATGGTTCAAGTCTCAGACCGGGTGGCTTCAAACTCACGCAGGGCAAGTGTGTGTGCGTGCCTCAAAATCCCAAGAGGAGAATGAAGGAGAAGGAATTGTGGCATGACCATTCCCAGTGGGGGGTGATTTCTTGTTTTCTTTCTGTCTCTGTCTTTCCAGTGAGCACATGTACCCCATAGCAGAAATCTCTTAAAATAAAAACAAAAAAAAATCTTCCATTTTTATCTCTCTGCTTAACTATTTCCAAAGAAAGGGTGATGCCCTTCTGATAAGGTGGCTCATCGGCTTCATCGCCTTGTGTTAGTCTGATAGAGAAATCTTTAAAATACGCACCCTTGGGGAAAACATCAGATATAAACTGCATAATTTAGATTAGTAATTTTTGTTTGTTTGTTTGTTTTAGATTTGTTTTGCCTTATGGCGCATGCATGCACTAGAGGAAGGGAAAGTGAGAAATCATCCCCTGAAGGGACAGCCATGCCACAATCCCTTCTCCATTCTCCTCTTGGGATTTGGGGCAAGCACATACACACACTTAACACGTGTTTTAAGCAGCCAGGTACAGGACTTGAACCACAGAGTTGCTATGCAGGATCCAGTGCGTTAACCACCATGCCACCTGCTTGCCCCTAGATTATACTTTTGGAAACTAGGAGGAAGCGCTGATACTTTATCTTCTTAAAAAATGACCTCATCTTATTTTATTTATTTTATGATTGCCAGAGGGCATACATCAAGTTTTCAAAGAAAGAGAACCTAAGAAAGTATTTCTCAGAGGAATGGTCATACGACAATCTCTTCTCTATCCTTTTGGGATCTAGGGCATGTACGCACACACACACATACACACACACACACACACACCTGCCTGGCATGTTTTTGAAGCCATCAGGGCTAGAATTCAAACCATAGTCAGCCATGTTGGACCCAGCTCCCTTAACCACTAGCTGCAGTACCTGCCCATCAACTTTATCTTTAATCAGAATTAATATTTCTCCTAATATATCTAACTTCCATCTCCTAGGACAATGCATTTAATTTTCTCTACACCTTAACTGTATAGAAATCCATATTAAAATTTATTTTGGGCTTATTAGCAATCACTTTTACCACTGTATTTTTTTTTTTTTTAATCTTTTTGGTAAGGTCCAGACTACTGCAGAAGTCCTATGACAAAACTTTGGCACATGAAAAATTCTTATGAACAGCAAGCAGCAGGATTCTGAGAAAAATCAACTTGCAACAAAATTTTTTTTAGCATGATGGCAAGGAGTAGGGAAAAAGGAACTTACAGGAAAAAGAGATTGTGTTGCCAGTTTATTCATTTGCTTTTTTGTTGTTAATTTATGCAATGTCCGAATAGAACTCCTTATCCTAATCCTAATTTTATTTTCTGTTTTGTTAACTAACATTTCAATCTTCTGATTATGAAACCTAGTAGTTAACCACAGAAAAGATGGCAATACCATAAATGTAGGGTTTTTTTAAACCTTTGGCTCAAAATTAAAGACTCAGAATAGAAAAAAGGACTTTTGACCTCATATAATAAAAGCACATTTAAAATGGGAAAAATAATGTAAAAAAAAAAAAAAAACCACCAGAAACAGAAGAATGTAATATTTAAAAAATGTCCCAGTTGCTGAATTCTGATATTTTTGGTTACTGATATGACATATATGAGTTTATTTATTCTCTCCCTCATTATTTCAGAGTAGGACACAGGGTGCATCCGCTTCCACAAAGAAAACTTTTGCTTTAAGCCAGGATTCATATGAAGTTAGATCTTTTGCACACGGCCATATAGTTTTATGCAACATTCATAAAAGGGCCATTTCCTCTTCTTCCCTCTAAAAACATTATAAATCAAAGATACTAAAAAAAAAAAAAAAAAAGAAAGAAAAAATAGTCAAGCAGGCTGTGACTTGCCAGGCCTACAGAAATGCAGACCTCCTTTCATGACTCGCTTCCACAAAGAAAACTTTTGCTTTAAGCCAGGATTCATATGAAGTTAGATCTTTTGCACACGGCCATATAGTTTTATGCAACATTCATAAAAGGGCCATTTCCTCTTCTTCCCTCTAAAAAAATTAAAAATAAAAAAAACTAAAAAAAAAAAAAAAAAGAAAGAAAAAATAGTCAAGCAGGCTGTGACTTGCCAGGCCTACAGAAATGCAGACCTCCTTTCATGACTCATTGAAAAAAAAGTAGGTTGTTGGTAAATTGAGGTCTTCTAAATCAGGTCTCCCCCAGTCTCCCTGAACCTAGGAACTCTGAGCCCAGAGGAGGTAAGGGTGAGAGTCTGTATGGTGTACCATGGGGAGGGGGTGAGGTCTTCACCATCGCTGTAAGTGCAACAAGCACCCTTTGCTTTTGGGAATCCGTGCAAACCTCAGAGAGACCTGGTACGGAGGGCAAGGAAACCCTAAGAAAGACTTCCACATCCACCATTACATTCCAAAGGCTGGTTGGCCTGAGGATAATATGTAGGAGAAAGACATTCTCAACATTCACGGGGCATGCAGCCCTCTAAACCAGCAGTTTCCAACTTTTTAGGCACCAAGGACCAAGGTTTCGTGGAAGATCATATATCCACAGACTAGGGCAAAAGGAATGGTTTCAGGATGATTCAAGAGCATTGCACTTATTGTGCACTTTATTATTATTATCATTACGCTGTAATAATGACTAGTACTGGTCTGCAGCCCAGATGTTGGGGGCCCCTGCTCCAGAGGGCTTAGAGTCCTCTGAGATAAGGCACATCTTAAGGATGCTTTATTAGGAAACCAAAATAACCAGAAGTCTAATGAGAGCACATGAGGACAACACGAGGCTCTGCGAGCTTGACCCCTACTAGAAGATACTGGGTTCACGTCCAGAGACCTCCCGTGGACATGCCTAGGACCTGGGGCTGGCTGAGGCTGGGGGCGTACCCCATGCAGCATGCTGTCTCTGTCTGCCTGCCTGTTCTCGTTTTCTGTGTCTCTTGTGCTCATGAGAGAAATAAATAAACTTTCCAAAAATAGTCACGATGAAGCACACAGAAACGTTCTTTCATTACACACCATCGCACAGGCCGAACAGGACTTGTTCACCGTTCACCACTTTCCTGTTGGGCACAGAGATGTGTGTGGGTCTTGCCCGGGCACAAAATCCACTAATGGACACGGTTAGCAAGGACTTTCAGTATCAGACAGTGTCAGGATCAGGCATGGCATGTTGGATATCCTCTGGATGAAGGTGTGGCCAGGTGACCAGCCCTTGCTATCATTTCATGTTTATGTCCCATTTCTCGAAGGAAAATGGCCTCAAGGAAGCCAGCCTGTGGGGTACCTGACAGCTGAGGCCTTCTGACACGTCACTCTTCAAGTACTGTTTAACTTCTAATACCATTTAAAATGGTATCACACACGTTTACTTAGCTGGCAGCTTAGGACAAACCTACCAAACGGGACAAGCCAGTCTGGATTATACAATATGTAAATAAGCCAAGGAGCTAGGGAGCCAGCAGGACACCTTGGAAAAATGGCTCTGAGTTAAACCTCACTACACCTGAAGGCAGCCTTGTCGTTCACTTTTCTCCTTGCTGTACTTCATAACTATTTTAATATAGAGAATATGAG
>NW_006159522.1:245018-246580 GCF_000334495.1 Tupaia belangeri chinensis | reverse complement strand
CTATGTCTCTCTCTGTCTGGCGAGCGCACCCGCCCTATAGCGAAAAAAACCTCTCCAAAAAAAAAAAAAAAGAAGCGCTTTAGGGGCCAAACTAATGGCCTAAGGGTTAAGGGAGCTGTCTTCCACATGGCTAATAGTGTGCAATTTGAACACTAGACCTGACAGCTTGAAAAACAAACCAGATACATTTATTTCCTGTCTGCCTAGCATCCCAACGGGATGGAGAAGTGGAGGCCAAGGGATTGCAGCAGACAGGGGTGCTTCCCCCTCTTTCTCTCTCTTTCTGTCGTTGACTCTGGTAAGCACACACACCCTCTAGTAAGTTTTTTTTTTTCTTTTTTAAAAAAAGAACCACTTCTGAAGAGATGAAGGGGAAAAAATTTCCTAAAAGGGGAAGTAGGAACCAGCAGATGGAGGTTAAGGTGCCTAGATCCTACATTGCCAACTGCGTAGTTCAAGTCCTGGGTCAGATGGCTTTAAAAACACTCCAGGCAGGGGTAACCAGGTAGTGTGGTGGTTAAGGGCACTGGACTCCCACATGGCCAGCCATGGTTCAAGTCCTGGACCTGGCAGTTTGCTCGCTTACTTTCTTTCTCTCTCTCACTCTGTCCCTCTCTACTCACATTTAAATAAATAAATAAATAAATAAATACATGATTAAATAAATGATTATATTTAAAAAAAAAAAAAAACGTAATAAACACCCCAGGCATGCATGCATGTATGCCCCAAATCCCAGGAGAACAGAGAAGGGACTGCAGAGTGGCCTTCCCCCTTGTAGGGTGCTTTCTTACTTTCCCTATTTCTCTGTCTTTGTTTGTCAATGCATATGCCCTATAGCAAAAATTAATTAACTGAAAAATTTTTTTTAATTAAGGCATCTTTACAATGGGGAGGGGAACCTGTCTCCTGACAATCTTACTAAATACACATTCACTGTATCATTTCAGAATCTTGGCTAGGACGGGTGAGAGCTGGTGTTGTAAGGCTGTAGCTTTCCATTCCAGCATTACAACGTGGGGCTGGCTTGCAAACTTGCCCAAACTATGGAAACCACCACTCTGTCACTCTGTGGCCAGCACTCACAGCTTCTGCAGATTCTAGATTCCAGAGCCTCCTCAACACGATGTCATCCCTACTCGCCCTTCACCACATAGGCGAACAGGAGAAAACAACAACAAAAAAATCAGGGGGAATGGGTTTTGAAAAAACTCCCTGGTGATGATGAAACTCTGGCCTGTCCCCAAAATGAGAACTTGAGAACTAAGTATTCCCTGCCTCTTCATCTCACCAGGGCAAAGGTCAGAAACATTTAACAGAGAAAAGAATGTAAAGTTTGGGACCAGCAGTTGATGTAATGACTATGTCACTGGACTCCCATGTAGTCAACCGCGGTTCGAGTCCTGGGTCTGTTGGCTTAAACTCATGCCGGGCGTGTGTGCGTGCATGCCCAAGATCCTGAGAGGAGAAGGGAGGAGAAGGGATTGCGGTGTAGCCATCCCACCTGGGGGGCGATTTCTCACTTTCTGTCTCTCTGTCTTTCTGGCAAGCGCATGCGCCCT
>NW_006159522.1:221261-245003 GCF_000334495.1 Tupaia belangeri chinensis | reverse complement strand
AAAAAAACCCCCAAAAAAAAAAAAAAAAAAAAAAAAAAAAAAAAAGAATGTAAAGGTCTCTGTTGAATGTTGAAAAAGTTATGTAATTTTTGCTTTATAAAAATTAGAATTTTATATATATGTGTGTGTGTGTGTGTGTGTGTGTGTATTTGGTTTCTGCCATGGGTGAGTGCACTCACCAGAGACACAGAAAGAGAGAGAGCAGTGAGAGGGAAAGTGAGAAATCACCCCTTGGAGGATGGACATGCTGCAATCCCTTCTCCTCCTGGGATTCTGGGTACACATGCACACGCACCTGGCATGACTTTCAAGCCATCAGATCTAGGACTTGAACCACAGTGGGCTTTGTGAGAGTCTAGTGCCTTAACCACTCTGCCCCTTCTTCACCTCTAAAATTAAAAATGTACAAAGAAAATAAAAAAGAAAATAAACAAAAATAAAATAAACAAAAAGGTCCTGTATGTCAAAATATCTGACAACTCCTGGTCTCACCTGACTCTTCCCCTGCCTGGTTTCAGAACCCAAAGTTGTAGCATTGGGCAGACAGGGGTCAGTTCCAAGTCAAAAAAAGTACAAAAGGAACTACTGGACAGATAGAGTGGCCAGGGCACAAAACTGGACCTTGTGAAGGCCATTTCTGTGCTACCTAGAGTTGAGCCAGGCTGGCATCTTGCTCTGAGCATGCACTCGGTGTTTTCTCTTCAGGCACCCCAGTCGATCCTGTCTGTCCTGTTCCTACCATCCATGCTGACACAAGGAGCTTGCAGCTCTCAGCTAGAGACAGACAGAGCTTCAGAACGGGCTCTGCAGACAAAAGGCAAGCTGAACAGGGACTCGCATTCACCCAGGACAGACTACCAAAAGGTATTCTCCTGAGTCGAGACCTGTGGTACATATTTATTAAAGATGTAAAATGGTGGTGGAAAGAGAAGGTCCAGAACTTCTGCAGCATTAAAAAACAAAAAAAAATTTTAAAGACTGTTCTGTGGAGAGGGTAAGGTAAGTGGGACTGTTTCTAAGACATTTCCCCTCCAAGAAGTAAAAGGCTGACAGGCTCAAATCTCTACACTCTTCACAGAAATTCCCACTGCTTTTCTGGCAGGCTTCCCAAGAGCCTAGTTTGGCTGGCAAATATTCAAGCACAGTTATTCGAAATATGTTAATGAGGCTAACGTGGTGCCTGCATCACGAAACCCACCCTCCCTTTCTTCGTGTGAACTGAACCTGTGCAGGTTACGTCGGGCGTGCCAAACACTTGCTGGGTGAGATTACTGACTGCGGGCTGAAAGACTGCCAGTTTAAAATAAGCATTGAAGGAGAACGGCTTTGCTTGAGTGTATGTTGTTATTTAAAAATGGATACAGATTTTTCACTGGGATGTTCAAGTAGTCACTCCCATTCCCGGATACCCCTGTCCATGTAAAAACATAAGCACTGACGACTTACAGTCTATAAATACCATATTCAAAGCACTCTAAAGATTCCGAACTATTTTACAGGTACTCTTTTAAAGACAATTTCCCAGTGAAGCGTTTTTCATTCTACAAACGAAGAAATGGATGTAAATGTTCCACGTTGTACAGATAATGAACATTTGAATTAAAAGCAGGACTCGGTTAACAGTTAATTCACCTATTTGACAGCAGGTTCTTAGCTCAATATCAAGAACTCTTTTTATGTACTGAAATCACAAAGGGACTGGTTGCTTCTTGTTGGTCTGTGCATATTCAAAACAGCTCAGCATTTCCCCCACAAAATCAGACTATCCTAAAATTTTCATTCCTCTGTCTTCCAGCCTCCTCCCCAAAAAAGCTTTAGCTGGTTTCCTCATCCACTCAGACATTCCACACATAGCCTGAATTTCAGAACAGAGGCCCATGCAGCTTCAATTTCAGGAAAACAAAAAGTACTGTCCCCTCCCCCAAAACCTCCATCGCTCCCAGCTCCTAAAAGGAATCCCCTAACCACCAGACCTTATGCAGAAAATCAGGATCCAGTATCTTCGATTTAGAAAGTTAAAGGGCAGGGGGGGTGGGGTTGAAAGGAAGGTATAAATGGGATTACACACTTATCCATGGTGACTCATTCTCATACGCTCAAGATTAAACAGAGCACTGAATCTAGGATCAGGAAAGAATTTTTCCTCAGGGGCAGAAAGGGCTGTGGGATTTCCAAATGTGTACTAAAGTAGGGCCATCTGTGTGGATCAGGTGAGCAAATCCCACATAATTAACTTCCTATTACTGTGAAGAAGCAAACACAGGTGAGGCGCACATCTTCCTGAAAGGTGCTGGGAGAGCCCCTTCTGTGCCAGTGCTTCAGAGAGCGGATGGAGACGTGAGAGACTGGGCTGGCATGACCACGGGAAGAGACTTAACACTACTGAAAAGTACACTCAAAATGGGGACCAGAAGATGGCGTAATGGTTACACTGCTGAACTCACGGTAGTTGACCACAGTTTGAGTCTCGGACCCTGTGGCTTAAAACTCACGTCAGGTGTGAGCACGCGCGTGTGTGTGTGTGTGTGTGTGTGTGTGTGTGTGTGCGTTTGCATGCCCAAAATCCTGAGAAGAGACAAAAGGAGAAAGGATTGTGGCATGGTCATCCCCCCAGGGAGTGATTTCTCACCTTCTGTCTCTCCGTCTCTGTTCCTTTGGTGAGCGCACATGCTCTATACCAAAAAAACCTTTCAAAATAAAAATTGGTTAAAATGGGCCAGCAGGTGGCATGGAGGTTAAGGCGGCTGGAACCCACATGGCCAAATGCACAGTTAAGAGTGCCCAACCCAGTGGCTTAAAAATCACACCAGGCACATGTACATGGTTCCCCAAAATCACAAGAGGGAGGTTAAAGCAGTAGGATCCCACGTGGCGGACTGTATGATTTGAGTCTTGGACCCTATGACTTAAAACACACCAGGTGCCTATACCTCCCCCTCACCCCAGTTTTCTCACCTTCCCTGTCTCTCTGTTTTTGGGGAGCACACATACCCTTTAGCAAAATTTGAGGGGAAAAGAGGAAAAAGAAAAGAAAGAAAAGCAGATCCCTATCTTATGAACTTATGATATTTGTGTTCCAAGGGGCAGCTAACAGGTTCTTGAAATGTGCAAGGTTTAAATGTTAGAAATTATAGCAGCCCACTGAAGATGAAGGCAGAAAAAAGCAGATTGGAAATAACTTTGAACACTAGCAGAGTCCTGGTAGAAGACAATCTGAAAATCTGTCTTTCTTCTGCCAGCTGAAACCATCTAGCCCTGGGCTCAAGGCAGTTCCTAAATTACCTAGGGTCACATTTCCTCATTAAAAATAGGAGGAGTGGGACCAGCAGTTGGCATAATGGCTAAGTCTCTGGACTCCCATGTAGTCGACAGTGGTTTGAATCCCAGACCTGGTGGATTACACTCATGCCAGGCGCGTGTGCATGCGTGTCCAAGATCCCGAGAGGAGAAGGGATTGTGGCGTGGTCATCCCCCCTGGGGGGTTATTTCTCGCTTTCTGTCTCTCTGTCTCTCTGTCTGCCTGGCAAGCACACACACCCTATAGCATAAACCTCTCCCCCACACACACACACACACAAATATTTATACACACACACACACACACACACACACACACACATATATATACATATATACACACATAGGAAGAGTGGGGGCTGCGCAGTGGCATTGCAGTAACACGTGACACTCTGTAAGGAATATCCATGTGGGAAGGTTCTGAGTTCATGTCCAGAACCCTCCCTGAGTACAGCAGGCACCACTGGCCACATGCATCCCTATAATCAGGGTGGCCTGAGGCCGGGAGTAGATCACAGCATCAAGGCCCTCTTGGGAGTACCCTCTGTCTCTCTTGCTCATGGGAAATATAAATAAATAAAAGCTTTAAAAAATAGAAAGAGTAGGGCAGCAGGTGGTGCTGAACTCCCACATGGCCAACTGTGGTTTTTGAGGCTTGCTTTCTCACTTTCCCTCTCTTCTTTCTCTCTAGTCAAATTAAATGATGATGATGATGATGATGATGATGAATAAATTAAGTAATTCTTAAAAAAATAGGAAGAGTAATGAATTTTTTTCTCTTTTCACTAAGAAGAAAATTGTCTTTATCTTCCTTGAATAATTTGCTTTTTTAAGTATTTCAATAAAAATCTCAAAGTTGAGAAAATGTATTCTGGGGGCCAACAGATGGCATGGTGGTTAAGGTGCTGGACTCCCACATAGCCGACTGTGGTTCTAGTCCCAGATCTGGCAACTTGCTTTCTCACTTTCCCTCGCTCCCTTCTCTCTCTCTGGTGAGTGCATGTGCCCTATAGCAAATTTTTTAAAAGAATAATAATAAAAAATAAAATTAACTAAATAATTCTAAAAAAAAAAATGAAGGAAAATGTATTCTGCTTTGGAAATACATGACTTAGAAACACAGCACTGCCTGTATGAAAGCAGACATGACTATTTTAAAATCTGGAACTTATTTAAAAGATATTACAATTTTCCTAGTAAAAGCACGGGTTTCTCAACATATAACAAATTCACCAACTTGAAGAAAAAACACATCCTTTAGTTGTTTAAGAATCACTTGAACAAACAGGTAGATATTAAAGATTTAAATATGTCTAAGTATTAAAAATGATAAACTAAAACAAGGCATAATCAAAGTACCAGTAAGTATGAATTTGAAGTCAAGCTATGCACATTTTCTAATAAAAGTAAATATAAAAGTATATGGCTAATATATTATATATATTACAGTTTAATGATAAATCTTATGCACTAAATTATTTTTTTTTAATTTCCCTTTAGTTATGTAAGCAAAGAGCAATACACCTGGCTAGCTAGCATTTTATAATCTTTGTTTTTTTCTGTATGTCAACCCTCAAACAGAAAACTGTAAGTTAAAATGCTCCCACTAAAAATTTAGAAGTGATATACTTTTACATTGTGCTTGGATGACTGTTTAATATTATGGTTCTCCGTAAGAGTATTTACAGTTGTTTCTAGCAAATATCAATATTTATTGGCGGGTACAGCAGGTGGGAAGTTGATTAAAGGCAATGGATTCCCACATGATCTACTGCAGTTTGAGTCCTGGACCTGGCAGCTTGTTTTCTCCCTTTCCCTCTCTCTCTCTCGCCAAATTAAAAAATAATAATAGCAAACAGAATTAAATAAACAAATATTCTTTTAAAATATTCATTGTAAATACCTATCACTAGGCTAAACAATATGTGAGTTAGAATAAACTACAGGGAAAAAATAATTAGTAATATTAAGAGCACATAAGAAAAAGAGATCTACCAAGTATTGGTTTAAAAAAAAAAAAACACAAGAAAGCAAGGAAGTAAAGTCACGTGAAATTAAGAGAACCAGTCCTGAGCCCACCTTTCCATTTTCAGTGCAAGGAGTCCTGTCCCTGCTCTCCAGAGGAAGCAGTAGAGGCGGAGGTCGTGGGTTTCCACCGGCGTCCAGCAATGGCCCTTCAGTTCACTTCGGGAGCAAAGTGCTCTACTAACCTAACGTGCTGGGACTCTCTCAGGGTAGTGAGAGGGTGTGGTCGACACTTCACGTAATGACAATAATGATCCTTAACCCTTACAAAGCAGATATGAAGATTCTCTAAGTGCTTGTGGGCAGATGGGCAGGGTATCTACGAGGCGGAAGTATTCTTGAGTAAGTAAATGGAGGAGCAGGGAGAGAGTGGAGGGACGGTAGAAGGAAGGAGGGGGGAAAAGGAGTAGCAAAGTTCACAGGACATCACAGGGGTGAGAACTTCTAAAGTACAATCCAGGTTTCCAGCACGTGCTCATGGGAAACGCACACTTTGACGCAGAAATGGTTAGGATAAGGAAAGATCAATGATTTAACAAAGGCTGATACGCCTAGTATTTTATGACTTTATTTTTTTTTAAGTAACTGAAAATAATTTTTAAAAAGAATTTCCCTAAGAGGCTGTCCCATGGCATGGTGATTAAAGTGGCTGGATCCAACATGTCATACTGTGTGGTGAGATTCCCAGACCCAGCAGCTTGAAAAACATGCTGGGTGCATGCGTGTGCGTGCCCAAATTCTTGAAAGAATGGAGGAGTAGGGACTGCAGCATGGCCATCCCCCCAGGGGGGTGCTTTATCACTTCTTGTATCTCTCCCTGTCTCTCTCTGGTGAGTACACGTACCCTACCACCAAAAAAAAAAAAAAAATACCCCTAAGGAAATATGTCTCCCCAAAAGGGAAGATGATAGCATTCTAGAAGCAGAATTCAGTAGGGAGCTGGAAATAAAATCCTTTATTTTATTCTCTGCTAGGTATAAGTCATCATTCCCTAGTCTGCTTCCTGACTAATTTTCTACAACAAAATACAGTCTCCCCTCCCAAGTGAACTTTAAAAATCAAATCTTGGGTTAGAAGAGATGGATTAGAATGAATACATTACACACACACTCACACACACAGGAAGAGTTGAAAAACAACAGAACTTCACTATTTTTGTCAATTAGAATGACTTTGGGAAAGAGATCAATTAACCACATCTCAACTAACCAAAAATTAGGCAAACCAGACATATATTTTAAAGACAAAGGGAAAGACCATTTGACATTTGAATTCATCCAGGAAATCTGGACTATAATAATAAGCTTTCAGATCCAGTAACCAGAACAACTAGAACTTCTGGTGAGGACTTAATGCTCTTTCACCTCTCCTCATAAACTCTCGATTTGAGAATGCACATTCTTCTAAAAATCAATACCTATATGATACTTTCCTTAATTTAATATCTTTTGAGCATCTCTCTGATGGTTGAGTACTTTCTCATATTCTAACCTTTCAAAAATTCCCCTTGGCTTTTTCACCCCTTAAATATGTCTTCTTTGGGGGACAGTTTGATTTTACTCACTGCCAGGAAAAAAAAAAAGTGTATTTTGTTTTGTTTTGTTTTGCTATATAGGGCACGTGCGCTTGCCAGACAGAGACAGAGACAGAGACAGAGATAGAAAGCGAGAAATTACCCCTCAAGGGGGATGGCCACGCTGCAATCAAAAAAAAAGTGTATTTTGTTTTGCTTTGCTTTGCTATATAGGGCACGTGCGCTTGCCAGACAGAGACAGAGACAGAGAGATAGAAAGCGAGAAATTACCCCCCAGGGGGGATGGTCACGCCGCAATCCCTTCTCCTCCATTCTCCTCTTGGGATCTTGGGCATGCATGCACATGCGCCCGGTGTGAGTTTTAAGCCACTGGGTCCGGGACACGAACTGCAGTTGACTATGTGGGAGTCCAGCAACATAGCCATTACGCTAACTGCTGGTCCCTAGTTTATCTTTGTAATAAACATCATACCATATTTTCTTCAACTCACAAAAAAGAGGTTAAAGTTACTTTCTGAGTGTTGGTTCTTGCTTTCCAGTTTCACCTTTTGTAAATATTGACTTCTATTGGATTTTTTTAAAAGATTCATTTAATTTTATTTATTATTGTTGTTATTATTATTTTTTAAATTTGCTGTAAGGTACACACTCACCAGAGAGAGAGAAAATGAGAAAGCAAGCCACTAGGTCCAGGACTCAAACTGCAGTCTGCCATGTGAAAGTCCAGTGCCTTTACCACTACGGCATCCGCTGGCCCCTTCTACTAGATTTTTTCCTTCTCTTTTTTCCCCCCATCTCTGCCCAAACCAGGATTCCTCCCAGTGTAATTTAAGGACCACTTCCATCAGAATCAGCAGGGAGGGTCGAGCTGCAAAATTCAGTTTTCTGGTCCCCCATCTAAACTTACTGAAAACATCAGAGGGTGTAGGGCCCAGAAATCTTCATCTTAGAAGTCACCCGGGTGATTGTTTCGCACACTAAAGTTTGAGGAACAGGACCTCAAACCCTTGACTGACCCCAACCAAAGGATACAGGGCCTCCACCAAGCTATAAATAAGTCGCATCAGATCATCTGAGAGGAGAGTGCTAAAGGCAGTTCTCTCTTTGCCTTCCCATGAAAGTACCGACAGAAGAGGGAAGAAAGCTGGAGAGGGGAACGTGAACTGAATGTGAGACGTCAGCAGAAACGCAGACTCGTCCGCCCTGCTCTGTGGCTACTGCCAATTACAGTAGCCCGACCTGCAAGAGGACTTGATTACATGTAATTTATAAAAAGTAAACAAGCTGGGCGGCTTGTGAACAATGAATGGTGCTATTCTAGCCAAGAGGTAATAAAATGCATGAATAAGTGACTCAGCGTTTCCCCCACACACACCACCACCACCAGCACCACCACCAGGCAACAACTGGTTGTACTCTGGCTAGAACTAGGGTAAAATGGGTGTCTTAGCAATAATCTGACAACGGAGCATTGGAGAGAGATGTTTGCCTATCATGTAAGCCTTCACCACTGCTTATATTCAAAAGATGAGCCGTTTCTCATCATGACAGAAGTCAGAAAAATCAGGATTTGGTTCTAGTGCAGCAACACCTGCATTGGGGTTTTTGAATAGAAATGGAAAAAATAAATAATATTGACGTAAGAACCAAGCTGTATGAAATCTGTGTGAACGTTTGTCAACTTCGGCACACTGATATTTCAGGCCAGATCATTCTTGGTGGGCAGTTGTCCGGGGCAACACAGACCTCCTAAGAGCATCCTCACTTCTACCCACTGGAGACCCCCAGAAGCACACCTTCCTCCACTTGGGATAACCCAAAATGTCTCCAGACATCACCACATGTCCCTTGCAGGGGACAAAATCACCTCTCCATTCTCACTAAAAACCACTGCTCTACACAAAAATGTCATGCAGAAGAAATGTGCACATGAGTAAAACAGCTGCTAGACACGCTTTAGACAGCTCATGGTTTTTGCTCTTAACTAGATACCTCAGGTCCAGTTGTGGTAGCACACCACACCATGGGTACTGCCACTTGGCGGGCCGAGGACACAGGAGAGGCCCAGATTCCACTCTGGGTGTAGTTGCAGCTACTAAGGAGGCTGCGGCAGGAAGACTATGATACAGTGAAACCCCCTCTACACACACACAGGCATGCCCACTGACACATACACACACACACACACACACACATTTACATTAAAAATATGTTTCAAGCCGCCATCTTAATTTTCTTAAAATGTTTCCATTATCAGAAAGTAAAATATGAAATCTTAATATTGTTTTAGTGAGCTTTCGAAGCCATTACAAAAGTGTCACATAACTGAGTGGTCTCCTCACCTTCCCTGGTCCTAATCAATCAGTTGGTACCCACTGTCACCTTGATCTCCACCGTATGATTTTCTGTTCATGTAACAGAGTCAATGCATCCACCTGACACAGAAGGCACAGTGGGGCCCAGGATCCCCTTTGAGGAGCCCAGGAAGAGCATTTTAATGTTCATTTCTTTTAAAATCCAAATTAAAAAAAAAATGAATATAACAATCATTTATAAAGAATTAAAAATCCAGCCTGAGATATAGTTGTCTTTATTCTGACACATTTACAAAATATACATTTTTTTAATAGAGAAAGAGGGTCCATGTAGCAAAAGAACCCGGGGCTCACAAAAGTCAGAGTAGCCATTAAGCAAGTAAATATAATCAGGTGTGGCAGGGGCCATCCCGTGGGAATAACAGAGCAAAGCAGATGCTCTTGGCACACTCTATCTATGTGACAGTGGTGGTGGGTCCACGTTCAGGGTGGCACCCGGAGAGAGGAGTACAAGCAGAAGTCAGCCTGATTGTGGAAACAGAGAAGGGAAGGCCACAAATTCCTGGAGGAGAGAAGAGCAGGTGCAAAGGCCCAGGGTGAGAGATCCAGGGCCAACATGGACCCTGACAGCTCAGGACGGCTGCAGGGCCTGAGTGGAGAAGGCAGCAATGGCTACGATTGGATGGATGTGCTGAGACCACACCAGGAGGGGTGAAACACGCACGGTTCAGGCATTTCTAAAATTAAAGGAAGGATGCAGGAGAGCCTCAGACTGGAGAATAGTGTTATCAAATTTATGTTTCTGAGAGGTCATTGTGGTACTCTTGATGAGGTTGAGTCTGGGGTGTCCCAACTCTGCAGTCAAAGGGACCAATCAGCTGACGCAACAATCCAGAAGACCAGGGTGGGTGGCAGAGGCAACAGAGCATCTGGGAAGTCACAGAACATTTGAGAGGGTTAAACTGACAAGGTTTGGTCAAGCTACGGAGAATGAGGAAGACAGAAGAAACAAAGAAAACCTCTGGCTTAAGCTTCTGCACGAGGGATGGTGGTGCAATTCCTGGAGCGAGGAACAGCAAGGGGGTGGAGACGCTAAGACCTGTGGCGGGGTGCTACCTGGGAGTTGCCGTGGGTCGATAAGAAGCTGTGCATCTAGGCAGTGAGAGCCACAAGTCCGGAATGAGAAATGGGCTGAGACCCAGTACAGCAGTCCCCCTGATCTGCAATTTCACTTTCTAAAGTCTGTTTCCCATGGTACAGTATAATATCAGGTTATCAAGAAAGCAATGACACATTTTTCTATGCAAAAATGTATCATGACTTTCCTGGTGACCAAATACAATATTTTGAGAGAGACCACATTCACGTAACTTTTTTTTTCCAGCACACTGTTATAACTGTACTGTTATTATTGTTGTTAATCTCTTACTCTGCCTAATGTATAAACTGAACTTTATCATGTGAAGGAGAGGACATATGTTATATAAGGTTTGGTACTACCCAAGGGGGTCTTGGAACAAATCCTTCATGGAAAAGGGGGAGATCACTCTATTCTTATTATCAGCATAAAACTCAAGGGCACTCAACTGGATATGAAGGTCCATAGATGAGCTTTCAAGGTCAGAAAACGTGCAACATTATAATAATGTGTGTGTAAGTTGGTTAGAATTCTTATGGAAACTGAAAGCCAGGGGATTTCATCAAACTTTCAACAGCGTTCACAACCACAAAGCACATGAAGAACCACAGAGAGAGATGGGAAAGAAGAAAGACCAACCAGGGCCAGCAGCAGAACCCTCAGCAACTCTAGCACTTACGGAAACCAGAGCCCGGTGTCAGGAAGGCATGGGATAGAACATGCTGTGAGAAGAGAAACCTGTTATCTCCATCCTGGCCCTCAAGGGTTCCACGAAAAAGAACTAAAATGTGTCCACGAGACCTGTCAACAAGGAGGTCATTGGGAGAACTTCGTAGGAACTGTTTAGATAAGGGTGATGGAAAAAGAACCCAGACTACATTCCAATGTGAAATGATTGGCACTTGATTTGCACCCAAACTCATATAACCAACTCAAGAGGCTTCCTTGGAAAGGGATAAATAGAATCCAGAGGGTGAGGGGAGCAGTGGTACAGCCACGCGGAGGTAAAATGCAATGCTCGACAAGGCTAACACACACAGGAAGGTTCCGGGCTGGTGTCCAGGACCTCCCTGAGTACACTGGGCATGCACCTGCTCACGATCCTGGGCTGGCTGGGACTGGGGTGGATGGTGACATCAGGACTTTCTCTCTTGGGGATGCTTTCTCTCTGTTTCTTTTGCTCATGGAAGAAATAAATAAACTTTAAAAAATTTTAAAAAAGGAATCAGAAGATGGCATAGTAGTTATGTTGCTGGACTCCCACATAGTCAACCATGGTTTGAGCTCTGGACCCACCAGCTTAAAATTCACGCCAGGCATGTGTATGTGTGCTCAAGATTCTGAGAGGAGAAGGAATTGCAGTGTGGTCATCCCCCCTCAGCGGTGATTTCTGTCTTTCTGTCCCTCTCTGTTGCTCCAGTGAGTTGATGTGCCCTATAGCAAAAAACACTCTCTCTAAAAAAAAAAAAAAAAAAAAAAAAAAAGAAAAAAAAAAAAACAAAAAAAAAAAGAAGAAGAAGAAGAAGAAAGAAGGAAAACAGGGCTCACTTTAGCCCAAGGGTCTCCAACCCCTGGGCCATGGACCAGTACTGGTCTGGTCTGGGGCCTATTAGGAAGTGGGCTAAATAGCAGGAGGTGAGCAGCAGTGAGTGAGTAAAGTTTCTCCTGTAGTTACAGCCACTCCCCATCACTCACATCTTGGCCTGAGCTCTGCCTCCTGTCAGAACAGCGACCACATTAGATTCTCTTAGGAACACGAACCCTATTGTGAACTGCATGTGCAAGGGATCTAGGTCATGCGCTCTCACAAACCAACCCCTCCTTTCCCCATCTGTCTTCCTCGAAAATGGTTCCTGCTCCACAGAAGGTTGGGACTGCTGCTCTAGCTCCATCTTTAAAAACCAAATCCATCTTCCAAGGTCCTGGTAAAATTTCTCTTGCCACCTTCATCAAGCCTTCAGAGTCTCTGAATTAATTAATAAAATGAGCACTTTTGAGCACATCCTATTCCCCTAGCAGCACGTAAGCTCCTGAAGGTGAATACAGTGTGTTCTTAGTCTTCCTCCTCTGAATTCTTCACAGTGCCTTGTTCACAGCAGGCATTCACTCGGGCACTGGCAGAGAGAACTGGCCCTGACAGCACAGTTGGTTAAGTTGTGTGACCTCAGACAAATCAATCAGTCCCCCTGAGGCTAATTTTTCATTTCCTGTAAAATGAGGAGGTTGAGCCCTTAACTAGAGGCCCTTAACACACACACACACACACACACACACACACACACACATATATGTATATATACATAAAAGTTACATATAAATATATATGATATATTTTATATATATATACACACACATATATATGTAGAAAAAAGACATTCAACATAGTTCTAGTTTTTGTGACACAAGTCATAAAACGTACAACAGCATTAAAAACCAAAGGGCACTCAGACAATATGCTAAGAGAGGAATATGCTAGGAATGTGCTAGAAAAGGCTGAGAAACATCAGACAAGATCATTCATAATGCTAGGCTGAAAATTATACCAGTATTTGTTCACATTGTTCAAGAAATTGTGCAAGATAACACATTGTACGTTTTAGACACTGAGAACAAATGCCATCTTTGTCCTCTGGGAATTAATATCCCATCACAGACACTGAAGAATGAAAAATGAAGCCCTCATTTTCTTTGTAAACAGATCGTGTGTGCACACCTTTTACTGCACGCACGCACACACACGGGTCACTATGAAAATCATCTAGAAATATATATTAGGCTTGTTTTTCCTGTTTCAAACATTAAACATCTATAAATTTGACCCTTGATTATTTGACTGCCTCTTGGAAAAGACAGAAAAAAAATACTGCTCAATAGTACCAATTTAATTTTGTACCTGTTTCTTTGGAGATAAATAACCTATATACCCAGTGAGGTGACTCAGAAGGCTTCAGTTTTACGTAACAGCATCGGCAGGAACAAATTACCTCCCCAAATATTTTGCATTCTTACTAGTTCAGTACTCCCTTCTACTTTTTCCCAGCACTCCAAACATGTAAACCTGCAATTGTCAGGGAGAATCCGTAAAGTCCAAATACTCCTAACTTTCGGGTCAAGTGTGACTTTGCCAGAGGGTAGGCACTTTGAATATTAGCTCCCTAGACAATGAGGTAATCACTCCTCCTCACGCTCTACACAACACCTCTGGAATTCAAAACACCGAGGGTGGCATTTTATCTAGTGTTTCTTTTCCAAAAGTCAAAGATTAAAGCACTTCTCTCTACATAATCAAGCCCCCCCCCCCAATCAGAAGCACTTTCATCTTGGCTACTACAACCTTGGCCAACCACTGATGGGAACATGTTATGGACTGGAGCTGAGCAAGAATACCAAGCACTTAATTCTTTAATCAGGTAGTCATCTCAGGGAGGAGGTATGAGAGTCAGAAAGTGGCCGAACCACATTTTCCAACACAGTAGTAACTACTATCTGCAATTCAGGAGAGAAAAACAATCTGCATGCTTTTGAACATTTGACTCCTATTCTTGATTACCACAGAACAATGACACAAATCAACACCCTTTTGTAGAGAAATAGTGAAAGACTGGGTATGTAAAGCTTTCAATGCAAACAGGGTCAGATGGTGGCATGGTGGTGAGGTAACTGGATACCACATGGCCAACTGCACAATTTGAATCCTGTACTGGGCAACTTGAGAAACACACTGAATGCATGTGCAAGAATGCTTCAAATTCTGAGATATTAGGGAAAGGAGGGAGAAATGGAGCATATGGGATTATGGCAACGCCATCTCCCCTGGGGGGGGTATTTTCTCACTTTCCTCCCTCTCTGGCTCTCTCATGCCCAATAGCAAAATTATGAACAAATAAAGATTTTAATTCAAACATCTGGAGACATGGATGGTTGGGTTTATAAGGGAAGAAATAGCAACCAACAAGAAAAGTGAGAGAGGTAAGGGGGCCATGGACCGAGTGATCTTACCTTTATCGTACTTAAAAGAGTTAGTAAATAATAATTTATAGCAAGTGGCTAGCTCATGCATTATTAAATAAATACACAATAAAAGCTGCAACAAAAATAGGATGACTTCTCATACGTTTCCTACTGTCCTTTTCTTGTTGCACAAAATATGAAGACGCATATTAAAATTGCATTTACCTGTTTACTTCACATGTAATAGCTATATACATCTAGGCAACAATGATACTCAACCAAGCTACATAAAAGTCAGTTATAAAACCCTGGCGTTATTTGACATCCTTCCCTCCTCTTTTGACCAAAGGATGGCCTCCTCTCACTTTTCTCTTGAAATGTAAAGAAGAATTTCGATTCATTTTTCCATGTGCAGTATTCTTAAACAGGAGTATAAAACTGTTTTTTAAAAAAATTTAAACTACATGAGTCAAAGCAAAAGAAAATAAATAAATAAAAAAGGGAAAGGAAAAACAATGAACAGGATAGTTGAAGCAAAGTTTAGTTATTTTTCTTCTTTAACAAAAACAACAAAAAAAAAAACCACTAAGATTTTTTACATTGAAAAGTAGTGTTTGGACTCTGCGTATATTGTTTTAAATTCATGGAACAATGTAGCCATTTATTTTTTTCCTTTCAGGACTTTGTGTTTTTGAACACATAATTTAGAGAGTTAACTAGGCCAAGTATGAACTCAAAGTAAAAAGCTGGGAGGAAAAAGAAAAACACCACCATAAGAAAAATCTTTAAAATTTGGCATTCTTTACAGTATACAAAAGAAAAGAAATGAAATTCAATTTAGGAATATGCTCGACATTTCTAAAACACACACAAAGAGAAAGAAAATTAAATAGTAGGAAAAAAAAGTGACCATAACTCACATTTCCACTTCTAGAAGCTCTATTCTTTGAGAAGCTACACCTTTCATGGCCAGTCTGCATATAGTAGCTCTGCTAAAGCAACCACATGGAAAATTTTTGTTCCAGATAATACAGCAGGACCAGGCTTGGCAGCTACAAACTGTAATCAGAATGCTTCAAGAGCTCATGGAACAGAGATAACAACCAAACCCGCGTTACTGAGCAGTCCTAACTTTTTTTTAAAGCAGGCTGAACCAGGGTCAAAAGCTCTTGGGCTACTCTTCACATACATTCGACAAGGAAAACTTTTTCACCTAGGGAGCATTTTGTCCCTATGAATTTCTTAAAACATAAAGAATTCCTTGTTTTTTTTTTTCCCCCAGTTAAGGCATTCTTGTATTATTTAAGGTGCTCACTCAACACATGCCCGGAATGGTCAAAAACTTCCAGTTCCGAAAACGGCTTTCCCAACAACTCTCTAGATCTAAATTGCCATCTTATAATTCGCTAAGGCTCCTGCAGCCATCAAGTTAGCAACTGAAGAAGCAACTTAATTAATAAATGTGGAAATCCACAGTACAACGGGCCACTTTTACCCGGAGTAATCTAAAGGAGAAATGAATGTAAATGTCTTTGTGCTGTCGTCCAAGAGGGGAGAATAAAGAGTCTCGTGACTTGATGAAGTTTTCTGTACTTGGTGGACAGACGAAGATAAAAAGGAGTCACTGAAATATTGTGATTTCAATCCAAGTTCAAATGGCAAATTCAGATGGAGCTCAAACTTGGTGAAAATTAGCCACCATGTTATTGCAAGGAATGTGAAATGAGAACAAGCCCTCATCGTCAGGCAGGGGGGTTTGATGTGATCCAATGGCGTTAATTCTCTTCCCTCCAACCCTGCTGGCACCCACACAGCTGGGCTAAGATGGCTTCCAAAGTCCAAACTAAGACGCTAGCCCAAGGCGGCACAGGCCCTCCTGCTGGAGCGCGGAGGCAAAGGAATCAAAAGCTCTTTTATTCTTCCTCCCACCAGAACATGCTCCCTCTCTGTTGTAAACTAAATGCTTGCCAGAATGAATTATTTAGCTCGAAACAGACATAAAGAAATCTTAAAGAACACATGTCTCTTGGAATTCTAATAAGTTCAGGTGACCAAATGAGCTCTGCTGTTTGTTTCAAGTTTGATGCAGCAAATCCTCTTGTGGTCAGGAGCCCATAGGGAGCATTAGGTCACGACAGGAACAAAACCTTCTAACTACAAGTTAGCAGCTGATGTGCAAACTCCATGCACCAGGCGGAGGTGCTCTGAAGCTGTTCTTTTTGCCAGGATGTCTAAACTCGATACAAAGTCCTCGTCCTTCCTCTAAAACCAGCTTTGCCTGTGATCCTGTGATGGCCGCCTGCAGGATCCAGATTCTTCCGAGAATCAGGAGAGCTTCAAATTCATTTGTGAACTCTTCCCTGGCAGCCCCCTCTGACTTGGCTCTGGGTCTGAACTCTTAGGCAATTACTCTCTGTAGCCCTCATCTGGCTATTAATCATGCATTCCCTTATAACATATCTGCTGAAAAATTATTGAAAGGTTCATGCATTTATAGCTTGATCTTCGCAAACAGATTAGAAACTCCTTAAGGGCAGGGAGTAGACCCGTCCTTCCATTGCATTCCGCAGTTGGCAAATTACAATATACTTGTTTATTTGGTCAGTCAATAGAGGCCTGTTGAGCTTCTAGGGTGCTAGAGACACAGCATGCAGCAGGGGGCCACAACAGCTATTCTGTGAAGAGTTGAGAAGGTCCCTGGGCCAGCCAGTGCCGTGGTGGATAAGGCAGCTGTGTCTCACATGGCTAACTGTGTGCCTCGAGCCCCAGACTGCCAAGCCCATTGTGTGCATCCCAGAAATCCACCCCCCCCCAAAAAAAAGAAGGAATTGTGACATGATCATCCTTTTCCGGTGAGCGCTTTCTCCCCCCACCAGCAAGCACAGGGTGCCCTAAAGCAAATTAAAAGCAAACAAACAAAAAGAGACAGTAGGGTTGGTCCCCACCTGCCCTGCCCACCCAAGGAAACAGCTGAGAAGAGGAATGCCAAACTGTTAGAGCTTGGGCTGTAGATCTAGTGCCTTCCCTTGCCCATTTTACAGATACAGAAACTGACGACCAGAATGGTCAAATGATCATGAGGGTGGGCAGCGGCAAAGTCAAGTGCCACAGAATCTGGGTCCTGATGCTCAGTCTGGGTTTCCTTCCACAGGAGCACAGTGTACCCAAACATCAATGACTGAGTCGAATTACTTTTAAAAACAAAACCTTCCAATGAGCCAGCTGCTCAAGGGAAGCTGTATCTCTCATGGCAGCTGAGGTTCGAATCCCCAGCCTGGTCGTCTGAAACATGCCAGCTACGCGGGGGAGTGCCCAAGATCTGAGAGGCTAAAGGACTGGGGGAAGGGGTTCAAATAGATCCCGTGATGGAGCTCATAGCGCTCATTCTCATTTGCATGTGCACACATACACTCTATCATAAATAAATGGAAACAAATAAAACCCTTTAAAATTTAAAGTAGCAGCCCACTACTACAGGTCCTTCCTGTCATTCTTTACAGGAAAGTGAGAAGTGCTGGCACTTAAAAGTGTTTTGAATCTTAAAGTTTAAACATCTTAAAGTTTCTCAGTCCACAAATTATCAAGACCTTCTCTCTGTAGTTTTCACGTTGACGCCACAATATGGAATTCCATTTGGCCTTGACCAGTGCTTTGCCATTTTACATCTTACACACTTCTGAAGCAGATTTATCTGCTTTATGTAAAGCACACTGAGACAGCCAATTTAGCTGCCAGCCAGATTATCCAGGCATAACATTCTTGCCACAATATTGCATTTTGTTGAAAGATGATTTTTTTAATTATTTATTTAATTTTATTTATTTATTCATTTATTTTAATTTGACCGGGGGTGGGAGAGCGGGAGAAAGGAAGCTGCCAGGTCCGGGACACGAACTGTGGTCGGACATGTAGGAGTGTCCAGCACCTCAACCACCATGCCACCTGCTGGTCCCGAAAGATGATTTTTAAAAATAATTATTAAAAAAAAAACAAACAGAATTCTTAAATGACCCTTCAGATTAATATACCTTCCTAATGGTTCATTTTGAATCCCAAAAGACAAAATCAGTTTCAGGGATTGGGCCAATGTGATGTGATGTGCTTGGCACAACAAAAGAACTAGTTAAAAGAAAGGCTTAATGCAATTGCTGGTCTGTGATCTTTGTTAGTAGAAACAATGTCCCTGCTACACTTGAAAAGGTAAAAGGAAAACATTAGGAATCTGAATTGAATGTTTACTAACTGGAAGACAGTAAGAAAACATTCCCAGGGCCAGCAGGTGGCGCAGGAGTTAAGGTGGCTGGATCCCACATGGCCAACTGCGCAGTTACTGTGGGTTGATGGTCCACGACTCAGTTGGTGTCAAACACGCTGGGCACATGTGCGTGTATGCCCAAAATCCCAAGAGGAGAATGGAGGAGACGGGACTGCAGTATGGGCCTCCCTCTGGGGTGATTTCTCACTTTCTCTCTCTCTGTGTCTCTCTCTGGTGACCACACATGCCCTATAGCAAAACTTAAAATTATTTTAATTCTCTTCAACTGAATAAGTATGCCCTTTCAGCCACTATAAGCAAAAGCCTCAGAATCTGTTCATTGCTACTAGCCATCACCAAAAAAAGGCAGGCAGGGCTTCCAGACATCACTGCCCTCTTCACTGGGGTGATGCTACTGAGCAGGGACTTCACGCTTAGCCCATGTCCTCGGCTGTCCTTGAACCAGAGATGCTGATCCTCCGCCTGCCCACGCCCCCTTCTTTGTGTCTGATGTCAGGTGCCCCCTCAGTGCGAGAGGCTATTTCTGTTTCTAGGCCCATTTCCAGAACCAGGGGTGTGTTCCTGAAGTCCAGACAACAGCAGTCCTATTAATTGACAGCTGCAGAGCACACAGAGCCCAAGCTGGGTAGAGGCTAACCGCCCAAGAACTGGCTAAGCCTTTCCCGCAGGCTGGCTGTCGCCCTATAGACCGTCTTGCTCTGGCCTCAGAAGCAGGTTCTCCTGCAGAGACAGTACACCTGCCCAATGCTGACAGCCAGCAGGCTTTGGAGGAGCCCAGACGTGGTGTCTGGCCTTGAGACGGGCCCTAGGAAAGGTCCCCATGCAGAGCGCCTGTGGTAGCCAGCTGGCCTAAAGCAACTCTTTGTTTACAGATGTACAGTTTATTTCAGTTAGAATTTCAAGTCCTAATGAAAAACGCCACCATTATTTCTTTAAATAACTCTTTAAAAACTCTGAGCGCCACTGCTGAGCATGTACTGTCAAGAGTTTACTTGTTTTATGTAACCCTGGTGACAGTGATCTGTGCATGAGTCCACTCAGGTCCTTACCAAAGCAGAAAGGCAGCTGTTTAATATATAACACAGGAGAAGAGTAGCAAAACTGGAAAAAAAAGCATACGAATGTTCACCATTTTAACTAGACTTTAAATGTTCACAGAGAATGAAACACACGTTTGTGAATTATCCTTTTGCTGATACAGAAAAAAAATTTTAAGAATTATTTTATTCATTATTATTATTATCTATTTTGACCAGAGAGAGACACAAAGAAAGAGAGAGCAAGCTGCCAGGCCGGGGCCTCAAACTGTGGTCGGCCCTGTGGGAATCCAGCACCCTAACCACCAGGCCACCTGCTGGCCCCAAGGGAAAAAAATTTAGAAAAGAAAAAAGCTACAGAATCTGGTCACTACTTTAATATTTCTGTCACTTTCTTTTATGTCACTTTTACTCTCTTTTAGGGAATTCAAAAAAAGGCTTCCATATCAAATGAACACTTTGGTATATAAAGAAAACAATGCTGCTTGAGTTGGCCACAAAACAGCAGGCATAAAATGGAGTTGTAAATGGAATTCATCGGGGACCAGAATTTGAGATGGCTTTAAAAAAAAAACTCAAACAATTTTTGTCACGTAAAAGCCCTGAATAATCACCTGAAGCAGTGGTTGGTCTACCAGCACCATAAACAGCAAGACAACTGTCAAAGTCCCAGGGTCAGCTATTCCCCTCAATGGAATCATGACATTCCTTGAATAATTCTAGAATCACATAAGTCTCCATTAATATAGAATCAAGCACCCCAGATAATATCTCGCAGTAAATCCATTGACTGAAAACCACTGTCAAGCATCACATTGTCTACTGGATGGCCCACAAAGTTTCCTTTCATTCTAAAAATAAAGATTCTACATGAGCATAAAATAAGCATAGGAAATGCATGTATACATGCTACACCACCCTCCATGGTCATGGCTGCTTTAGTAATAGTGATCTCAACTAGATACCAAAGCCAAAAGATCAATAATCTGGGAATGTCAAAAAATCTTCTGGGCAGTCAACTTGACAGATAAAATGTAAGACAGGCCTCACTAAATGAAAAACGCTCCATGTCATTCTTCTGGCCCCCTCAATTCTGACAGCCATCTGCCCACATTCTCTTCCTGGGCCATCTCCCTGTATCTCACTGGTGTGAAAAGAAAACACTACTGTTCTATCAGTAAGAAAAATCCTGGCTTACCCCAAGCTGTTAGACATAGTCATTCCTTGTTAAAAATACATTGGGTCATTAGGAAAGTCATTATACATTTTTGCATAGAAAACTCCGAAAAATACGCCAGGACTTTTCCTATGTCCTAATGATTTGGGAAGGCCAGCAGGTGGTATGGTCGTTAAAGCACTGGATTTCCACATGGCCAACCAAAGGCTGAGTCCTGGACCTAGGGGTTTGAAAATCATATGGGCACATGTGTGAGAGAGTCCAAAATCCTGGGAAGAGGGGGAATGAGAGAGGATTGTGGCATGGTCATCCCCACTGGGAGGTGATTTCTCACTTCCACTCTGTCTCTCTCCAGTGAACACATGTACTTTAAACAAAAATAAAAATAAATGTGTGCGTGTGTTTATAAAATTTGGGAGCCCCTCCCAAGTATTCCCATGTTTTCAGTCTACATGGAGCTTGTTCCTCAAAATAGCTCTAAAATATCCATACAGGGCTGGGTAGTGGCACAGCAATACAAAACGATGCTCTGGGAGGCTGACACATGGAAAGGTTCCACGTTCATGCCTGGAGACCTCCCTGACTATACCAGGAATGCCCATACCCATGATCCAGGGCTGGCTGAGGCTAGGGAGGATTCCAGCGTGGAGACCGTGTTGGGAGTGCTGCCTCTCTCTCCTTCATGTGCGCATGGGGTACAGAAATAAATACGTATGCATATACACTCTCCATACCACTCAGCTTTGGCATACAGTCAATCATAAGCCACTCTGCATTGTTGGCCGACTCAGTCACAAATGCTTGTCTCTTCCCCCCGAAGCCGGAGAAAGTTCCTTGAAGGCACAGACTGGGTGTTACATTAACACTGCCTATCTGACCCACAGAACACCTCTTCCCTTTGTTCTCAACTAATAGTCTTAGATTCACAGAAAGTGATCTGAAAGGGCCTTGAGAATCCCTCTAGTGTGAGCTCCAAATACAAGAGGAACCAGAAGACAGGCATTAACCTTTCACACCCGGCTCAATCAGGCAGATCTGAGTTCCAGTCCTGCCTCGGGTTATGTAGACCGTTTCTCTTCTGTAAAACAGATGAAAACCTACCTCACAAAGCTGTGATCATAGGAAATAATATTTTTTTAATTTAGACATTTCACTTTCTTTTGTTCTTGTGAAGATGATCTTTTTGAGATTTTCTTGCCGGTGAATAGTAATTACATTAAAACTCCAAAGGCACTACTTTTTTCCTACTATATTTTAAATTTTATGACTGGTGCCTATAGCAGTGGTCAGTATCTTCTCAGAGAGCCAAAAACTAACTATATAAAAAAAGCACTAACCTGTATTACGCTATTGAGTCCAGTAAATGGATTATTCTTTAGTTCCCCCAAGAACGCAGTCACTTCAGTCTTTCTCCTCTCACAAATACAACCTTTTCTTTACAACTAATAATAAAAGTTGAAAAAAAAATCACTACCTTTCTTCAACTGCAGGAATAAAATCAGCATCTTTACCAGGATAGTTCAGCAAAGCACAACAGATACAGAGACATGATTTGGAAGGTTCCAACATCTCTGCAGAGCCTTCTTTAAGACTTGTGGCATCCTCCAAGAAGAATTACCTTTCTATAACAAATTCTGGCAGAATGGAAACCAGAAACTCACTGGTGAGTGGTTAATGAAGTTAAATACTGCACTGTACTCTGTTCTATGCAAGCAAACAGTGACTAAGAGGATTAACTAGTTCTAACACCGGGTGTAGGTATCATTCAACAAGAAACAACTTCACTTACTACAAGCAGTAAATCTGTATTTACAGGGGCATAAATTTTGCTTTCGGAAACATGTTTTTCTTGAAAAAATATGTACTCCAGATGCCAAGACAAAAGTGGCATTTCTTTCCTTTCCAGGGAAAGGACTAATGGGGAAGAGGAGTAAGATCCCAGGCCCCTGAAAAGGACAGAGATTTCCGCTAAGGTAAGGTTAGTTCCTTCAAGGAATATTTAACCTCACAGCCAGACGGTTAACAATAACCAGCATCTTGTATCAGTTACACGAATGCCATCCAAGACAGTCTGGTACCCTGGGAAAGCACCGCGACAGAAATGCCTTCTGGCTTCAGCTGTCTCCTCCGCGGGCCTTGACGGCGCGTCCAAGGCGCCCAAACACCATCCACCAGGCTCCCTCCAGCGCCTCCTCCCGCAGCAAACCGCCAAGGCTCTCAGGCCAAACTCCAATGTCCCTGAATTTTAAACCGCGAAAATGTGAACCCCGCTAAGCCAATGGTAGGGCGCGTAACTTTTCCTTCTTTCCCTTTCCCGCACATTGGGCATGCCTGTCTGTCTCCCCTACCAATTTCTCGGGTCCACCGCGCGCTTCCCGCAGCCCATCCCGAGGGACAGAGGAGCACTGACCACAGTGAGGTCTGGTGAGTCCTAAAAGCTCAGCCGTTTCCCCAGTGCGGGACCTGAGTTCGCAGCAGCCCCCCGTAATTAGATGCAGATAGAACGATAAGAGACGGTGCCCCTCCCCACTGCATCCCACTTCTGCTGGAGGGATCAGAAAATCACGCAGCAGGCGTGTAGCTGGAACTCGGAGCCCTCCCACGGGGCGCCCAGGTCCGCCAAGCAGGCCGTCTACACTGCAGAACAAAGTTGCCGGGCCGAGGGGCCGTTAAGGGCGTGAGCTGCAACTCGGGACGAGCCTGCCCGGGAAGGGGCTAGGGAAGACGAAGGAGCCGCGCGCCGCCAGCCGCAGCCCGGCAGGCCTGCCCAGGAGGGGAATGGGCGCGGGGCCCGGAGCTCAACTTACATAACGCTTCAACTTTTTCTCCGGGGGGGACTTGCGGAGCCATCCGGAGCAGACCACTTCGCCACCGCTCATGGTGCGCGCCTCTCGGGCTCCCGGCCAGGCAGCTGAGGATCTCGCTCTCTGGGTGGCGCACTCTCGGCCGACCCGGCGGGTGGCCCGGCTCCGCGGCGCACTGGCTCGGTGCG